>NC_057799.1:549136984-549489032 GCF_018294505.1 Triticum aestivum | reverse complement strand
GTTCGTCCATCTTCCCACTCAAAACATTAATTTCTTCTATTGCATGCACTTTTTTATTAGTAGATCTTTTAGTGTGCCATTGAGAATAATTAACCATAATATTATCTAGGAGTTTAGTATCTTCTCCTAAACTGATTTCCATAAAAGTACCTCCCGCGGCCGAATCTAAAAGATTTCTAGAAGCAAAATTGAATCCGGCATAAATTTTTTGTATAATCATCCACAAATTCAAACCATGCGTAGGGCAGTTACGTATCATTAATTTCATATTCTCCCAAGCTTGTGCAACATGTTCATGATCAAGTTGCTTAAAATTCATAATATCATTTCTAAGAGAGATGATCTTAGCGGGAGAAAAATACTTAGAGATAAAAGCATCTTTGCACTTATTCCAAGAATCAATACTATTTTTAGGCAAAGACGAAAACCAAGCTTTAGCACGATCTCTAAGCGAAAAAGGAAATAGCTTAAATTTAACAATATCATTATCCACATCTTTCTTCTTTTCCATATCACACAAATCAACGAAGCTATTTAGATGGGTAGCGGCATCTCACTAGGAAGGCCGGCGAATTGATCTTTCATGACAAGATTCAACAAAGCAGTATTAATTTCACAAGACTCGGTATCGGTAAGAGGAGCAATCGGAGTGCTAAGAGAGGAGCAAGGGTGAAGTGGGGGAGAGGAAAACGAGAGGCAAATGGCAAATAATTTAATGCGGGAGATAAGGGTTTGTGATGGGTACTTGGTATGTTGACTTTGCGTGGACTCCTCGGCAACGGCGCCAGAAATCCTTCTTGCTACCTCTTGAGAACTGCGTTGGTTTTCCCTTGAAGAGGAAAGGGTGATGCAGCAAAGTAGCGTAAGTATTTCCCTCAGTTTTTGAGAACCAAGGTATCAATCCAGTAGGAGGCCACGCACAAGTCCCTCACACCTACACAAACAAATAAATCCTTGCAACCAACACAATAAAGGGGTTGTCAATCCCTTCACGGTCACTTACGAGAGTGAGATCTGATAGATATGATAAGATAATATTTTTGGTATTTTTATGATAAAGATGCAAATTAAAGAAAGCAAAATAAAGACGGCGACAGAAATAGCTTGTTGATGGGAGATTAATATGATGGAAAATAGACCCGGGGGCCATAGGTTTCACTAGTGGCTTCTCTCGAGAGCATAAGTATTACGGTGGGTGAACAAATTACTGTTGAGCAATTGACAGAATTGAGCATAGTTATGAGAATATCTAGGTATGATCATGTATATAGGCATCACGTCCGAGACAAGTAGACCGACTCCTGCCTGCATCTACTACTATTACTCCACACATCGACCGCTATCCAGCATGTATCTAGAGTACTAAGTTCAAAAGAACAGAGTAACGCTTTAAGTAAGACGACATGATGTAGAGGGATAAACTCATGCAATATGATATAAACCCCATCTTGTTATCCTCGATGGCAACAATACAATACGTGCTTGCTGCCCCTACTGTCACTAGGAAAGGACACCGCAAGATTGACCCAAAGCTAAGCACTTCTCCTATTGCAAGAAAGATCAATCTAGTAGGCCAAACCAAACTGACAATTCGAAGAGACTTGCAAAGATAACCAATCATACATAAAAGAATTCAGAGAAGATTCAAATATTGTTCATAGATAAACTTGATCATAAACCCACAATTCATCGGTCTCAACAAACACACCGCAAAAGAAGATTACATCGAATAGATCTCCACAAGAGAGGGGGAGAACATTGTATTGAGATCCAAAAAGAGAGAAGAAGCCATCTAGCTAATAACTATGGACCCGAAGGTCTGAGGTAAACTACTCACACATCATCGGAGAGGCTATGGTGTTGATGTAGAAGCCCTCCGTGATCGATGCCCCCTCCGGCGGAGCTCCGGAAAAGGCCCCAAGATGGGATCTCACGGGTACAGAAGGTTGCGGCGGTGGAATTAGGTTTTTGGCTCCGTATCTGGTAGTTTGGGGGTACGTAGGTATATATAGGAGGAAGAAGTACGTCGGTGGAGCAACGTGGGGCCCACGAGGGTGGAGGGCGCGCAGAGGGGGTAGGCGCGCCCCCCTACCTCATGCCCTCCTGGTTGATGTCTTGACGTAGGGTCCAAGTCCCCTGGATCACGTTCGTTCCGAAAATCACGTTCCCGAAGGTTTCATTCCGTTTGGACTTCGTTTGATATTCTTTTTCTGCGAAACTCTGAAATAGGCAAAAAAACAGCAATTCTGGGCTGGGCCTCCGGTTAATAGGTTAGTCCCAAAAATAATATAAAAGTGCATAATAAAGCCCAATAATGTCCAAAACAGAATATAATATAGCATGGAGCAATCAAAAATTATAGATACGTTGGAGACGTATCACTAAGTACTGCAGCTTATACATCGTAATCTACTAAACTTGCAGCACATTCTTATATATTTAGATGTTTGACGCGATCACTATGTTGTGCAGCATCTACAAAAAGGAGTTACTGCCGCAAATTCCAAGAAACATTGACAAACTGGTTATGGCAGGATTTGCGAAATGGTTCAAGAGCCATGTAAGCTTTGGAATCGCACTGTCAGTTTTTTTAATATATTGAGTACATAAGATGATCAGTTTGTCTGTTTTCTAACCATAGGTTAAGAAGATGCGGGAGGATGGGCAGGCAGTTGATGATGCCCTTTACTCACTAGCAATGGGTCCTGATACTTGGGTTAGACATTATGAATCTTGCGTTGTTGGAGATGTGCGCTACAACACCCTTGCATGAGACGAAGGCAGGAAGACACAAAACAGTGTCATCATGAGCACGGATACGTATGACAAGGAGACAACTGAAATGTACGCTAACATAACGGACATTGTTCAGTTGCAATATATCTCCAGTTTCGAGGATCATCGGTGTGTGGTTATGTTGTGCTGTCGTTGGTATAACCTGTTTTCTAGGATATCAAAACCCAGAGCTGATGATTATTTCAAATCCATCAATGTCAAGGCAGCATACCAGACCAACGAGCCTTTTATTTTGGCAAATCAAGCAACACAGATATTTTTCTTGGAAGACACATTTGCACGTAGCGATGACTGGAGTGTATTGCAAAGGTTTGAGCAGAGGAATTCGTTTAATGAAGTTGCACAACAAGATGATGCTTACACTGCTCCTGATGTACAAGATAACACAGATGTTCCTAATATCTTTGAGAACCATCACATCAATGACGCCGACGAAAAGATTGCCTGTCGTGTTGTGGACATACAAGAGTTGATCAAGAAGAAGCCAACGTTCGAGGACGTTGAGGACGAAGAAGAAGATGACACCGTGGGGAATTACGATTCAGACTGATACACATGGCGAAGATGTTGACGCTGCTGCTGCGGATGATGATTACATTGCTTTTGTTGTGTTTGCCTGTCAGAAGACGTTTTTTATCTACTATGTGAAATTGTGTTTGCTATGACAACTGAAACCTGATGAACATGTTGTTTAGTATTTTCCTGTGAGAACATCACTTGTTATGTATGCTGATTTGTGTTTGGTGATTGTATGACGACTAAAACATGATGACATTGTTGTTTAGTTGTACTCATATTTGGCTCTGAAACTTGAATTTGATGACATAGTTTGCTGTTGGACTACAATTTGCTCGACGTCTTCGAATGAGAACAAAGCTGACCCGACTCGGCCTCTGCTAATTTATTTATTTATTACCAAAAGGGCCTCTGCTATTTATTTATTTATGAGCAAAAGGGGATACCCCCTGATTTCCATTAATAGAAATCATTAGATGTTCACAACACTACGCCTAGCCTGCTACACAGGTTTCATTCATTACTAGTTTCAGCAAAGTGCTCATGTCATAGCCACTCAATACATCACGAGTGCTACATACACTGCAAATAAAGAGACAATCATCCTACAGAGCACATCGATTTTGCCCATTATCTTCACAAGCTCTTTCATCTCCTCATTGCTGTCAAGGCCGTTCAGCAGCTGTTGCTTGGCCATGATCAGAGGAATTGCATCTTTAACCTTCTGCTCTACATCTTCCTCTTCTGCTGTTCCTTCAGTTACTTGTCCAACACCCCAACCTGCTGGTATTGGGATTCCTCGGCTAACCAAATAATCAGCGTAGTTGCACTCCCCCACATCAACAACTTCCCAGAAATACAAATCACACGAATCTTCCCTTTTCTGCAAGAATCAAATTGGAAGATCATCAATCAAACTATTAAAAAAATCAGCAACTGAGAGCAGCAGAACAACACTTAAACATATTATTACCCCATGATTCGGGCATTTGTAGAAGACTCGGCCAGGGTTGAGGATTGTGGTTGAGACGCGACGGATGACTCTGCGTGATTTGCAGCAGTGGCACCACACCAACGGCAGCGGCTTGCGATGAGCAACCGGCTGCGGTGCGCATGCCGGCGGGGGTGTGATGAGACCCACAGGCGATGGTACGGGTGGCGACTTGGCGCATATTTGGTTGTTGCCTGCTGAAGAGCAGGTGGACGAGCAGCCATCAGACATGGTTGCTGCGGCCAGAGCTTCTGATGCTAGGCAGAGTAAGTAGAGAAGGGAGAAGCGAACGTTGGATATGTCAATTTCATTACTTACAGAGTAGCATAGCACCATATATATAGTCATAGTCTAGGTTTGGATTCGAACCAGCTACAGGAGCACGACTCTCTTTTTTCTAAAGCTCAGCAACGTCTCTTTACTGGTACACTAGCTTGTTCTGTACGCCTTCTCAAGTCTTTGATCCCTCCACCTGACATCTGGGACCCACCGGAAGGGCCTCTGTATTTCGTGAAAAAAACGTGCCCCCTGCTGACAGGTCAGACCCACCAGCTATCTTCCCACGCAAGGAAGTGCCTCCTTATTACGCATAAAAAAATGAATACTCCCCCTGCCAGCTAGAACCCAGCATAGTGGGAGGCTGACTCTTGGGCCTACCAAGTTGACGGGGACGGAGGGCTTTGTCAACTTAGTCAACATGAACGATTCTAGCTCGAGTTACCGTACGATGTACATCCAACGGCATTAGTGCTTCTTCAACCTCTGGTCTTCTTGCTCCAGCCGCCCAAACCAGCGTCGGTCGTGCCGCATGCTCCTGCCTCCCGTGGCCGGCTGTGATGCCGCGGAGGCCTCACCGCCCCTACTACTCCCAGCGCTGGCCAGGGCATCCCTCTACTCACCCACACCCCCTGTTATTCTGCGGGGATGGCAGCCTCACACCGGAGCCGAACCAGTGAACCCTCGTACTCCTCTCCGCGTGGGCATCCACTGTCGCGTCTTCCCCGGCTCCGCGTCGTCCCCTTCCTAGGCCTCGCCGTCGTCCACCGCCTTGGTGCTCTCGGCGCGGCGTGGCCAATGTGGTCAACGACCGACATCCATCGGAAGAGTACTGTACGTGGAGAGGCTGACAGCTGGGTCCACAGCCGCAGCTGGGTCCATGGCCACAGCCCAGTTTTTTTGTGATTTGCTAAGTAAGTCGCTTTGTCAGGCCTGCTGGGCTGCAAATCTTTCAAGACGAGGAGAGCTTCATTCGGCTGGCCGAGAAAATGGCCTATCAGTAATGAGAAATGGGCTGTACATTTTTAAAACACATCAAACCGGCAATTAGTTTCAAATTTCTTTTTTTTCATTTCGAGATTTTAAATTGCATTGATTTTTATGCGTGGACAATTTGTTGGGTTTTATATTGATATACATTTATTTTTAAAATCTGTTTGAATGTGACTCGAAATTTCGGGATTAAAAACAGTTCGGACCGCATCGAAATATGCAAATTTTCGTATAATTTTTTAACCGTGGCCACAATATGGGCTGTAATGCTAACAAAAAGAATATGGGCTCCATAAAAACCTTAAGAATTAGCAAATGGGCTGTAAATTATTAGAAATAATGGCAGATGGGCTGTATGGTGTTTTCCACAGATTTGAGGCTTTCCTAAAAAAAGGTTGACGCACAAGCAGTGACTATTGGATGTCCATCCAACGGCCGTCGTGCTTCTTCAATCTCTGCTCTTCCTGCTCCAGCCGCTCAAACAAGCGCCGGCGGGACTGCCTACTCTCTCCTCCCCGCGGCCGGCTGTGCTGCCACGCAGGCCTCACCGCCCCACCGTACTCCCATCGTTGGCCTAGCCATCCCTCTACTCACCAACACCTGCTGTTATTCTCCGGCAACGGCAGACGAACCAGTAAACCCTCGTACAGTCATACTCCCCTCCGCGTGGGAAACAACTACCGAGTCTTCCCTGCCTCCGTGTCGTTCCCTTCCTAGGCCTCGCTGTCGTCCACCGCCCTGGTGCTCTCGGCGCGGCATGGTCAACATGGTCAACGACCGACATGCATCTGAAGTGGACTGTACGTGGAGAGGCTGACAGCTGGGTCCATGGCCGCACGCAAGGAAATGCCTCCTTATTACGCGCAAAATAATGATTCCTCCACCTGACATCTGGGACCCACCGAAAGGGCCTCTATATTTCGTGAAAAAAACGTTACCACCAGCTATAGCTTGGAAATATGCCCTAGAGGCAATAATAAAAGGTTATTATTATATTTCTTTGTTCATGATAATAGTCTATTATTCATGCTATAATTGTATTGTCCGGAAATTGTAATACATGTGTGAATACATAGACCACAACCTGTCCCTAGTAAGCCTCTAGTTGACTAGCTCGTTGATCAACAGATAGTCATGGTTTCCTGACTATGGACATAGGATGTCATTGATAACGGGATCACATCATTAGGAGAATGATGTGATGGACAAGACCCAACTTAAGCATAGCATAAAAGATCGTGTAGTTTCGTTTGCTAGAGCTTTTCCAATGTCAAGTATCTTTTCCTTAGACCATGAGATCATGCAACTCCCGGATACCGTAGGAGTGCTTTGGGTGTGCCAAACGTCACAACGTAACTGGGTGACTATAAAGGTGCATTACGGGTATCTCCGAAAGTGTCTGAACGGTTGGCACGGATCGAGACTAGGATTTGTCACTCCGTGTAAACGGAGAGGTATCTCTGGGCCCACATGGTAATGCATCATCATAATGAGCTCAATGTGACTAAGGCGTTAGTCACGGGATCATGCATTGCGGTACGAGTAAAGAGACTTGCCGGTAACGAGATTGAACTAGGTATTGGGATACCGACGATCGAATCTCGGGCAAGTAACATACCGGTTGACAAAGGGAATTGCATACGGATTGATTGAATCCTCGACACCGTGGTTCACCCGATGATATCATCGTGGAACATGTGGGAGCCAACATGGGTATCCAGATCCCGCTGTTGGTTATTGACCGGAGAGGCGTCTCGGTCATGTCTGCATGTCTCCCGAACCCGTAGGGTCTACACACTTAAGGTCCGGTGACGCTAGGGTTGTAGAGATATATGTATGTGGAAACCCGAAAGTTGTTCGGAGTCCCGGATGAGATCCCGGACGTCACGAGAGGTTCCGGAATGGTCCGGAGGTGAAGAATTATATATAGGAAGTCCTGTTTCGGCCACCGGGAAAGTTTCGGGGGTTATCGGTATTGTACCGGGACCACCGGAAGGGTCCCGGGGGTCCACCGGGTGGGGCCACCTGTCCCAGAGGGCCCCGTGGGCTGAAAGTGGAGGGGAACCAGCCCCTAGTGGGCTGGGGCGCCTCCTTGGGCCTCCCCCCATGCGCCTAGGGTTGGGAACCCTAGGGGGGAGTTCCCCCTTGCCTTGGGGGGCAAGGCAACCCCTTCCCCCCTTGGCCGCCGCCCCCCCCTTGGAGATCCCATCTCCTAGGGCTGCGCACCCCCCCAGGGGGCCTATATAAAGGGGGGGAGGGAAGGGCAGCAGACAACAGCCTTTGGCGCCTCCCTCCTCCCCTGCAACACCTCTCTCTCTCTCTCGCAGAAGCTCGGCGAAGCCCTGCCGTAGAGCCGCTACATCCACCACCACGCCGTCGTGCTGTTGGATCTCCATCAACCTCTCCTCCCCCCTTGCTGGATCAAGAAAGGAGGAGACGTCGCTGCACCGTACGTGTGTTGAACGCGGAGGTGCTGTACGTTCGGCACTCGGTCATCGGTGATTTGGATCACGGCGAGTACGACTCCGTCATCCACGTTCATTGGAACGCTTCCGCTCGCGATCTACAACGGTATGTAGATGCACTCCCTTCCCCTCGTTGCTAGTAGACTCCATAGATGCATCTTGGTGAGCGTAGGAAAATTTTAAAATTATGCTACGATTCCCAACAGTGGCATCATGAGCCAGGTCTATGCGTAGTTACTATGCACGAGTAGAACACAAAGTAGTTGTGGGCGTTGAGTTTGCCAATTCTTCTTGCCGCCGAGACCGACCTTACACGTACTCTTACGTGAGACAGGTTCCACCGACTAACATGTACAAGATGCATAAGGTGGCTAGCGGGTGTCTGTCTCTCCTACTTTAGTCGGAATAGATTCGATGAAAAGGGTCCTTATGAAGGGTAAATAGAAATTGGCAAATCACGTTGTGGTCATACGTAGGTAAGAAACGTTCTTGCTAGAAACCTACAAACCACGTAAAAACTTGCAACAACAATTAGAGGACGTAAACTTGTTTTTGCAGCAAGTGCTATGTGATGTGATATGGCCAGGAGATGTGATGAATGATATATGTGATGTATGAGATTGATCATATTCTTGTAATAGGAATCACGACTTGCATGTCGATGATTATGACAACCGGCAGGAGCCATAGGAGTTGTCTTTATTATTTTGTATGACCTGCGTGTCATTGAATAACGCCATGTAAATTACTTTACTTTATTGCTAAACGCGTTAGCCATAGAAGTAGAAGTAATCGTTGGCGTGACGACTTCATGAAGACAATGGATGATGGAGATCATGGTGTCATGCCGGTGACAAAGATGATCATGGTGCCCCGAAGATGGAGATCAAAGGAGCATGATGATATTGGCCATATCATGTCACTATTTGATTGCATGTGATGTTTATCATGTTTTTGCATCTTATTTGCTTAGAACGACGGTAGCAAGTAGGATGATCCCTTATAATAATTTCAAGAAAGTGTTCACCCTAACTGTGCACCGTTGCGAAGGTTCGTCGTTTCGAAGCACCACGTGATGATCGGGTGTGATAGATTCTTACGTTCGAATACAACGGGTGTTGACGAGCCTAGCATGTACAGACATGGCCTCGGAACACACGCAATACACTTAGGTTGACTTGACGAGCCTAGCATGTACAGACATGGCCTCGGAACACGGAGGACCGAAAGGTCGAGCATGAGTCGTATAGAAGATACGATCAACATGGAGATGTTCACCGATCTTGACTAGTCCGTCTCACGTGATGATCGGACACGGCCTAGTTGAGCTCGGATCATGTTTCACTTAGATGACTAGAGGGATGTCTGTCTGAGTGGGAGTTCATTAAATAATTTGATTAGATGAACTTAATTATCATGAACTTAGTCTAAAATCTTTACACTATGTACTTGTAGATCAAATGGCCAACGTTGTCCTCAATTTCAACGCGTTCCTAGAGAAAACCAAGCTGAAAGATGATGGCAGCAACTATACGGACTGGGTCCGGAACCTGAGGCTCATCCTCATAGTTGCCAAGAAAGATTATGTCTTAGAAGCACCGCTAGGTGAAGCACCAATCCCTGAGAACCAAGACGTTATGAACGCTTGGCAGCAGCGTGCTGATGATTACTCCCTCGTTCAGTGCGGCATGCTTTACAGCTTAGAACCGGGTCTCCAAAAGCGTTTTGAGAAACATGGAGCATATGAGATGTTCGAGGAGCTGAAACTGGTTTTTCAAGCTCATGCCCGGGTCGAGAGATATGATGTCTCCGACAAGTTCTTCAGCTGTAAAATGGAGGAGAACAGTTCTGTTAGTGAGCACATACTCAGAATGTCTGGGTTGCACAACCGCTTGTCTCAGCTGGGAGTTAATCTCCCGGATGACGCGGTCATTGACAGAATCCTCCAGTCGCTTCCACCAAGCTACAAGAGCTTTGTGATGAACTACAATATGCAGGGGATGGAAAAGACCATTCCCGAGGTATATTCAATGCTGAAATCAGCTGAGGTAGAGATCAGAAAAGAACATCAAGTGTTGATGGTGAATAAAACCACTAAGTTCAAGAAGGGCAAGGGTAAGAAGAACTTCAAGAAGGACGGCAAGGGAGTTGCCGCGCCCGGTAAGCCAGTTACCGGGAAGAAGTCAAAGAATGGACCCAAGCCCGAGACTGAGTGCTTTTATTGCAAGGGAAGTGGTCACTGGAAGCGGAACTGCCCCAAATATTTAGCGGACAAGAAGAAGGCCGGCAACACCCAAGGTATATGTGATATACAAGTAATTGATGTGTACCTTACCAGTACTCGTAGTAGCTCCTGGGTATTTGATACCGGTGCGGTTGCTCATATTTGTAACTCAAATCAGGAACTACGGAATAAACGGAGACTGGCAAAAGACGAGGTGACGATGCGCGTCGGGAATGGTTCCAAGGTCGATGTGATCGCCGTCGGCACGCTACCTCTGCATCTACCCACGGGATTAGTTATAAACCTCAATAATTGTTATTTAGTGCCAGCTTTGAGCATGAACATTGTATCTGGATCTCGTTTAATTCGAGATGGCTACTCATTTAAATCTGAGAATAATGGTTGTTCTATTTATTTGAGAGATATGTTTTATGGTCATGCCCCGCTGGTCAATGGTTTATTTTTGATGAATCTCGAACGTGATGTTACACATGTTCATAGTGTGAATACCAAAAGATGTAAAGTTGATAACGATAGTCCCACATACTTGTGGCACTGCCGCCTTGGTCACATTGGTGTCAAGCGCATGAAGAAGCTCCATGCAGATGGACTTTTGGAGTCTCTTGATTACGAATCATTTGACACGTGCGAACCATGCCTCATGGGTAAGATGACCAAGACTCCGTTCTCCGGAACAATGGAGCGAGCAACCAACTTATTGGAAATCATACATACCGATGTGTGCGGTCCAATGAGTGTTGAGGCTCGCGGAGGATATCGTTATGTTCTCACTCTCACTGATGATTTAAGTAGATATGGGTATGTCTACCTAATGAAACACAAGTCTGAAACCTTTGAAAAGTTCAAGGAATTTCAGAGTGAAGTCGAGAATCAACGTGACAGGAAAATAAAATTCTTACGATCAGATCGTGGTGGAGAATATTTAAGTCACGAATTTGGTACACACTTAAGGAAATGTGGAATAGTTTCACAACTCACGCCGCCTGGAACACCTCAGAGAAATGGTGTGTCCGAACGTCGTAATCGCACTCTATTGGATATGGTGCGATCTATGATGTCTCTTACCGATTTACCGCTCTCATTTTGGGGTTATGCTTTAGAGACTGCCGCATTCACTTTAAATAGGGCACCGTCTAAATCCGTTGAGACGACACCGTATGAATTATGGTTTGGGAAGAAACCTAAGCTGTCGTTTCTAAAAGTTTGGGGATGCGATGCTTATGTCAAGAAACTTCAACCTGAAAAGCTCGAACCCAAATCGGAAAAATGCGTCTTCATAGGATACCCTAAGGAAACTATTGGGTATACCTTCTACCTCAGATCCGAAGGCAAGATCTTCGTTGCCAAGAACGGGTCCTTTCTAGAGAAGGAGTTTCTCTCGAAAGAATTGAGTGGGAGGAAAGTGGAACTTGATGAGGTGATAGTCACCCCTTCCGAACCGGAAAGTAGCGCAGCGCGGGAAAATGTTCCTGTGGTGCCTACACCGACTGGGGAGGAAGTTAATGATGATGATCATGAAGCTTCAGATCAAGTTACTGAACTTCGTAGGTCCACAAGGACACGTTCCGCACCAGAGTGGTACGGCAACCCTGTCCTGGAAATCATGTTGTTAGACAACGGTGAACCTTCGAACTATGAAGAAGCGATGGCGGGCCCGGATTCCGACAAATGGCTAGAAGCCATGAAATCCGAGATAGAATCCATGTATGAAAACAAAGTATGGACTTTGACTGACTTGCCCGATGAGCGGCGAGCCATAGAAAACAAATGGATCTTTAAGAAGAAGACGGACGCAGATGGTAATGTGACCATCTACAAAGCTCGACTTGTCGCTAAGGGTTATCGACAAGTTCAAGGGGTTGACTACGATGAGACTTTCTCACCCGTAGCGAAGCTGAAGTCCGTCCGAATCATGTTAGCAATTGCCGCATACTATGATTATGAGATATGGCAGATGGACGTCAAAACGGCATTCCTTAACGGCTTCCTTAAGGAAGAGTTGTATATGATGCAGCCGGAAGGTTTTGTCGATCCTAAGAATGCTAACAAAGTATGCAAGCTCCAGCGCTCAATCTATGGGCTGGTGCAAGCATCTCGGAGTTGGAACATTCGCTTTGATGAGATGATCAAAGCGTTTGGGTTTACACAGACTTATGGAGAAGCCTGTGTTTACAAGAAAGTGAGTGGGAGCTCTGTAGCATTTCTCATATTATATGTGGATGACATATTATTGATGGGAAATGATATAGAATTCTTGGAAAGTATAAAGGCCTATTTGAATAAGTGTTTTTCAATGAAGGACCTTGGAGAAGCTGCTTATATATTAGGCATCAAGATCTATAGAGATAGATCAAGACGCCTCATTGGTCTTTCACAGAGTACATACCTTGACAAGATATTGAAGAAGTTCAGTATGGATCAGTCCAAGAAGGGGTTCTTGCCTGTATTGCAAGGTGTGCAATTGAGCACGGCTCAATGCCCGACCACGGCAGAAGATATAGAAGAGATGAGTGTCATCCCCTATGCCTCGGCCATAGGGTCTATTATGTATGCCATGCTGTGTACCAGACCTGATGTAAACCTTGCCGTAAGTTTGGTAGGAAGGTACCAAAGTAATCCCGGCAAGGAACACTGGACAGCGGTCAAGAATATCCTGAAGTACCTGAAGAGGACTAAGGATATGTTTCTCGTTTATGGAGGTGACGAAGAGCTCGTCGTAAAGGGTTACGTCGACGCTAGCTTCGACACAGATCCGGATGACTCGAAGTCACAGACCGGATACGTGTATATTTTGAATAGAGGAGCAGTAAGCTGGTGCAGTTGCAAGCAAAGCGTCGTGGCGGGATCTACATGTGAAGCGGAATACATGGCAGCCTCGGAGGCAGCACAGGAAGCAGTCTGGATGAAGGAGTTCATTACCGACCTAGGGGTGATTCCCAATGCGTCGGGCCCGATGACTCTCTTCTGTGACAACACTGGAGCTATTGCCCTTGCGAAGGAGCCCAGGTTTCACAGGAAGACCAGGCATATCAAGCGTCGCTTCAACTCCATTCGTGAAAGTGTTCAAAATGGAGACATAGATATTTGTAAAGTACACACGGACCTGAATGTAGCAGATCCGTTGACTAAACCTCTCCCTAGGGCAAAACATGATCAACACCAGGACGCAATGGGTGTTCGATTCATCACAATGTAACTAGATTATTGACTCTAGTGCAAGTGGGAGACTGTTGGAAATATGCCCTAGAGGCAATAATAAATGGTTATTATTATATTTCTTTGTTCATGATAATAGTCTATTATTCATGCTATAATTGTATTGTCCGGAAATCGTAATACATGTGTGAATACATAGACCACAACCTGTCCCTAGTAAGCCTCTAGTTGACTAGCTCGTTGATCAACAGATAGTCATGGTTTCCTGACTATGGACATAGGATGTCATTGATAACGGGATCACATCATTAGGAGAATGATGTGATGGACAAGACCCAACCTAAGCATAGCATAAAAGATCGTGTAGTTTCGTTTGCTAGAGCTTTTCCAATGTCAAGTATCTTTTCCTTAGACCATGAGATCGTGCAACTCCCGGATACCGTAGGAGTGCTTTGGGTGTGCCAAACGTCACAACGTAACTGGGTGACTATAAAGGTGCATTACGGGTATCTCCGAAAGTGTCTGTTGGGTTGGCACGGATCGAGACTGGGATTTGTCACTCCGTGTAAACGGAGAGGTATCTCTGGGCCCACTCGGTAATGCATCATCATAATGAGCTCAATGTGACTAAGGCGTTAGTCACGGGATCATGCATTGCGGTACGAGTAAAGAGACTTGCCGGTAACGAGATTGAACAAGGTATTGGGATACCGACGATCGAATCTCGGGCAAGTAACATACCGATTGACAAAGGGAATTGCATACGGATTGATTGAATCCTCGACACCGTGGTTCACCCGATGATATCATCGTGGAACATGTGGGAGCCAACATGGGTATCCAGATCCCGCTGTTGGTTATTGACCGGAGAGGCGTCTCGGTCATGTCTGCATGTCTCCCGAACCCGTAGGGTCTACACACTTAAGGTCCGGTGACGCTAGGGTTGTAGAGATATATGTATGCGGAAACCCGAAAGTTGTTCGGAGTCCCGGATGAGATCCCGGACGTCACGAGAGGTTCCGGAATGGTCCGGAGGTGAAGAATTATATATAGGAAGTCCAGTTTTGGCCACCGGGAAAGTTTCGGGGGTTATCGGTATTGTACCGGGACCACCGGAAGGGTCCCGGGGGTCCACCGGGTGGGGCCACCTGTCCCGGAGGGCCCCGTGGGCTGAAAGTGGAGGGGAACCAGCCCCTAGTGGGCTGGGGCGCCTCCTTGGGCCTCCCCCCCATGCGCCTAGGGTTGGGAACCCTAGGGGGGAGTTCCCCCTTGCCTTGGGGGGCAAGGCAACCCCTTCCCCCCTTGGCCGCCGCCCCCCCCCTTGGAGATCCCATCTCCTAGGGCTGCGCACCCCCCAGGGGGCCTATATAAAGGGGGGGAGGGAGGGCAGCACACAACAGCCTTTGGCGCCTCCCTCCTCCCCTGCAACACCTCTCTCTCTCTCGCAGAAGCTCGGCGAAGCCCTGCCGGAGAGCCGCTACATCCACCACCACGCCGTCGTGCTGTTGGATCTCCATCAACCTCTCCTCCCCCTTGCTGGATCAAGAAAGGAGGAGACGTCGCTGCACCGTACGTGTGTTGAACGCGGAGGTGCTGTACGTTCGGCACGCGGTCATCGGTGATTTGGATCACGGCGAGTACGACTCCGTCATCCACGTTCATTGGAACGCTTCCGCTCGCGATCTACAACGGTATGTAGATGCACTCCCTTCCCCTCGTTGCTAGTAGACTCCATAGATGCATCTTGGTGAGCGTAGGAAAATTTTAAAATTATGCTACGATTCCCAACATCCTCCACCTGACATCTGGGACCCACCGAAAGGGCCTCTG
The DNA here is from genome assembly GCF_018294505.1 of Triticum aestivum. Lineage (NCBI taxonomy): Eukaryota > Viridiplantae > Streptophyta > Magnoliopsida > Poales > Poaceae > Triticum > Triticum aestivum. Next base: position 549,473,764 of record NC_057799.1, on the reverse strand, counting down.
TATTTCGCGAAAAAACGTTACCACCGCTGATAGCTTGGACCCACCAGCTATATCTTCGCACGCAAGGAAGTGCCTCCTTATTACGCACGCAAAAAATGAATACTCCCCCTGCTAGCTGGGACCAAGTATAGTGGCAGGCTGACTTGTGGGCCTACTAAGTTGACGGGGACGGAGGGCTTTGTCAACTTAGTCGATATGCACGATTCTAGCTCCAGTGACCGTACGATGTCCATCCAACGACCGTAGTGCTTCTTCAACCTCTGGTCTTCTTGCTCCAGCCGCCCAAACCAGCGTCGGTCGTGCCTCGTGCTCCTGCCTCCCATGGTCGGCTGCGATGCGGCGGAGGCCTCACCGCCCCTACTACTCCCACCGCTGGCCAGGCCATCCCTCTACTCACCCACACCCCCTGTTATTCTGCGGCGACGACAGCCTCACACCGCAGCGAACCAGTGAACCCTCATACTCCTCTACGCGTGGGCATCCACTACCGCGTCTTCCCCGGCTCCGCGTCGTCCCCTTCCTAGGCCTCGCCGTCGTCCACCGCCCTGGTGCTCTCGGCACGGCGTGGTCAACGTGGTCAAGGAACGGCTTCCATCGGACATGGACTGTATGTGGCGAGGCTGACAGCTGGGTCCACGGCCGCAGCAAGGAAGTGCCTCCTTATTACGCGCAAAATAATTATTCCTCCACATGACAGCGGGGACCCACCGGACGGGCCACCGTATTTCGCGAAAAAATGTTTCCCCCTGACTGCTGGGACCCACCAGCTACATCTTCGCACGCAAGGAACTGCGTCCGAGCAAAAAAACGATTCGCCCCCCTGACTGTTGGGACCCACCAGCTACATCTTCGCAGGCAAGGAAGTGCCTGACAGTCGGGACCCACCTGGTCGAAGCGTACGTAGCGTTGTCATTCTGGTCACGAACGTGTATGTACATACTGGTCGATGTAGAGGCGCGCACGTGTCGTAGTAGAGGCGCGCACGTAGCATATACACGTACGTACAGCGGCCAGTGTGCAAGAAAGAAAATACGGCCACGTACGTACATACAGGCAGGGTCTCGAACGCCTACTCGCGCATACGTACGGCCAGGGCTCGTGTACATGGCTGGGTCGGAACGGAGAAACTGCGTTGTGGTCATGTTCATGGGGAGGCAACGGAATGCGTCGTGTTCATCGGGAGGCAACGGAACGCGTGGGAGCCAACCGGCTTGGACGGAATAGCCAATGGAAACGAGGCATGGCGTACCGCAGAACGGAGGAAACGGCCTTGTGTTCAACCAGCCACGGTTGAAACGGGATCCTGTTCATCGGGGGGGTCTGGAGTACCGCAAAACGGAGGAAACGGGCCTCCTACGGTCGAAACGGGGGTCCTGTTGATCGGGAGGGGTGTGGCGTACCGCAAAACGGAGGAAACAGAATTGTGTTGGAGCGCTATGGTCAAAACGGGGGTCCTGTTCATCGGGAGGGGTGTGGCGTACCGCAAAACGGGACTCCACGGGATACTGTTCATCTCCACCGTCGACCCCCTCCAGCCTCCACGAGCTACTGTTCATCCACCGTCGACCTCCTCCAGCCTCCACCTGCGACTGTTCATCCATGGGCTCCTGTTCATCCAGCCTCCACCGCGCGCTACTCCACCGGCTACTGTTCAACCAGCCCTCTCCACGGGCTCCTGTTCAACCACCCCTCCACGGGCTACTGTTCATCTAGCCCTCCACCGTCTATTGTTCATCCAGCCCTCCAAGGGGTGGTCCTGTTCATCCAGCCCTCCACGGGGTCCTGTTCATCCAGCCCCAACCGGCTCGATCGATCGGGGTCCTGTTCATCCAGAGGCAACACCACGGGGTCCTGTTCATCCACCCCCACCGGGAACTGTTCATCCAACCCCCCCCCCCCAACAACGCTCACTGTTCATCCAGAGGCAGCATTGATCGGCTTCAGTTAGCAGCAGTAGCGAAGGAATCGCTCGATCGGGTTCAGTTAACAGCCATCGATCGATCGCTCGGGTTGAGTAACGCATAGCCTGCAGTGCAATCGCTCGGGTTCAGTTAGAGCCCAATGCCTCGCTCGGGTTCAATTAGAGCCCAACGCCTCGCACCCACGCGCGTGCGTTTACGAGAGAAACGCGCATCGCTCGGCCCCGACCACCCACCGTAACCGGGAACACCCCGATATTTTCCTCGCCCTCGCTTCTACCACGGTTTTTTCCGTCATGGACGGTCCAAAGAATGTCATGCAGCTGCGTCTCCGGCCCGCCCAGGACGAAAAGCCCATTTTCTGCCATGATTTTTTGTCATAGAAGTAGGACCCCACCACATCTATGTTGATACCGGGTTTTGTCACAATTATCGTCATAGAAGTGTCATAAGTATGACAAAAAAATTCGTTCGGCCCAAAATGTCACAGATGTGTCTTTTTTTTGTAGTGAGTATTCAACCCAAATTTATAGATTCGACACAAGGGGAGCCAAAGAATATTTGAAGGTATTAGCAGCTGAGTTGTCAATTCAACCACACCTGGAGATTAATTATCTGCAGCAAAGTGATCAGTAGCAAAGTAGTTTGATAGTTTTGATAGTAGTGACAGCAGCAATAGTAACAGTAACAGTGATAGCAGTAATTTTGTAGCAAGTGTAACAGTGATGATAGTAGTAGTAACTTAGCAGAAACAATATGGAAAAGTTTGTAGGCATTGGATCGGTGACTTGTTGGATGATATTCATCATGTGACAGTTATAACATAGGGCGATTCGGCACTAGCTCCAGTTCATCGATATAATGTAGGCATGTATTCCGTAAATAGTCATACGCGCTTTATTAAAAGAACTTGCATGACATCTGTTGTCCTACCCTCCCGTGGCAGCGGGGTCCATATTGGAAACTAAGGGATATTAAGGCCTCCTTTTAATAGAGAACCAAAACAAAGCATTAACACATAGTGAATACATGAACTCCTCAAACTACGGTCATCACCGAGAGTGGGCCCGGTTGTTGTCACTCCGGGGTTGCCGGATCATAACACGTAGTAGGTGACTATAACTTGCAAGATCGGATCTAGAACATGGATATAATGATGATAACATAAACGGTTCAGATATGAAATCATGGCACCCGGGCCCAAAGTGACAAGCATTAAGCATGGCAAAGTCATAGCAACATCAATCTAAGAACATAGTGGATACTAGGGATCAAGCCCTAACAAAACTAACTCAATTACATGATGAATCGCATCCAACTCCTCACCGACCAGCGAGCCTACGAAGGAATTACTCACTCCCGGTGGGGACATCATGGAATTGGTGATGGAGAAGTGTTGGTGATGACGAAGAACGAAGATCCCCCTCTCCGGAGCCCCAAACGGACTCCAGATCTGCCCTCCCAAGGAAGAACAGGGCTTGGCGGTGGCTCTGTCTTGTTTTTTTCGAAAAGGGGGGATCCCCAGCCTCTGCATCAGAACGATGCATACGACCACCTTTATTACCAAGCAAAATAGTTCGACGGCAGTCTTAAAGTCTCAACAAAGTACAAAAAATGCTCACACGGAGCAAAAGAACAACGATCAAACCACAACCGGCTTAACAAGATAAAGATAGGAAAACTAAATGCCTATCCTATTACATGACCGCCAGCCAAACCGGTTGAAAATATCACGTGCTACCATCTCCCATCGGATAGAACCAGTAACCAAACGCTCCCTGGCCTCCGTCGGATTGAGTAACGACCACATACGGATCAACGCCGTAGCTCGGAAGATAACCTGCAAAAAAACGAGTGTTTGTTGTTCTGTTAAAGACCAAATCATTTCTGCAATTCCAGATAGCCCATAGTAAAGCACATACTCCTACGCGAATGTGTCTCACTGTTTGGAGCTCAACCCCATCAAGCCACGTCCCAAATAACGTGTTGATATTATTCGGCGGAGTAATATTAAAGGCTATGTGCACAGACTACCAAAGAATTTTTGCCAAGGGGCAATCAAGAAAGAGGTGTTTGATGGATTCATCCCGATCACAAAAGCTACATCTAGTGGAGCCATTCCAGTTGCGTTTTATCAATTTATCCTTAGTTAAAATGACTTGTTTGTGTACAAATCACATAAACACTTTAACTCTCAAGGGAACTTTGACATGCCAAACATGTTTCGAATTAGGAATAGAGCTAGAATTAATGACATCCAAATACATGGATTTAACTATAAACTCTCCATTCCTAGTTAGCTTCCAACACAACTGATCGGGTCGTTGAGTTAGTTGAACATCCATCAATCTTCTCACAAGATGGAGCCAGGCTTCCCAACGGTTTCCGACTAGCGCTCTCCTGAAGTGAATATTAAGAGGCGTGGACTGACATACTGTCTCAACGGTTGCATCTCTCTGTTGAACAATGCTATATAGAGAAGGACATTGAAGCGCGAGGGGCGTATCCCCTAGCCACGTATCCTCCCAGAATCTCGTAGAAGTACCGTTCCTAATAACAAACTTCGTCCGATTAAAAAAGATTGATTTAACTCTCATCAGACCTTTCCAGAAAGGCGAATCCATCGGCCTCACTGTCAGCTGGGATAAAGTTTGGGAATGAAGGTACTTATTACGCAGAATTTGTGCCCATGTAGCCCCAGTCTCACTAGATAGCTTATACAACCACTTGCTGAGAAGACATTTATTCTTGACCTCAAATCATGGCACCCGGAGCCCCAAACGGACTCTAGATCTGCCCTCCCGAGGAAGAACAGGGCTTGGCGGTGGCTCCGTCTCGTGGATCGCGATAATTCTTTCTCCGCGATTTTTTCTCCAGAAATAAGATTTTATAGCGTTGGTTTCAGGGTCAGCGGGCCACCAGGTAGGGACAACCCACCTGGGCGCGCCCTGGTAGGTTGTGCCCACCCAGGTGCCCCTCTCTGGCAGGTCTTGGCTCCAGAAATTCTCTTTTATTGTACAAAAATTCCTCACAAAGTTTCGTTCCATTCCGAGAACTTTTATTTCTGCACAAAAACAACACCATGTTAGTTCTGCTGAAAACAGCATCAGTCCGGGTTAGTTTTATTCAAATCATGCAAATTAGAGTCCAAAACAAGAGGAAAAGCGTTAGAAAAAGTAGATACGTTGGAGATGTATCACCATCGATGTTGTTGAGGCAGGATGCTAGAACCACCACCCATGAGCCTCCAACCTTGTTCTTGGACCTTTGGCTTCCCCCAAACAAAGACGTCACAATATGCGACGGGATCCGCTATATACTCAACAACACCAGATCCATTACACCTATAAATAATGGAATAAAGTTCCCACGTATCCTTCGAGTTCACCATCGCGGGTGCCCTCGAGATGGGTTGATATTGGGAAAATTTTATTCCAAACACCGCCATCCAAACGCTCCGGTGGAACACACTAAACCTAACTCTGCCTAAAACCAAGGCAGAGAGTGGGGTTCCTCCACCTATTCGTTGCCCTGGGCGGTGATCAAGGGGGAGAGAGCCCACAACTTCGCCGATAGATGGCAAGAGGAGTTGGCGCACGTGGCGGAGCTCCAAGGTGGCTCTGGCATGAAGGTGGAGCTCGAAGGCATGCGCCTTGGCCTCGGTGGCTGCGCCGACATGGGCATGGTGCTCTCCTTGGTGGGTACCGCGGGCGGCGGCTAGAGGAAGGTGGAGGGGCGCTTGCTCACCCGGGTGGTATTTTGCCTAGGAAAGTATGCATGTTGCACGTCTGTTAAAAAATATTATTGTCAAGCAATAATATCACATAGTATGTTTTTCTGGAAAAGTAATCAAATCATTTTTACAAGCAATACCGGCTTACGTAGACATATGTTTGGGTACAAAGTGACACAAAAGAATCATACACACACATCGTTTACACAGAACAGACTGCACGCGCAACAATCATCGGCGACAGTGGTAGTAGTACGCACCAACGATGGACTGAGCAGGCATCGATCTATGGTCCATTGAGCTGATCAGTGGTACCCGAGCGGCGCAGGCGTCTGATTCAGCGTCATTCCCTGGTAATGGATGTCCGATGCGTAGTGGTTGGCGTCGCGGTGATGCGCCTCGTCGGCGCGCACGGCGGTGACGACGTCCTTGAGCCTGGCGTCGGCGGGGAGGCGCCAGTAGTCGATGGCGATGGCCGGGGCGGGCGTGTTCTCGATCAAGCCGGCCTCGAGGTCCTTGAGGTACTCAGTATAGGACTCCACGGCCTCCTCCTCGAGGTACCCGACGAAGCGGTGCGCGAACTTGGGGGAGATGAGGTAGCCGACGAAGTAGGCGTTGAAGAAGACGCCCTGCGCGGCGAGCACGAGCGCGCGTTCCCACCACCGGGGCTGCGTCACCTCCATGAAGGTCATGAGGTGCATGCGTTCGTTCTCGGCCTCCTCCATGAGCGCCCGGATCCAGCCGCCGCTGTGCTCGAAGCGGCGGAGCGAGCGCAGGTGAAGTAGCACGCCGCCCACCATGGGCGGCACCGCCGCCACCGTCTCCAGCAGCAGCGCGTGGCTGGCGTGCCGGCGCTGGAAGAAGAGGTCCCGGGGCACGCGCAGCGATCGGACAACGAAGTACGCCACCTTGTCCGCCAGGGCCTTGGGCAAGTGGTGCTTGGTCACGTCGATGGACGTGTCCGGCCGGTACGTGTCCCACGGCCTGAAGCAGAACCACGGCCACTCCGTGCCGTCATCCTTGACGAGCTTCCGAGGCTCGATGCCCCAATAGCTCACCACGGGCTTCTTGTTCTGCTGCTCTGGAGTCGCGGCCGCCTGGGGGCTCGCGGCATCATCTTCTTGTTTGGCATGCGGGGCGGCGGCCTCGGTGCTGGCCATCCGCGCGGGGAAGATCCTCGCGGCGGCGGGCATGATGCCCCTCGCGCTCGCGGCGAGCCCGGAGGCTGGCTCGGCGGCGGCGAAGAGGCGGGGGCCCAGGTGGCGCAGAAGCGTGGCTCCGGCCATCCGGGAGCTGTTGGCTGTTGATTGTTGAACAACTAAACCGATCGAAAAGCTTGTGAGCGGATCGAATGGGAAGTCTGTTTTTGTTGGCGGGCTAGGAAATGATTTCTGTTTACTGTTGGTGTTGATCTGGTAACTGACCGATGGCTTGACGACGTCTCGCCGGAGATGGTTTTATAGGGAGGGGGCTCGGCCGGCACGGTGCTTCCGGGAATGTCACCAGACAACATGTGGGCACTCTCCCTAGAAAAAGAAGACATGTGCGCACTCGACCACCAGCTACAGCTGCGAGTGCTGCGACTGCGACGTTCCAATTTTTTCCGTTTATTGTTGCTTCTTGGACAGTGCAGCACAGCCGTGGCGCGGCGGCGCGCTGGTGCTTAATAATCTAACAATTCCTTGCCGTGCAAGTGTCTGTCAGGTTGACTAGCTAGATAAGTTTTTCTGAACGGACCAACACGAACGCTCATGACAGGAACGTCGTCGGACTCGCCGGCTTCCGGGGGAGTTCGCGAGACATCTCGGTTGACCGGCGCAGCGTATGTTGCCATCAGGTTGAGGTGAGTGCGCTGTGCGATCCGGACACAAACGCCCTGCGAGCTTGACTTGCCGTGCCTGTGCGTAGATGCCACGGGACTACCGACTGCCGTGCATGCATACTAGTCTTCTCCTTTGGAGGTCAACCGGTAAGGCGAGTTGAACGTTTGCCGTCTTCTTTCACGAGGATATATTCCATGAAAGATTCCATCGGCTCGACTCTCTCTAGACGCTGACCACACGGCCCGGCTGAAAATTTCAAAGGAAAAAACGTTTCTCGCTTCTCCCTGATAAAATAGAACTTTAGCTATACTTAGCGGGTGAAGGCGCGGCGACACGCCGTGCCCGTGGAAGTGGCCTTGACTTATACACTTGTTATTGTTGTTATTAAGAACAATGGACATTATGGGTTATATTTCATTGGCTAGATGTACAAATTTGCTAATGAGAAAAGAAAAGCCAGTGAAGTACAAGCAATCATAAGCAAATGTGAAACAAAAGATTGACATGCTAAAATAGTTGGATCATTTAGTAACACATATGGTTTGCCTCTCCAGTGGTGATAGTACATTCTTTTTTTTCATTTACTTTGAAATGTCAAATATCTACTCTGAAGTAGGAGGCCGGCCGTGGAAAAGAAGTATCCTATGCAATGGCGTCGAAATTTAGCTGTAGGTTCCCCTTCTCGTAGCATTTTCTATATCTCTAATGGCTAAGCGTGAAATATTTTTTCACATAAAGGACACCATAATCAGCGAATAGGGGCTTAGAAAACGATCCTTATAATGTTATGCCATCAGGGTTTAATTCATAGACTTGGCACTGGTGCTCGCATTTTCCAGAATTTATTCCATGGCTTCCGGTGATTCATAGACATGGCACTGGTGCTCTTATTTTTCTGGATTTATTCCATGGCTTTCGGCGATGTGCGTTCAGTAGGAGGAGACGTTCCCGTCGACTACGAAAGCATCGGCGATGACTTCGTCAATCTAAAAATGTTGCGTCGGCTCAGTATCAGGTATATACTCATAGGGGTAAGGTATGCGTGCGTGCGTGCGTTTGTAGGGGTGATTATATACACGTGTATGCTGGCATATGCATTGTATTGCGTTAAAAGAGGTAGCAAACACAAAAGAAAAAACCAGTATGTAGAGTGAATCGATCTGTGGTTCGATGGTTAGGAGGATAGTGGTATTCCCTACCCACCAGGGTTCAAGTCCCGGACTTGACATTCGTACTCGCATTTTTCTAGATTTATTGTAGGCCTCCCGGCGATGTGCGCTGAATGAGAGAAGACGTATCCGTCAACTATGTAAACGTATCTGAAGACTTCGTCAATCTCAAGATGATGTCGCAGCTCAATCTCTCGGAGATGCTCATGTGGTAGGGTTTGCGGGCAAGCATTCATACGGATGAATGTATGTGTGTATGTATGAGCGTATGCGTCTGTACTATGTTAAAAAACCAGCACAATCTGCACTTAATCTCAAGATGATGTGACGGCTCAGTCTCTCGGAGATGCTCATGTGGATATGGTGTACGTCATGCATTCATATGTATGAGTGTATGTGTGTATGTATGACCGTATGCGTTTGTACTGTATTAAAAAGCAGTGTAATTTATATTGTGTTAAGAAAAACAGTACACACTAAATCAAATGGAAAATTTGAACACGTGTCAACAGGAAAGGCACTCTCGCCAATACACTTGAAATGAACGATAGCGCTGCTAGCTTAGCAGCTTTAGTATAGTAGTATATGTAAGTCGCTAAAAAAAAAGTTTCTTGTATGTGTGTTTAGGCTGATTTTTTACTTGCCCTGTTTTGGGTAAGTCAATTCCTTACATAGGCTTTCCCGCAAAAAATAAAAAAATAAATCATAGGCTGAATTTTTTTACTTGTCCTTGTTTACGCTAAGTCGATTTTTTTCTTAGGCTGAATTTTTTGACTTGCTCATGTTTGGGGTAAATCGATTATTTTATGTGAAGCCCGTTATACATTACCTTTTTTAACCATTTTTGCTTTTGCTTTTATTTTTATTTTTTAGCCTGTCTTTTTTTTTGCATGGGTACTTTTTACATATTGGATGAGTGCAAATATATACACTCAAGTACTATAGAGCATGTGTGTAAATCACACTAGAGTGTGAAAATTACTCTATTCTACGTTTATTTATTGCATATTTAAAAGGTGCAATTTTAGTGCAAAGTTGTGTGCAAGCTATTTTGATTTTCTTCTTAAAGAGTGATACCACTGCCACTAGTTTATTCTTCTTTAAAACTTCATTATTTTAATTTGTTTAGTTTTTATTTTAGTTTATTACTTCTTTAAGGGAAAAATACCAATGCCACTAACTTGTTCCCGAGGAAACTTCTTATTTGTGAAAATTCCACTATTATATGCTCATTGTTGCATATTATGAAAATGTGCAATTTTTGTCATTATTTTTCACATTTCTTCTTCTTAAAGAGTAATGACATTGCCACTAATTCATTTTTTCTTAGAAAACTTATGTTTTGCGAAAGTTCCACTATTATATGCTTATTCTTGCACATAATGAAAAACCGAAAATTTTGTGTAAATTTAGTGCAATTTTTGCCATTATCTGTTTCATTTTTTTTCAATTTTCTTCATCTTAAAGGGTAATACGAATGTCAATAATTCATTGTTTCTAAGAAAACTTCATTATTTTGATTTGTTGTAGTTTTTCTTTCATTTTCTTTCTTCTTAAAGGTTAATACCAATGCCACTTATTTATTCTTTCTTATAAAACTTCATTCTTTTGATTTTGTTTTAGTTTCTTTTTCATTTTGCTTTCTTCTTTGAGGGTAATGCGAATGCCACTAATTCATTCTTCCATATAATATCAATGCCACTAATTCATCTTCCTTGTAAAATTTATTAGTTTGATTTTAAAAAAATTTCCATTTTCTTTCTTCTTTAAGGGTTATAAAAATGCCACTAATTAATTTCATCTTAGAAACCTGTGTTTTGCGAAACTTTCGCAATTATAGACTTATTCTTGTATTTTTCTAAAAAAATTGCATTTTGTGTAAATTGTGTGCAAATTGAGTCATTATTTGATTTAATTTTTCACATTTTATTTATTTTTAAGTGTAATATCAACACAACTTATTCATTCCTTCTTAGCAACTACTAATTCATTGGTATTGATACTAACTCATTTTTTCTTAGAAAATTTAATTATTTCTTCTTCTTAAAGGGTAATACCAATGCCACTAATTAATTCCTCCTTATAAAACTCAATATTTTTGATTTGGTGTTAGTTTCCTTTTCCGGCTTTCCTTTTTTAAGGGTATTACCAATGTCACTAATTCATCATCCCTTGTAAAATTTCATTATGTTGATTTTCTTTTAGCTTTTATTTCATTTTCTTTCTTCTTTAAGGGTAACAACAATGTTATTAATTCATTATTCCTTATAAAATTTCATTATTTGGATTTTTGTTTTAGTTTTTATTTCATTTTAGTTCTTCTTTAAGGGTAATAACAATGCCAATAATTCATTATTCCTTGTAAATTTCATTATTTTGATTTTTTGTAACTTTAATTTCAATTTTTTTGAACACACATTTTCTTTCTTGTTTAAGGGTACATAATAACAATGTCACTAATTCATTCCTTTTTAGATTTGTTTTGTGAAACTTTCACTGTTATATGCTTATTCTTCCATATTTCAATTGCCATGTAAAATTTGTGCAAATTGTTATTATTTGATTTGTTTTTTATATTTTATTTCTTTTAAGGGTAATACCAATGTTGCTATAATCCATTCATTCATTCTTGGAAAACTCCTAATTCATGGGTATTTCCACTAATTCATTCCTATTTAATGGCAATTTTCTTTCTTTATTTTTATTTGTGTTCATGTACTCTTTAAGGTGGAACCACCATGAGTATTAGAGTTTTAGGAAACCAACCCTTTTCTTATTTTGGTTGTCAAGTTAACAACTCACTATAATTAAATCCATGCAACTCAGGTAATCACCATCTGATTAAGCTTCATCACTGTGATTAATTTGCAGTACTCGAACTATGCATGTTACCATTTGTATAGGGGTTTTCTGAAAGAACATGCGGTGCCCCCATGTTTGGTTTTGGTAATTGATGACATTCTCTATGGACTAATGGTTGCCTTGAGTTATATTTGAAGGATTTTTCCATAGGTTTTTCTTGAAGTCCATGTGTTGGTTTCAAGGAGTTTATGTGTTGACCAATGTGATATTCAAGGAATTATCCAAAGATTGGTCATGTAGAAGACATGATACAAGGTTCATCAAGACTAAGTCAAGTGTGAATCAAGTTGATCAACACGCAGTTGATGACGTTCTCTATGGACTAGTGGTTGGCTTGAGTTATATTTGAAGGATTTGTCCATAGGTTTTTCTTGAAGTCCATGTGTTGGTTTCAAGGAGTTTATGTGTTTTCCAAGGTGCTATTCAAGGAATTATCCAAAGATTGGTCATGTAGAAGACATGATACAAGGTTGATCAAGGCTAAGTCAAGTGTGAATCAAGTTGATCAACACGCAAAGCGTAGAAGTGTTGGGAAACGTAGTATTTCAAAAATTTGCCTACGATCACGCAAGATCTATCTAGGAGAAGCATAGCAACGAGTGGGGAGAGTGTGTCCACGTACCCTCGTAGACCGAAAGCGGAAGCGTTTAGTAACGCGGTTGATGTAGTCTAACGTCTTCGCGATCCAACCGATCAAGTACCGAACGCACGGCACCTCCGCGATCTGCACACGTACAGATCGGTGACATCCCTCGAACTCTTGATCCAGCTGAGGCCGAGGGAGAGTTTCGTCAGCACGACGGCGCGATGACGGTGATGATGAAGTTACCGGTGCAGGGCTTCACCTAAGCACTATGACGATATGACCGAGGTGTGTTTCTGTGGAGGGGGCACCACACATGGCTAAGAGAAACTTTGGTGTGCCTTTGGGGTGCCCGCCTCCCACGTATATAAAGGAGGGAGGGAGGAGGAGGCCGGCCAGGAGGAGAAGGCGCACCATGGGGGGGCAATCCTACTCCAAGTAGGATTCGCCCCCTCCCCCCTTTCGTATTCCAACAAGGAGAAGGGGGAAGGAGAGGGAGGAGAGAAGGAAAGGGGGGCCGGCCCCCTAGTCCAATTCGGTTTGGGCTAGGGGGCGCGCGCCACCCTTTAATTTGGCCTGCCTCCTCTCTTCCACTACTAGGCCCATGAGGCCCAATAACCCCCCGGGGCGTTCTCGTAACCCCCCGGTACTCCGGAAAATACCCGATACACCTCGGAACTATTCTGGTGTCCGAATATAGTCTTCCAATATATCAATCTTCATGTCTCGACCATTCCGAGACTCCTCGTCATGTCCGGGATCTCATCCGGGACTCCGAACTACCTTCGGTACATCAAAACACATAAACTCATAATACCGATCGTCATCGAACGTTAAGCGTGTGGACCCTACGGGTTCGAGAACTATGTAGACATGACCGAGACTCATCTCCGGTCAATAACCAATAGCGGAACCTGGATGCTCATATTGGCTCCCACATATTCTACGAAGATCTTTATCTGTCAAACCGCATAACAACATACGTTGTTCCCTTTGTCATCGGTATGTTACTTGCTCGAGATTCGATCATCGGTATCACTATACCTAGTTCAATCTTGTTACCAGCAAGTCTCTTTACTCATTCCGTAATGCATCATCTGTAACTAACTCATTAGTTACATTGCTTGCAAGGCTTATAGTGATGTGTATTACCAAGAAGGCCTAGAGATACCTCTCCGACAATCGGAGTGACAAATCCTAATCTCGATCTATGCCAACTCAACAAACACCATTGGAGACACCTGTAGAGCATCTTTATAATCACACAGTTACGTTGTGACGTTTGATAACACACTAAGTGTTCCTCCGGTATTCGGGAGTTGCATAATCTCATAGTCATAGGAACATGTATAAGTCATGAAGAAAGCAATAGCAATAAACTAAACTAAACGATCATAGTGCTAAGCTAACGGATGGGTCATGTCAATCACATCATTCTCTAATGATGTGATCCCGTTCATCAAATGAAAACTCATGTCTATGCTAGGAAACTTAACCATCTTTGATTAACGAGCTAGTCAAGTAGAGGCATACTAGTGACACTCTGTTTGTCTATGTATTCACGCATGTACTAAGTTTCCGGTTAATACAATTCTAGCATGAATAATAAACATTTATCATGATATAAGGAAATATAAATAAGAACTTTATTATTGCCTCTAGGGCATATTTCCTTAAGTCTCCCACTTGCACTAGAGTCAATAATCTAGATTACATAGTAATGATTCTAACACCCATGGAGTCTTAGTGTTGATCATGTTTTGCTCGTGAGAGAGCCTTAGTCAACGGGTCTTGTCGCGACCGGTTTTTCAATAAAATAATTATTGAGAGACCGATCCCTTTTACGGACCAGCGAGGAAGAATTCCTTCTCACTGATAGACAATATCTTGGTCACAGAAGAAAAATACCAGGAGTACTAAATATAATACAAGGTTGAGCAGGGACTGCCCAACAATTTATTACATGCACGCCGCTAAAAACAAAACGGCGGATATGGTGGCAACAACTAACTCACGGTGATAACGGTGGTGGAAGTATCACCGCGAAGCGAGTGATATGATTCCAGAAGACTACAACTCATCGAGCGTCGGAGTGAGGCTCGAGAAGACTTATTGCGGGTGGCGGAAGCGTAAACAATACAAGTGACCAAAATCCAGGATCGCGCAGGACTGACTGGGACTCCTCTAGGCGTCGGACGCGCTATCAAACTCTTCATCCAGGAGATCGCCTTCGTCAACATCTGGCCAAATCAACAAGCCAGGTGAGTACTATGAAAGTACTCGCAAGACAGTTCGGACATAAGGTATAATAAATGTAAACATGAAGCACATGAACAAATTAACCAGTGCGATCAGACATAGAGGTAATAAATACTGGGTGCCAAGCGAGGGTCTGAATGACACCTCGAGCGGAAACTGCAGAAATTGTAATACTGGTGCCAAACGAGTGTCTGAAAGACTCCTCGAGAGGAAAATGCGGAACAATAATGCCACAGTCGGGCGTCGGGGCGACACCACATAAAGGGCTTATTACAGAAAATAAAGGCAGTGCATGCCACAGTCGGACGTCTGAGCGACATCACAGAAAGGGCTTATATTTAAAGTAAAGAACAAGAACACGCCACAGTCGGACATCTGCGCGACGTCTCATAAAGGGCTTATATCACAACTCAATAATACATTGGTTCGGGAACATAAGTATCACAAGCATGAGAGAAATATAAAGTTAGTCCATCCACAGGAATAACAATAAAATCTGAATTTACCACTTGAGCTTGTTCTCCGGGGACAAGTTTTTCACACAGATGGATATGGATATAATACTTACACTGCTTGATCATGGATACGATGATTTGAAAAGAATTGACTCTGCAGAGTTTGTACTTAACCACAGCCAACGGATTTCAGTAGTCTCGGGGACTAGTTCCGTCTACGGTGTTTTGGAAGGAACACGTCTAACCAGTACACACCCAATTCAACCATCCGAAGCCAAGGATCACCCTCGGCAACGTCCAAGAAAAACCTTGAGACGGGGAGGCTACAACCTCGCGTAGCATGGGATCAAATTTTTATACGCGCGCTCTAAGGGGGTGCCCCCCCTCTCGGTCCCAACCGGAAACACCCATGCCCCCTGACCGGATGACTGGCTTTAATCCTGGGCCAAGGTACCATCATCCCGGCCTCTCTGTTTGGTGTGTACATGGGAAGAGGTTACCAACTTACTAAACCGTACCCTGGCAATGAGACATGTGGTAGCATGGAATGGGGAAAGAACGATAACACGGCTCCAACCATGTTAACGTCGGAAGAGTTGGATGACACAAGGCTGGTATGCTACAACAGTACCACCTTGCTACCCTTCATGTCATCACATGATTAGGCCATCTCTCATCAGAGATCATCGCAACTCTGGAACAACTGGGTCGTTGCCTTACAAGCAACGAGGCATTTACCGACACTCATATGCCACGCACAAAACTTTCATGTGAACATGAAAAACATCTGTCATATCAAATGTTCAAAACATGCTTGCCTGGTTCGGAGACGTCGGAGTCTAGCTCGGCGAAGTTCGTGGCTCCGTCTCCTCTCCCGGAACCTACGGCAATCACGAAACGGATACTAACGTGAAAACCAACACATACACAGAGACTTTTCCAAATATTTTTCAAATAAATCCCATAAAAAACTAGACAAAATTTGAAGATTGTCAGAAAAAGATTCACTCAAAAATACCTTTTTATTAAAAAGTTATAAAGGTTTCTGTCCAGGGACTTATCTGTAATGAAACAGAAAAGTTCCAGGGTTTTAACTGAGAAAACAGAAAACGCTTCGGCTGGGAATGCGCAAGCGCAAAGGAGAAGACGTATTTTTCCCGAAGGAGCCAACAGAAAACGGTTCGCGAATAAAAGAACAGAGGCTGACACGCGGGGTCCACATGTCAGGTTTGAAAAGCTCGCCGACGCCCGAAGACTGCGGTGGACGCCAGCGTCGAAGCACGGCGAGTTAGGAGAAACGGAGGGTACCAAGAGCTTCAGCGCCTTCTTCCGCGTCGGTGGGTGGTGGACTCGTCCAACGGGGAGCACCACGTCGACGGCGGCTCGGGTGAGGATGGGGAACTCCGGTGGAGGGCTGCAAACTACGAATGAGGCGCGGGTCAGAACGAGTGATGCAAGGTGAAGCTACTGGCAAGAGAATGGAGGCGGAGGGGCACACACGGGGGCGAATCGGGCTGGATCCCGTGGCGGGTCGCGGCGGCCGGAGCCGAGGAAGGAGACCTCCTCGGGGCTCTTCCAGTGGCTAGGCGTGCTCTAGGGGGAGTGCAGGGCTGGTGGGTGCTCGAGTTGAAGCTCGGGGCCTCTATTTATAGGCAGATCGACGGGGTGGCCGTGAACGGAGAATCTCCGGCGAGCGATTAGGGCGGAGCAGTGGGTTGGCAGGTGGTTTGAGCGGCCGGGCAGCATCAGTGGAGGTTACTGGATTCGTTTTACAGCTAAACGGGGTTGGTCTTGGCGTAATGGCGTCGGTCCACGGTGAGGTGACGCACGGGCTCAACGGCGGCAGAGAGCGCGCTCCGCGCCCTGCGGTTCACGACGAGAGCGGCAGCGCGTTCGGGGAAGTGGAAGGCCACGCGGCGAGCTCCGGTGGTTTGGGCGGCGTTGGGTGGCGTCGTCGGCGCCGTGTCTCCCGCTGGCGTCCGCAAAGCCGCCGCCGGCGTCGGTCACGGGGCGGCGCACCTTCTGCTGCTCGTCGCCGACGCCCGCAAGGCGCCAGGCGTTCGTGCGGTGCAGGAACAAGAGGGCGGGGACGAGGAGCAAGGCGACGCGGTGGCACTGGCGAGATCGACGTCCGCTTCTGAAGAAAACGACAGCAGCCACTTGACTGAAACTCTGAAACTCTGAACTTGACAATGACCATGCACTGCAGGTGTTCGACAGGAGGTTTTGGCCATGAGATAAATTTTTCTGGAGCTGTAACTTGGTGAGATGACCACTCAAAGCACCCAGGGGCTGCCTGATTTTACTTGGAATTTTTGGAGAAGGTTTTGAATGAATTTCACCAAATTTGACAAATATGGTCCAAACTTGCAGCA
This sequence comes from Triticum aestivum, assembly GCF_018294505.1. Taxonomy (NCBI): domain Eukaryota; kingdom Viridiplantae; phylum Streptophyta; class Magnoliopsida; order Poales; family Poaceae; genus Triticum; species Triticum aestivum. The sequence goes on along the minus strand of NC_057799.1, from coordinate 549,456,586 downwards.
AGTGTAGTTTGAAAATTTTGAACTGAAGACCAGTGGATCTTCATAGTTCTAGGTTGGGGTTTCAAAGGACTAGGAGGGAGAGTTGGTTTGGTGGCAAAAATCAAAACAGAAAAAGGAGTTCCTTTGTGAACCTCGAAGTGGTAGAATAGAGGACAAAAATTTGTTTGAATATAATTTGAATGGAAATAGATACATGGGGAGGTTCAACTTGCTGGATTTGGTGTAACACATGATCCAAAGGTGAGGGAAGGGTTAGGAGAGAGCATTTGCACTAGGGCCATGGCAAGGAGGAATTGTTGAAAGTGGCAAAGGACTTTCCAAAAGCCATAGTGCAAAAATTCAAAAAGGTTTTCAAAAGTTAATTTTCCCAAATGAAAAACATTTTGTCTTGAGTCCAAATGAAAAGCAAGGACTTCCAAGACCAAAGGCAGATCTTGGGTGAATCCCAATAAAGTTTTTGCCATAAGGAAAAATTATATGAGAGGGGGAGTTCTCTTGAGGAAAAATTTAAATCACTCCCCTCAAGTTAAATAAAAATCTTTTGAAAAATCCAAATAAAAAACTTGGGTGTCACAACACCTACCCCCTTAGGAAAAATCTCGTCCTCGAGATCTCTGCTGACCCTCAAATAGGTATGGATACTCTGCTCGAAGGAAATCCTCCCTTTCCCATGTAGCTTCATCCTCCGTGTGGTTGCTCCACTGAACCCTGAAAAACTATGTCGTTTTCTGACGGGTCCTCCGTTCAGACTCTTCTAAGATCTTTACTGGACTTTCTCTGTAGGTGAGATCTGGTTGCATATCAATGTCCTCATGAGGTACATGCTTTTCTGGGTTGGTCACACATTTTCTTAGCTGTGAGACGTGGAACACGTCATGGATGTCTGACAGCTCCTTGGGTAGGTCTAGCTGGTAGGCAACCGTGCCTCTTTGTGCCTTTACACAAAATGGTCCAATAAATCTTGGGGCTAGCTTCCCCTTAATCTTGAATCGTTGCAGACCCCTCATTGGAGATACTCGGAGGTATACGGAATCACCGGGTTCAAAGCTGACCTCTCGATGCTTCTGATCGTAGTACCTCTTTTGTCGGCTCTGTGCTGTCTTGAGTTTGTCCCTGATTTGTTTAACTTTCTCCTCGGCCTCTTTAAGCATGTCTGGGCCGAAGATACGGCTGTCACCTGTTTCTGACCAATTCAGAGGGGTACGACACCTTCGCCCGTACAACGCTTCAAAGGGTGCCATTTGCAAGCTGGCTTGGTAACTGTTGTTGTAAGCAAATTCGGCATACGGCAAACTTTCTTCCCAACTGGATCCATAGGTGAGCACACAGGCTCTTAGCATATCCTCTAGGATTTGGTTTACACGTTCCGTCTGTCCATCAGTCTGAGGGTGGTATGCTGTACTGAAAGCTAGTTGCGTGCCCAGAGCTTGTTGTAGGTGATCCCAACATTTGGAGATGAATTGGGTGCCTCGGTCTGATATTATAGTCTTTGGGACTCCGTGCAAGCAAACGATATGGGAGAGATAAAGTTTTGCCAGTCTTTGTGTGGAGTAGGTAGTCTTCACGGGAATGAAATGAGCAACCTTGGTTAGTCGGTCTGTGATGACCCATATGGCGTCATTTCCGTGTTGTGATCGGGGTAATCCGACAATGAAGTCCATTCCAATTTCATCCCATTTCCACTCCGGTATCCTGTTAGGCTGGAGTAGCCCTACTGGCTTTTGGTGCTCGGCCTTGATGCGCTGACATGAATCGCAACAAGCAATGAACGTGGCTATATCTCTTTTCATACCGTGCCACCAAAATCTTTCCTGGATGTCCTTGTACATTTTGGTTCCTCCAGGATGGATCGAGTATGGGGCGGTGTGGCTTTCCGTCAAGATCTGTTGCTTGAGTTCCTCAATGTTAGGTACGCAAAGTCTGTCTCGGTACCATAATGTCCCTTCACTGTCTGTGACGAACTCTGAAGTCTTACTAAGATTCATTTTCTTCTTTATGCCTTCAATGCTGGGATGTCCCTGTTGAGCCTTCTTGATTTGTTCCACTAGGGTGGGTTGTATCTCCAGGTTCGATACGGTGCCCTCGGAGACTAACATCATGTTGAGCCTAGTGAACTCTCGCTGAAATTCAGACCTCAAATTTTGCTGACCGTCACTGTCCGGGCTGGGGTTTCGACTAAGGGCATCGGCCACTACATTTGCCTTCCCCGGGTGGTAGTGAATACCGACGTCATAGTCCTTGACCAGTTCCAACCAGCGTCGTTGGCGTAAATTTAGCTCTGGCTGTGTGAAAATATATTTGAGGCTCTTATGGTCCGTGTATATTTCACAGCGATTTCCCAATAGAAAGTGCCTCCACTCCTTAAGTGCATGTATAACTGCTGCTAGCTCCAAGTCATGTGTTGGGTAATTTTCCTCATGTTTTCGCAGCTGCCTGGAGGCATATGCGACAACTTTGCCATCCTGCATTAGCACACATCCGAGACCTTTTCGGGACGCGTCACAATACACTTCAAAGCTCTTGTGTATGTCTGGCACAGTTAAGACCGGTGCGGTTGTCAGCTTCTTCTTGAGTTCTTGGAAGCTCTGCTCACATGCTTCCGTCCATATGAATTTCTTGTCCTTCTTGAGTAATTGTGTCATAGGTTTTGCCACAGTGGAGAAACCTTCAATAAATCTCCTGTAATATCCGGCCATTCCTAGGAAACTCCGCACATCTGCAACATTGGCGGGTGGCTTCCAGTCTAGTATGGCCTTGACTTTTTCTGGGTCTACGGCCACGCCTTCTTGGTTCAATATATGGCCCAAGAAACCAACTTGTCTTAGCCAAAATTCGCACTTGCTAAATTTGGCGTACAACTGATGTTTCCTCAATTCTCCCAAAACAATCCTGAGGTGCTCAGCATGCTCTTCCGGTGTCCTTGAGTAAACCAGAATATCGTCAATGAATACCACCACAAATTTGTCCATGAATTTCATGAATACCTTGTTCATGAGGTGGACGAAATATGCGGGGGCGTTCGTTAGTCCAAAAGGCATCACGGTAAACTCGTATAACCCATATCTGGAAGTGAAAGCTGTCTTGGGAATGTCTTTTGTCCGTACCTTCAGTTGATGGTATCCCGATCTCAAATCAATCTTTGAAAATACCTTGGCTTGTGCGAGCTGGTCAAACAAATCATTGATCCGTGGCATCGGATATTTGTTTTTGATGGTGACCATGTTGAGGGCTCGATAGTCTATGCATAGCCTCAGTGTCCCATCTTTCTTCTTAGCGAACAACACAGGCGAACCCCATGGTGAGGAGCTAGGTCGAATAAATCCTTTGTCCAATAATTCTTTTATCTGCTTCTTCAACTCCACCAATTCTGAGGGTGCCATTCTATAAGGCTTCTTATAGATGGGAGCGGTGCCAGGTGCTAGTTCAATGCTGAATTCGATCTCTCGGTCTGGTGGCATGCCTGGTAGTTCTTCAGGAAACACATCAAGGAACTCGCATACCACTGGAACTTTCCTCAGTTCTGCAATGTCCATTTTGTTCAGTTTTGGTTGCTGTGATCGTGGCCTTTCTTGGGCAGAAACTCTTATAGTCTTGCCGTGATGGTGAGTGAGAATCACTGTCCGATTGAAACAGTCGATGAATCCTTTGTTGGTGGTCAACTAGTCCATCCCTAAAATGACATCCAGTCCTTTACTTTCCAACACGATGAGATTCGCGTGGAACTGTAGTCCTTCGAACTCAATGACCACTCCTTGGCAGTAACCTTGAGCGATTTGCTTATTTCCGGGGGACTTGATGATCATAGATTTTTCCAAGGGAAGTATCGGAAAACCATGTTGCGAAACAAAACTCTTCGAAACGAACGAATGGGAAGCTCCAGAATCAAACAAAACCGTGGCAGGTACTGTGTTGACAGGGAACGTACCGAGCACGATGTCTGGGGCATTCTGCGCTTCTTCCCTGGTCACATGGTTCAGGTGACCCTTCCTGTGGTTGTTGCTGGGGTTGAAGTTGTTGCGCTTGGGGGCTGGATTGTTTCCACCATTGTTCGGCTTGGGTGCCGAGTCTCTTGGCTTCGGGCACTGTTTAGCATAATGCCCTTGTTGACCACAAGCATAGCAGGTGACCCCTGGACGGTATGTGAACTCCTTGTCTCTGGCATGAAATTGTCCGACAGGTCTTGGCTCAGTAGTCGTGGGTCTCCTTGTGTCTGTCCTTGGGACCTCAGTCTTGCCTCGGTTGCTGCGGGCAAGAGTCGTCTTGTCCCTCTTTCGCTTGCGGATATCTTCCAGACTACGGCGCTCATTCTCCAGGGTGATGGCCTTGTCCACCAGCGTCTTAAAATCCGGAAAGGTGTGCACGATCAGTTGGCATCTTAACGCTGGTGCCAGGCCATCCAGGAATTTTTCCATCTTCTTGTTTTCTGTCATGTGCTCGTCGTAGGCATAACGAGACAGCTGGGTGAATTGACCATTGTACTCGGTCACTGACATGCCTCTTTGCTTCAGGTCATCGAACTCTCTCTTCTTGATCTTTAGGATGCTCCTGGGGATGTGTGCCCCATGGAAGCCTTCCTTGAACTCTTCCCAGGTGATGTTGTGTTCCCTGGGATGCATGTGTAGGAAGTTTTCCCACCATGCTGCGGCTGCTCCAGTAAGGTAGTGTGGTGCATAAAGCACCTTCTCATGATCTGAGCACTGAGCAATAATCAGTTTCCTTTCAATCTCACGAAGCCAATCATCAGCTTCCAGCGGTCTGTCGGTGTGAGCAAAAGTTGAGGGGCGAGTCTTCTGTAATTCAGATAACTTGGAATGGGGTTGATAGGGTTCACGGTGGTTTCCCATGTTGATGACATGGTTCATCATCTCTTGGTGCTGTTGCTGGCTTTGCTCGAAGAGACGGCATACTTGAGACAGTGCCGCTTCGCTGTCTTGTTGGCTGGACTGACCCTGAGTGAAATTGTTGTTGGTCTGTGTCCCGTAAACCTCTTCTGGCTGATTGGGCATGGAGCGAGTCCATGGGCGAGACATTTTTCCAGTCTGGGGTATTATTTGCAGAACCCATGAGAAAAAAAAATTGTGTAGCACAAAAATCTCGCAAAGGCAAAAATAAAAAGGTTTCAAGGTTTTCAAAGAAACACAAATGATTTTTTCATGGAGAAGAAGTGCTTAACATAAACCTTACATGCGAAAAGCAAACACAAGATACAGCACTCAGGATGTGTGTACACAATCCTAACATGTTATTAAAACTAGCGTACTACTCCGGAAGGCAGCAAACACACCAATACAAACTAGCGTATAGATAAAACAACACATCATACAAGCAGGCATGACACGCTGCTACTCGGTGCTCTCAGTCGGAGATGGTGAAGATCTCCTTCCCCTTGCCGGAGGCAAGGCTCAGCGGTCCAGGAGAATCAACCTCCTCCTCTCTAGCTGGCTCCTGGCGCGGGACGTTGCGCTGCGGTGATGGTGCGGGGGCGACTGGTGGTAGGCCGCGTGCAGCAGGCGGTGCGGCTCTGACTGGAGTAGGAGCGATGACTCGGTCGAACTCCTCAGTGGTAGGCAGACGGCGAGCAGTGGCCAAGACGGCCGGTGCATACAAGGCTGAAGATGAGACGAATGTCAAAGGCGGCGCCGTGTGGAGAAGCTCCTTCCTGCTGGCAGGACCGCCCCGGACTAAGTCCATGCGGGCAGCCACAAGATCATCTACAAGGTTGTCGAAAGACTCCTCCAGAGCCTTGAGATACTCCACAACCATCTAGATGGCTTCATCTCGTTCTCCCCGATGGCAGGCGAACGCATAGTGGCTGGTGTAGGGCACATGGCATGGGAGGTAGCGGTAGCGACGAGTCTTCATCGTAGGAAGGATGTCCCGAAGGCGAGCTATCGCCTCACGGGCAGCCATCTGCATGGCATGCCTCTCCGTAGGCATGGCCCTTCCCGTAAAACGGAAGTGACGAGCAGCAGAACGTCCTCCCCTGAACTGCACCACAGCTTGGTGCATAGACACGTCGTCACTGAGCTTGTGCTGATAGAGTGTGAACTCCGGGCAAGCTGCTGGCCCGATCGCGAGCTTGGTGATGGAGACGAGGAGCTTGACAAACCCCTCGGGCACGTTGGTGAACACTCGATTCTCACAGCTGCCGCCAGCCATCTACAAAAGTAGGCAAAAATTCTGAGTAGTCATGTCATAAATTTATGATGACCAACAGAAAATAGCTACAATTGCAAAAAGCTGAAAAAGCGCAAAAGACGCTAATAACCGATTAGCGATCGCACCTAGTGGCTTTCTACAGTCAGCCTGGCTCTGATACCAAGCTTGTCGCGACCGGTTTTTCAATAAAATAATTATTGAGAGACCGATCCCTTTTACGGACCAGCGAGGAAGAATTCCTTCTCACTGATAGACAATATCTTGGTCACAGAAGAAAAATACCAGGAGTACTAAATATAATACAAGGTTGAGCAGGGACTGCCCAACAATTTATTACATGCACGCCGCTAAAAACAAAACGGCGGATATGGTGGCAACTACTAACTCACGGTGATAACGGTGGTGGAAATATCACCGCGAAGCGAGTGATATGATTCCAGAAGACTACAACTCATCGAGCGTCGGAGTGAGGCTCGAGAAGACTTATTGCGGGTGGCGGAAGCGTAAACAATACAAGTGACCAAAATCCGGGATCGCGCAGGACTGACTGGGACTCCTCTAGGCGTCGGACGCGCTATCAAACTCTTCATCCAGGAGATCGCCTTCGTCAACATCTGGCCAAATCAACAAGCCAGGTGAGTACTATGAAAGTACTCACAAGACAGTTCGGACATAAGGTATAATAAATGTAAACCTGAAGCACATGAACAAATTAACCAGTGCGATCAGACATAGAGGTAATAAATATTGGGTGCCAAGCGAGGGTCTGAATGACACCTCGAGCGGAAACTGCAGAAATTGTAATACTGGTGCCAAACGAGTGTCTGAAAGACTCCTCGAGAGGAAAATGCGGAACAATAATGCCACAGTCGGGCGTCGGGGCGACACCACATAAAGGGCTTATTACAGAAAATAAAGGCAGTGCATGCCACAGTCGGACGTCTGAGCGACATCACAGAAAAGGCTTATATTTAAAGTAAAGAACAAGAACACGCCACAGTCGGATGTCTGCGCGATGTCTCATAAAGGGCTTATATCACAACTCAATAATACATTGGTTCGGGAACATAAGTATCACAAGCATGAGACAAATATAAAGTTAGTCCATCCACAGGAATAACAATAAAATCTGAATTTACCACTTGAGCTTGTTCTCCGGGGACAAGTTTTTCACACAGATGGATATGGATATAATACTTACACTGCTTGATCATGGATACGATGATTTGAAAAGAATTGACTCTGCAGAGTTTGTACTTAACCACAGCCAACGGATTTCAGTAGTCTCGGGGACTAGTTCCGTCTACGGTGTTTTGGAAGGAACACGTCTAACCAGTACACAACCAATTCAACCATCCGAAGCCAGGGATCACCCTCGGTAACATCCAAGAAAAACCTTGAGACGGGGAGGCTACAACCTCGCGTAGCATGGGATCAAATTTTTATACGCGCGCTCTAAGGGGGTGCCCCCCCTCTTGGTCCCAACCGGAAACACCCATGCCCCCTGACCGGATGACTGGCTTTAATCCTGGGCCAAGGTACCATCATCCCGGCCTCTCTGTTTGGTGTGTACATGGGAAGAGGTTACCAACTTACTAAACCGTACCCTGGCAATGAGACATGTGGTAGCATGGAATGGGGAAAGAACGATAACACGGCTCCAACCATGTTAACGTCGGAAGAGTCGGATGACACAAGGCTGGTATGCTACAACAGTACCACCTTGCTGCCCTTCATGTCATCACATGATTAGGCCATCTCTCATCAGAGATCATCGCAACTCTGGAACAACTGGGTCGTTGCCTTACAAGCAACGAGGCATTTACCGACACTCATATGCCACGCACAAAACTTTCACGTGAACATGAAAAACATCTGTCATATCAAATGTTCAAAACATGCTTGCCTGGTTCGGAGACGTCGGAGTCTAGCTCGGCGAAGTTCGCGGCTCCGTCTCCTCTCCCGGAACCTACGGCAATCACGAAACGGATACTAACGTGAAAACCAACACATACACAGAGACTTTTCCAAATATTTTTTAAATAAATCCCATAAAAAACTAGAAAAAATTTGAAGATTGTCAGAAAAAGATTCACTCAAAAATACCTTTTTATTAAAAAGTTATAAAGGTTTCTGTCCAGGGACTTATCTGTAATGAAACAGAAAAGTTCCAGGGTTTTAACTGAGAAAACAGAAAACGCTTCGGCTGGGAATGCGCAAACGCAAAGGAGAAGACGTATTTTGCCCGAAGGAGCCAACAGAAAACGGTTCGCGAATAAAAGAACAGAGGCTGACACGCGGGGTCCACATGTCAGGTTTGAAAAGCTCGCCGGCGCCCGAAGACTGCGGTGGACGCCGGCGTCGAAGCACGGCGAGTTAGGAGAAACGGAGGGTACCAAGAGCTTCAGCGCCTTCTTCCGCGTCGGTGGGTGGTGGACTCGTCCAACGGGGAGCACCACGTCGACGGCGGCACTTTCTCCGGCGGACGGCGGCTCGGGTGAGGATGGGGAACTCCGGTGGAGGGCTGCAAACTACGAATTGAGGCGCGGGTCAGAACGAGTGATGCAAGGTGAAGCTACTGGCAAGAGAATGGAGGCGGAGGGGCACACACGGGGGCGAATCGGGCTGGATCCCGTGGCGGGTCGCGGCGGCCGGAGCCGAGGAAGGAGACCTCCTCGGGGCTCTTCCAGTGGCTAGGCGTGCTCTAGGGGGAGTGCAGGGCTGGTGGGTGCTCGAGTTGAAGCTCGGGGCCTCTATTTATAGGCAGATCGACGGGGTGGCCGTGAACGGAGAATCTCCGGCGAGCGATTAGGGCGGAGCAGTGGGTTGGCAGGTGGTTTGAGCGGCCGGGCAGCATCAGTGGAGGTTACTGGATTCGTTTTACAGCTAAACGGGGTTGGTCTTGGCGTAATGGCGTCGGTCCACGGTGAGGTGACCGCACGGGCTCAACGGCGGCAGAGAGCGCGCTCCGCGCCCTGCGGTTCACGACGAGAGCGGCAGCGCGTTCGGGGGAGTGGAAGGCCACGCGGCGAGCTCCGGTGGTTTGGGCGGCGCTGGGTGGCGTCGTCGGCGCCGTGTCTCCCGCTGGCGTCCGCAAACCGCCGCCGGCGTCGGTCACGGGGCGGCGCACCTTCTGCTGCTCGTCGCCGACGCCCGCAAGGCGCCAGGCGTTCGTGCGGTGCAGGAACAAGAGGGCGGGGACGAGGAGCAAGGCGACGCGGTGGCACTGGCGAGATCAACGTCCGCTTCTGAAGAAAATGACAGCAGCCACTTGACTGAAACTCTGAAACTCTGAACTTGACAATGACCATGCACTGCAGGTGTTCGACAGGAGGTTTTGGCCATGAGATAAATTTTTCTGGAGCTGTAACTTGGTGAGATGACCACTCAAAGCACCCAGGGGCTGCCTGATTTTACTTGGAATTTTTGGAGAAGGTTTTGAATGAATTTCACCAAATTTGACAAATCTGGTCCAAACTTGCAGCAAGTGTAGTTTGAAAATTTTGAACTGAAGACCAGTGGATCTTCATAGTTCTAGGTTGGGGTTTCAAAGGACTAGGAGGGAGAGTTGGTTTGGTGGCAAAAATCAAAACAGAAAAAGGAGTTCCTTTGTGAACCTCCAAGTGGTAGAATAGAGGACAGAAATTTGTTTGAATATAATTTGAATGGAAATAGATACATGGGGAGGTTCAACTTGCTGGATTTGGTGTAACACATGATCCAAAGGTGAGGGAAGGGTTAGGAGAGAGCATTTGCACTAGGGCCATGGCAAGGAGGAATTGTTGAAAGTGGCAAAGGACTTTCCAAAAGCCATAGTGCAAAAATTCAAAAAGGTTTTCAAAAGTTATTTTTCCCAAATGAAAAACATTTTGTCTTGAGTCCAAATGAAAAGCAAGGACTTCCAAGACCAAAGGCAGATCTTGGGTGAATCCCAATAAAGTTTTTGCCATAAGGAAAAATTATATGAGAGGGGGAGTTCTCTTGAAGAAAAATTTAAATCACTCCCCTCAAGTTAAATAAAAATCTTTTGAAAAATCCAAATAAAAAACTTGGGTGTCACAGGTCTGCAACATTCAAATCCGTATGTATTTTGCAAATCTCTATGTCTCCCTCCTTGACTTGATCGCGGATGGAATTGAAGCGTCTCTTGATGTGCTTGGTTTTCTTGTGAAATCTGGATTCCTTTGCCAAGGCAATTGCACCAGTATTGTCACAAAAGATTTTCATTGGACCCGATGCACTAGGTATGACACCTAGATCGGATATGAACTCCTTCATCCAGACTCCTTCATTTCCTGCTTCCAGAGCAGCTATGTAATCCGCTTCACACGTAGATCCCGCCACGACGCTTTGCTTAGAACTGCACCAACTGACAGCTCCACCGTTCAATATAAATACGTATCCGGTTTGTGACTTAGATTCATCTGGATCGGTGTCAAAGCTTGCATCGACGTAACCATTTATGACAAGCTCTTTGTCACCTCCATAAACAAGAAACATATCCTTAGTCCTCTTCAGGTATTTCAGGATGTTGTTGACCGATGTCCAGTGATCCACTCCTGGATTACTTTGGTACCTCCCTGCTAAACTAATAGCAAGGCACACATCAGGTCTGGTACACGGCATTGCATACATGATAGAACCTATGGCTGAAGCATAGGGAATGACTTTCATTTTCTCTCTATCTTCTGCAGTGGTCGGGCATTGAGTCTGACTCAACTTCACACCTTGTAACACAGGCAAGAACCCTTTCTTTGCTTGATCCATTTTGAACTTCTTCAAAACTTTATCAAGGTATGTGCTTTGTGAAAGTCCAATTAAGCGTCTTGATCTATCTCTATAGATCTTGATGCCCAGTATATAAGCAGCTTCACCGAGGTCTTTCATAGAAAAACTTTTATTCAAGTAAACTTTTATGCTATCCAGAAATTCTATATCATTTCCAATCAATAATATGTCATCCACATATAATATTAGAAATGCTACAGAGCTCCCACTCACTTTCTTGTAAATACAGGCTTCTCCAAAAGTCTGTATAAAACCATATGCTTTGATCACACTATCAAAACGTTTATTCCAACTCCGAGATGCTTGCACCAGTCCATTAATGGATCGCTGGAGCTTGCACACTTTGTTAGCATCCTTTGGATCGATAAAACCTTCGGGTTGCATCATATACAACTCTTCTTCCAGAAATCTATTCAGGAATACTGTTTTGACATCCATTTTCCAAATTTCATAACCATAAAATGCGGCAATTGCTAACATGATTTGGATGGACTTAAGCATCGCTACGGGTGAGAAGGTCTCATCGTAGTCAACTCCTTGAACTTGTCGAAAATCTTTTGCAACAAGTCAAGCTTTGTAGACAGTAATATTACCATCAGCGTCAGTCTTCTTCTTGAAGATCCATTTATTCTCTATGGCTTGCCGATCATCGGGCAAGTCAACCAAAGTCTACACTTTGTTCTCATACATGGATCCCATCTCAGATTTCATGGGCTCGAGCTATTTCGCGGAATCTGGGCTCATCATCGCTTCCTCATAGTTCGTAGGTTTGTCATAGTCAAGTAACATGACTTCCAGAACAGGATTACCGTACCACTCTAGTGCGGATCTTACTCTGGTTGACCTACGAGGTTCGGTAGTAACTTGGTCAGAAGTTTCATGATCATTATCATTAGCTTCCTCGCTAATTGGTGTAGGAATCACAGGAACTGATTTCTTTGATGAACTACTTTCCAATAGGGGAGAAGGTATAGTTACCTCATCAAGTTCTACTTTCCTCCCACTCACTTCTTTCGAGATAAACTCCTTCTCTAGAAAGGATCCATTCTTAGCAACGAATATCTGGCCTTCGGATCTATGATAGAATGTGTACCCAATAGTCTCTATTCGGTATCCTATGAAGACACATTTCTCCGATTTGGGTTCGAGCTTATCAGGTTGAAGCTTTTTCACATAAGCATCGCAGCCCCAAACTTTAAGAAACGACAACTTGGGTTTCTTGCCAAACCACAATTCATATGGTGTCGTCTCAACGGATTTAGATGGTGCCCTATTTAACGTGAATGCAGCCGTCTCTAAAGCATAACCCCAAAACGACAGCAGGAAATCAGTAAGAGACATCATAGATCGCACCATATCTAATAAAGTGTGGTTACGATGTTCGGACACACCATTATGTTGTGGTGTTCCGGGTGGCGTGAGTTGCGAAACTATTCCGCATTGTTTCAAATGAAGAACAAACTCGTAACTCAAATATTCTCCTCCACGTTCAGATCGTAGAAACTTTATTTTCTTGTTACGATGATTTTCCACTTCACTCTGAAATTCTTTGAACTTTTCAAATGTTTCAGACTTATGTTTCATCAAGTAGATATACCCATATCTGCTCAAATCATCTGTGAAGGTAAGAAAATAACGATACCCGCCGCGAGCCTCAACACTCATCGGACTGCATACATCAGTATGTATTATTTCCAACAAGTCTGTTGCTCGCTCCATTGTTCCGGAGAACGGAGTCTTAGTCATCTTGCCCATGAGGCATGGTTCGCAAGCATCAAGTGATTCTAAAAGCCCATCAGCATGGAGTTTCTTCATGCACTTTACACCAATATGACCCAAACGGTAGTGCCACAAATAAGTTGCACTATCATTATTAAACTTATATCTTTTGGCTTCAATACTATGAATATGTGTGTCACTACTATCGAGATTCAACAAAAATAGACCACTCATCAAGGGTGCATGACCATAAAAGATATTACTCATATAAATAGAACAACCATTATTCTCTGATTTAAATGAATAACCGTCTCGCATCAAACAAGATCCAGATATAATGTTCATGCTTAACGCTGGCACCAAATAACAATTATTCAGGTCTAAAACTAATCCGGAAGGTAGATGTAGAGGTAGCATGCCGACGGCGATTGATACGTCCATTTTGCATCATGCTTTTATATCGATATTTATTGCATTATGGGCTGTTATTACACATTATGTCACAATACTTATGTCTATTCTCTCTTATTTTACAAGGTTTACCTAAGGAGGGAGAATGCCGGCAGCTGGAATTCTGGGCTGGAAAAGGAGCAAATATTAGAGACCTATTCTGCACAACTCCAAAAGTCCTGAAACTCCACGGAAGTTATTTTTGGAAATAATAAAAAATACTGAGCAGAAGAAATACCAGAGGGGCCCACACCCTGGCCAAAAGGGTGGGGGCGCGCCCTACCCCCTGGGCGCGCCCCCTGCCTCGTGGGCCCCCTGTTGGCCCTCCTGTGGCCATCTTCTGCTATATGAAGTCTTTCGTCCGAAGAAAAATCAGAAGCAAGCTTTCGGGACGAGACTCCGCCGCCACGAGGCGGAACATTGGCGGACCCAATCTAGGGCTCTGGCAGAGCCGTTCTACCGGGGACTCTTCCCTCCGGGAGGGGGACATCATCGCCATCGTCATCACCAACGCTCCTCTCATCGGGAGAGGGCCAATCCCCATCAACATCTTCACCAGCACCATCTCCTCTCAAACCCTAGTTCATCTCTTGTATCCAATTCTTGTCTCTATGTCTGGGATTGGTACCTGTAGGTTGCTAGTAGTGTTGATTACTCCTTGTAGTTGATGCTAGTTGGTTTATTTGGTGGAAGATCATATGTTCAGATCCATTATGCATATTAATACCCCTCTGATTATGAACATGAATATGCTTTGTGAGTAGTTACGTTTGTTCCTGAGGACATGGGAGAAGTCTTGCTAGTAGTAGTCGTGTGAATTTGGTATTCGTTCGATATTTTGATGAGATGTATGTTGTCTCTCCTCTAGTGGTGTTATGTGAACGTCGACTACATGACACTTCACCATTATTTGGGCCTAGAGGAAGGCATTGGGAAGTAATAAGTAGATGATGGGTTGCTAGAGTGACAGAAGCTTAAACCCTAGTTTATGCGTTGCTTCGTGAGGGGCTGATTTGGATCCATATGTTTCATGCTATGGTTAGGTTTACCTTAATACTTATTTTGTAATTGCGGATGCTTGCAATAGGGGTTAATCATAAGTGGGATGCTTGTCCAAGTAAGGACAGCACCCAAGCACCGGTCCACCCACATATCAAATTATCAAAGTACCGAACACGAATCATATGAACGTGATGAAAACTAGCTTGACGATAATTCCCATGTGTCCTCGGGAGCGCTTTTCTCTATATAAGAGTTTGTCCAGGCTTGTCCTTTGCTACAAAAAGGATTGGGCCACCTTGCTGCACTTTATTTACTTTTGTTACTTGTTTACAAATTATTTTATCACAAAACTATCTATTACCTATAATTTCAGTTCTTGCAGAGAATACCTTGCTGAAAACCGCTTATCATTTCCTTCTGCTCCTTGTTGGGTTCGACACTCTTACTTATCGAAAGGACTACGATAGATCCCCTATACTTGTGGGTCATCAAGACTCTTTTCTGGCGCCGTTGCCGGGGAGTGAAGCGCCTTTGGTAGGTGGAATTTGGTAAGGAAAAATGTATATAGTGTGCTGAAATTTACTGTCACATGTTGCTATGGAAAGTAATCCTCTGAGGGACTTGTTCGGGGTATTTTCATCTCGACCAGTAGAGCAAAGAGTTGCTCCTCAACCTAATAAACCTACTGAAAATGAAAATGTCTACTTTGAAATTCCTTCGGGTATGGTAGAAAAACTGCTAGCTAATCCTTTTGCAGGAGATGGAGCATTACATCCTGATGAGCACCTAATCTATGTGGATGAGGTTTGTGGATTATTTAAGCTTGCAGGTATGCCCGATGATGTTATCAAGAAGAAGGTCTTCCCTTTATCTTTGAAGGGAGATGCATTGACATGGTATAGGCTATGTGATGATATGGGATCATGGAACTATAAACGATTGAAATTGGAATTTCATCAGAAGTTTTATCCTATGCATCTTGTTCATTGTGATCGTAATTATATATATAATTTTTGGCCTCGCGAAGGAGAAATCATCGCTCAAGCTTGGGGGAGGCTTAAATCAATGTTATATTCATGCCCCAATCATGAGCTCTCAAGAGAAATGATTATTCAAAAATTTTATGCTCGGCTTTATGACAACAATCGCACCATGCTCGGTACTTCTTGTGCTGGCTCTTTTATGATGAAGACTATTGAATTCAAATGGGATTTATTGGAAAGAATTAAACGCAACTCTGAAGATTGGGACCTCGACGAAGGTAAGGAGTCAGGTATGACACCTAAGTTTGATTGTGTTAAATCTTTTATGGATACTGATGTTTTCCGTAAATTTAGCACTAAATATGGACTTGACTCCGAGATAGTAGCTTCTTTCTGTGAATCTTTTGCTACTCATGTTGATCTCCCTAAGGAGAAGTGGTTTAAATATCATCCTCCCATAGAAGTAAAAGTAGCTGCACCTATTAAAGTTGAAGAAAAAACTATCACTTATAATGATCCTATTGTTCCTACTGCTTATGTTGAGAAACCACCTTTTCCTGTAAGGATAAAAGATCATGTTAAAGCTTCAACTGTGGTTCGTAAAAGCAATATTAGAACTTGTACACCTCCTGAGCAAGTTAAAGTTGAACCTAATATTGCTATTGTTAAAGATCTCTTGGCTGATAATATTGATGGGCATCTTATTTATTTCTGTGATGAGACTGCTAGAATTGCTAAACCTTGTGCTAAAGATAAACATAGACATGTGGTAGGCATGCCTGTTATTTCTGTTAAAATAGGAGATCATTGTTATCATGGCTTGTGTGATATGGGTGCTAGTGCTAGTGCAATACCTATTGACTTATACAAAGAAATTATGCATGATATTGCACCTGCTGATTTAGAAGATATTGATGTCACAATTAAGCTTGCCAATAGAGATACTATATCACGAATTGGAATTGTTAGAGATGTTGAAGTCTTGTGTGGGAAAACTAAATATCCTGCTGATTTTCTTGTTCTTGGTTCCCCACAAGATAGCTTTTGTCCCATTATATTTGGTAGACCCTTCTTAAACACTGTTAATGCTAAGATAGACTGTGAAAAGGACATTGTTACTATTGGTCTAGGTGATATGTCTCATGAGTTTAACTTCTCTAAATTTCGTAGACAACACCGTGAAGAGGAATTGCCTAGTAAAGATGAAATTATTGGTCTTGCTTCTATTGCCGTGCCTCCTAGTGATCCTTTAGAACAATATTTGCTAGACCATGAAAATGATATGTTTATGAATGAAAGAAGGGAAATAGATGGAGTGTTCTTTAAACAGGGACCTATTCTGAAACACAACTTGCCTGTTGAAATCCTAGGGGATCCTCCTCCACCCAAGGGTGATCCCGTGTTTGAGCTTAAACCATTGCCTGATACTCTTAAATATGCTTATCTTGATGAAAAGAAAATATATCCTGTTATTATTAGTGCTAATCTTTCAGAGAAGGAGGAAGAAAAATTATTGAAAACTCTGAAGAAGCACCGTGCTGCCATTGGATATACTCTTGATGATCTTAAGGGCATTAGTCCCACCCTATGTCAACACAAAATAAAATTGGAGAAAGATGCCAAACCAGTTATTGATCATCAACGACGGCTGAATCCTAAGATGAAAGAAGTGGTAAGACAAGAAATACTAAAGCTCCTTGAGGCAGGTATAATCTATCACGTTGCTGATAGTCAGTGGGTAAGTCATGTCCATTGTGTCCCTAAGAAGGGAGGTATTACGGTCGTTCCTAATGATAAAGATGAACTGATTCCTCAAAGAATTATTACAGGTTATAGGATGGTAATTGATTTTCGCAAATTAAATAAAGCTACTAAAAAAGATCATTACCCCTTACCTTTTATTGATCAAATGCTAGAAAGATTATCCAAACATACACACTTCTGCTTTCCAGATGGTTATTCTGGTTTCTCTCAAATACCTGTGTCAGCTGATGATCTAGCTAAGACCACATTTACTTGTCCTTTCGGTACTTTTGCTTATAGACGTATGCCTTTTGGTTTATGTAATGCACCTGATACCTTTCAAAGATGCACGATGGCTATATTCTCTGACTTTTGTGAAAAAGATTTGTGAGGTTTTCATGGATGATTTCTCCGTTTATGGATCCTCTTTTGATGTTTGCTTAAGCAACCTTGATCGAGTTTTGCAGAGATGTGAAGAAACTAACCTTGTCTTGTATTGGGAGAAGTGCCACTTTATGGTTAATGAAGGTATTGTCTTGGGGCATAAAATTTCTGAAAGGGGCATTGAAGTTGATAAAGCTAAAGTTGATGCTATTGAAAAGATGCCATGTCCCAAGGACATCAAAGGTATAAGAAGTTTCCTTGGTCACCCCAGATTTTATAGGAGGTTCATTAAGGACTTCTCAAAAATTTCTTGGCCTTTGACTAATTTATTACAAAAAGATATACCATTCGTCTTTGATGATGATTGTGTAGAAGCATTTGAAATACTTAAGAAAGCATTAATTTCTGCACCTATTGTTCAGCCACCTGGTTGGAATTTACCCTTTGAAATTATGTGTGATGCTAGTGATTATGCTGTAGGTGCTGTTCTAGGGCAAAGAGTTGAGAAGAAATTAAATGTTATTCAATATGCTAGTAAAATCTAGACAATGCTCAGAGAAATTATGCTACTACTGAAAAAGAATTCTTAGCAGTTGTATTTGCTTCTGATAAGTTCAGACCATACATTGTTGATTCTAAAGTAACTATTCACACTGATCATGCTGCTATTAAATATCTTATGGAAAAGAAAGATGCTAAACCTAGACTTATTAGATGGGTTCTCTTGCTACAAGAATTTGATTTGCATATTATTGATAGAAAGGGAGCTGAGAACCCCGTTGCAGACAACTTGTCTAGGTTAGAAAATGTTCTCGATGACCCACTACCTATTGATGATAGCTTTGCTGATGAACAATTAAGTGTCATAAATGCTTCTCGTACTGCTCCTTGGTATGCTGATTATGCTAATTACATTGTTGCTAAATTCATACCACCTAGTTTCACATACCAGCAAAAGAAAAAGTTTTTCTATGATTTGAGACATTACTTCTGGGATGACCCACATCTTTATAAAGAAGGAGTAGATGGTGTCATTAGACGTTATGTACCTGAGCATGAACAGGAACAGATCCTACGCAAGTGTCACTCCGAAGCTTATGGAGGACACCACGCTGGAGATAGAACTGCACATAAGGTATTGCAATCCGGTTTTTATTGGCCTACTCTCTTCAAGGATGCCCGTAAGTTTGTCTTATCTTGTGATGAATGTCAAAGAATTGGTAATATTAGTAGACGTCAAGAAATGCCTATGAATTATTCACTTGTTATTGAACCATTTGATGTTTGGGGCTTTGATTATATGGGACCTTTTCCTGCCTCCAATGGATATACACATATTTTAGTTGCTGTTGATTACGTTACTAAGTGGGTAGAAGCTATTCCAACTAGTAGTGCTGATCGTAACACCTCTATTAAGATGCTTAAAGAAGTTATTTTTCCGAGGTTTGGAGTCCCTAGATATTTAATGACTGATGGTGGTTCACATTTTATTCATGGTGATTTCCGTAAAATGCTTGCTAATTATGATGTTAATCATAGAATTGCATCTCCTTATCACCCACAGTCTAGCGGTCAAGTAGAATTGAGTAATAGAGAACTCAAATTAATTTTGCAAAAGACTGTTAATAGATCTAGAAATAATTGGTCCAAGAAACTTGATGATGCATTATGGGCCTATAGAACTGCATATAAAAATCCTATGGGTATGTCTCCGTATAAAATGGTTTATGGAAAAGCATGTCACTTACCTCTTGAACTAGAACATAAGGCATATTGGGCTATTAAAGAGCTCAACTATGATTTCAAACTTGCCGGTGAGAAGAGGTTATTTGACATTAGCTCACTTTATGAATGGAGAACCCAAGCCTATGAGAATGCCAAGTTGTTTAAAGAAAAAGTTAAAAGATGGCATGACAAAAGAATACAAAAGCGTGAGTTTAATGTAGGTGACTATGTATTGCTATACAACTATCGTTTGAGATTTTTTGCAGGAAAACTTCTCTCTAAATGGGAAGGTCCTTACGTTATCGAGGAGGTCTATCATTCCGGTGCCATAAAAATCAACAACTTCGAAGGCACAAATCCGAAGGTGGTGAACGGTCAAAGAATCAAACATTATATCTCAGGTAATCCTATAAATGTTGAAACCAATGTTATTGAAACCATAACCCCGGAGGAATACATAAGGGACACTTTCCGGAACGTTTCAGACTCCGAAAAGGAATAGGTATGTGGTATGGTAAGTAAACCGACTCCAAAACAGTTCTAATGACAATTTTTCTCCGTTTTGGAATATTTAGAAAAATAGAAAAGTAAGAAGCAATCCGGGAAGGACACGAGGCCTCCACGAGGGTGGAGGGCGCGCCCTACCCCCCTGGGCGCGCCCCCCTGCCTCGTGGGCACCTCGTGTGCTCTCCGGACTCCGTTTTCTTGCACGATACTTATTTTGGTCGGTAAAAATTCATTATATAATCTCCCGAAGGTTTTGACTCCTGTATCACGCAAATATCCTCTGTTCTTGTTTCAAGCTGTTGCTGCTGCATATTAGAGCAAGATGTCTTCTCAAGAGTCAGTCGGGGAGAGCCGAGTGTCTCATCCGACATCAAGACCAAGGACAAACAGCGTTGCTGACCACTTTGGGCCAGCAACGGAGGAAGAGATGGAGGCTGATTTGAAGAGGATAGATGCCATGGAGGAGGATCAAGAAGTCACTTCTCGCTTCCGAGCTGGATTCACGATGGGGGAACTACAGAGCTCGGCTATTCCAAACTCGGTTATCCCTTCCAATGTTAGATTACTTTCTTATGAAAATATGAAGAAGAGTGTCACTTGTTCTCCCACAGCTATGCAACACCCTTGGGTGCAAGGAGCTTTAGCCGTTATAGGGAAGCTTCGTAAGGAGATAATGGATCTCAAGCAGCAACTCAATAAGAGATGGGCCATTACTAAGAGGATCGAACTAAGAAAAACGGTAAAGATAGGAGTGTGATGGTGATACGATACCGGGGCACCTCCCCCAAGCTTGGCAGTTGCCAAGGGGAGTGCCTATACCCATGTGATTATGTCTCCTTCTTCGGGGAAGGTGATGTGATATTCTTAGCGATAATGCCCCTCAGGATACGATTCGCTTATGGGACATTTACATCTATGCCCCTAATTTGCGCCCACTCTCAAATTTACCCCTAATTTCAAAGCCTGCTCAAATTTGCCCCTCCGCCATTAGGTGCACTTACAGAAATACCCTTCGGTGCCGTTACCGTCCGGTCAAAGCAAGTCAAAGCCGGTCAAAGGGCTTTGACCGTCCTGAAAAAAATAGCAAAAAAAATCTTAAAAATCTGGAAATTTGTGGGATCAAAAATACTCAGGTTCGCAAGGTGCGTGCAAAGTTTCGTGCTGTTTGTACATTCTAGGAGGTCGTGTTAGAGGAAAAACAATAAATATGTAAGCCTGTGAACAGTAAATTCAAAAAAAAGTAGGAAAATTCAAAAAAATATGAAATTTTTTGGCATCAAAGAGGCTCGGGTCTGCAAGCTGCGTGCAATTTTTTTTTGTGTTTGGACATTGAAGGGGCTTGTGGAGAAAAAAACAAAATTTGCTTGGGAAAAAATGACTATTTTGTTTTTTCTTGCTAGAGCTCCTCGCATGTCATTTGATCACAAAAAACTTGCAAGCACCTTGTGCACACAAGCCACTTTGATGCCAAAAAAATTCATATTTTTCAAAATTTTCTTGCTATTTTATTTCAAATTTACTGTTCACAAGCGTGCAGATTAACTGTTTTTCCTCGCCACGAGCTCCTGGAATGTCCAAATAGCACGAAAATTTGCACACACCTTGGGCACATGAGAATCTTCGATCTCACAAAATTTTAGAATTTTTAGAATTTTTTGCTATTTTTTTCAGGATGGTCAAAGTTGTTTGACCGGACGGTAACGACGCAGAAGGGCATTTCTATAAGGGCACCTAACGGCGGAGGGGTAAATTTGAGCAGGCTTTTGAATTAGGGGTATATCTGATTAGGTGGTTCGAGTTACGGACAGAAATGCAAATGGCCCCTTAGTAATATCTTGATCTAGTAGAATAAAGTTTTTGGTATGATCTAGTTTTGAGTTTTGCCTTATGATCCCTCTATGTAATCGAGTCTGTGAGCTATATAATAAAGATTAGTGTTGAGTCAAGGGCTTGACTATTTTGCTATGATCTTGAGGGAATAAAAGAAAAAGAAAGAATAAAAAGAAACGAAAAGAGATCATATTGATCTTATTGAGAGTAATGACTTCACATGGAAAGAGTATGATGATTAAAAGTTGTTGAGAGTTGACAAACATAGCTTTGGTCATCGTTGCAATTAATAGGAAGTAATAAAGAAAGAGAGGTTTCAGATATAAATATACTATATTGGACATCTTTTATGATTGTGAGCACTCATTAAAGTATGACATGCTAAAGAGTTGGTGTTGGACAAGGAAGACAACATAATGGGTTATGTTTTCTTATATCTGAGATAAAGTATATTGTCATGGATCATCTAACATGTTGAGCTTGCCTTTCCCCCTCATACTAGCCAAATTCTTTGCACCAAGTAGAGATACTACTTGTGCTTCCAAATACCCTTAAACCCAGTTTTGCCATGAGAGTCCACCATATCTACCTATGGATTGAGTAAGATCCTTCAAGTAAGTTGTCATCGGTGCAAGCAATAAAAATTGCTCTCTAAATATGTATGATTGATTAGTGTGGAGGAAATAAGCTTTATACGATCTTGTGATGTGGAAGAAATAAAAGCGACGGACTGCATAATAAAGGTTCATATCACAAGTGGAAATATAAAGTGACGTTCTTTCGCATTAAGATTTTGAGCATCCAACCCTGAAAGCGCATGACAACCTCTGCTTCCCTCTGCAAAGGGCCTATCTTTTACTTTTATCGCTTACCCTTATGCAAGAGTCATGGTGATCTTCACCTTTCCTTTTTACATTTTATCCTTTGGCAAGCATAGTGTGTTGGAAAGATCCTGATATATATATATATATCTAATTGGATGTAAGTTAGCATGAACTATTATTGTTGACATTACCCTTGAGGTAAAAGGTTGGGAGGCGAAACTATAAGCCCCTATCTTTCTCTGTGTTCGATTAAAACTCCGTAACCACAAGTATTACGTGAGTGTTAGCAATTGTGAAAGACTAAATGATAGTTGATTATGTGGACTTGCTAAAAAGCTCTGACATAGACTCTTTCCGATGTTATGATAAATTGCAATTGCTTCAGTGACTGAGATTATAGTTTGTTAGTTCTCAATAAAGTTTCTGATTCATACTTTGCATTGTGAATAGATTATTACTTGAGCATAAGAAATCAGATGACATTATCCATATATGTTGCTGTTATGAGAATAATCGTGATGCCCTCATGTCCGTATTTTATTTTATCGACACCTCTACCTCTAAACATGTGGACATATTTATCGTTATCGGCTTCCGCTTGAGGACAAGCGAGGTCTAAGCTTGGGGGAGTTGATACGTCCATTTTGCATCATGCTTTTATATCGATATTTATTGCATTATGGGCTGTTATTACACATTATGTCACAATACTTATGCCTATTCTCTCTTATTTTACAAGGTTTACATAAGGAGGGAGAATGCCGGCAGCTGGAATTCTGAGCTGGAAAAGGAGAAAATATTAGAGACCTATTCTGCACAACTCCAAAAGTCCTGAAACTCCACGGAAGTTATTTTTGGAAATAATAAAAAAATACTGAGCGGAAGAAATACCAGAGGGGGCCCACACCCTGGCCACGAGGGTGGGGGGCGCGCCCTACCCCCCTGGGCGCGCCCCCTGCCTCGTGGGCCCCCTGTTGGCCCTCCTGTGGCCATCTTCTGCTATATGAAGTCTTTTGTCCGAAGAAAAATCAGAAGCAAGCTTTCGGGACGAGACTCCGCCGCCACGAGGCATAACCTTAGCGGAACCAATCTAGGGCTCTGGCGGAGCCGTTCTGCCGGGGACACTTCCCCCCGGGAGGGGGAAAATCATCGCCATCGTCATCACCAACGCTCCTCTCATCGGGAGAGGGCCAATCTCCATCAACATCTTCACTAGCACCATCTCCTCTCAAACCCTAGTTCATCTCTTGTATCCAATTCTTGTCTCCAAGTCTGGGATTGGTACCTGTAGGTTGCTAGTAGTGTTGATTACTCCTTGTAGTTGATGCTAGTTGGTTTATTTGGTGGAAGATCATATGTTCAGATCCATTATGCATATTAATACCCCTCTAATTATGAACATGAATATGCTTTGTGAGTAGTTACATTTGTTCCTGAGGACATGGGAGAAGTCTTGCTAGTAGTAGTCATGTGAATTTGGTATTCGTTTGATATTTTGATGAGATGTATGTTGTCTCTCCTCTAGTGGTGTTATGTGAACGCCGACTACATGACACTTCACCGTTATTTGGGCCTAGAGGAAGGCATTGGGAAGTAATAGGTAGATGATGGGTTGCTAGAGTGACAGAAGCTTAAACCCTAGTTTATGCGTTGCTTCGTAAGGGGCTGATTTGGATCCATATGTTTCATGCTATGGTTAGGTTTACCTTAATACTTCTTTTGTAGTTGCGGATGCTTGCAATAGGGGTTAATCATAAGTGGGATGCTTGTCCAAGTAAGGACAGCACCCAAGCACCGGTCCACCCACATATCAAATTATCAAAGTACCGAACGCGAATCATATGAACGTGATGAAAACTAGCTTGACGATAATTCCCATGTGTCCTCGGGATCGCTTTTCTCTATGTAAGAGTTTGTCCAGGCTTGTCCTTTGCTACAAAAAGGATTGGGCCACCTTCCTGCACTTTATTTACTTTTGTTACTTGTTGCTCATTACAAATTATTTTATCAAAAAAGTATCTGTTACCTATAATTTCAGTGCTTGCAGAGAATACCTTGCTGAAAACCGCTTATCATTTCCTTCTGCTCCTCGTTGGGTTCGACACTCTTGCTTATCTAAAGGACTACGATAGATCCCCTATACTTGTGGGTCATCAGCGATCACATCGACTTTGGAACCATTTCCCACGCGCATCGTCACCTCGTCCTTAGCCAATCTTCGCTTAATCCGTAGCCCCTATTTCGAGTTGCAAATATGAGCAACAGAACCAGTATCAAATACCCAGGCACTACTGCGAGCATTAGTAAGGTACACATCAATAACATGTATATCAAATATACCTTTCACTTTGCCATCCTTCTTATCCGCAAAATACATGGGGCAGTTCCGCTTCCAGTGACTAGTCCCTTTGCAGTAGAAGCACTCAGTCTCAGGCTTAGGTCCAGACTTGGGCTTCTTCACTTGAGCAGCAACTTGCTTGCCGTTCTTCTTGAAGTTCCCCTTCTTCCCTTTGCCCTTTTTCTTGAAACTAGTGGTCTTGTTGACCATCAACAGTTGATGCTCCTTCTTGATTTCTACCTCCGCAGCCTTTAGCATTGCGAAGAGCGGGAATCGTCTTATCCATCCCTTTCATATTATAGTTCATTACGAAGCTTTTGTAGCTTGTGGCAGTGATTGAGGAACTTTGTCAATGACACTATCAACCGGAAGATTAACTCCTAGTTGAGTCAAGTGATTATGATATCCAGACATTTTGAGTATATGTTCACTGACATAACTATTCTCCTCCATTGCAGCTATAGAACTTATTGGAGACTTCATATCTCTCAATCCGGGCATTTGCTTGAAATATTAACTTCAACTCCTGGAACATCTCATATGCTCCATGACGTTCAAAACGTCGTTGAAGTCCCGGTTCTAAGCCGTAAAGCATGGCACACTGAACTATCGAGTAGTCATCAGCTTTGCTCTGCCAAGCGTTCACAACATCTGGTGTTGCTCTTGCAGCGGGTCTTGCACCTAGCGGTGCTTCCAGGACGTAATTCTTCTGTGCAGCAATGAGGATAATCCTCAAGTTACAGACCCAGTCCGTGTAGTTGCTACCATCATCTTTCAACTTAGCTTTCTCTAGGAACGCATTAAAATTCAAATGAACAGTAGCACGGGCCATTGATCTACAACAACATAGACATGCAAAATACTATCAAGTACTAAGTTCATGATAAATTAAAGTTCAATTAATCATATTACTTAAGAACTCCCACTTAGTTAGACATCCCTCTAATCATCTAAGTGATCACGTGATCCATATCAACTAAACCATGTCCGGTCATCACGTGAGATAGAGTAGCTTTCAATGGTGAACATCACTATGTTGATCATAGCTACTATATGATTCATGCTCGACCTTTCGATCTCAGTGTTCCGAGGCCATATCTGCATATGCTAGGCTTGTCAAGTTTAACCCGAGTATTCTGCGTGTGCAAAACTGGCTTGCATCCGTTGTATGTGAACGTAGACTTATCACACCCGATCATCACATGGTGTCTCGGCACGGTGAACTGTCGCAACGGTGCATACTCAGGGAGAACACTTATACCTTGAAATTTAGTGAGAGATCATCTTATAATGCTACCACCGAACTAAGCAAAATAAGATGCATAAAGGATAAACATCACATGCAATCATTATAAGTGATATGATATGGCCATCATCATCTTGTGCCTTTGATCTCCATCTCCAAAGCACCGTCATGATCACCATCATCACCGGCTTGACACCTTGATCTCCATCGAAGCACCGTTGTCGTCTCGCCAACTATTGCTTCTACGACTATCGCTACCGCTTAGTGATAAAGTAAAGCAATTACATGGCGATTGCATTTCATACAATAAAGCGACAACCATAAGGCTCCTGCCAGTTGCCGATAACTTATACAAAACATGGTCATCTCATACAACAATTTATATATCATCATGTCTTGACCATATCACATCACAACATGCCCTGTAAAAACAAGTTAGACGTCCTCTACTTTGTTGTTGCAAGTGTTACGTGGCTGCTACGGGCTTAGCAAGAACCGTTCTTACCTACGCATCAAAACCACAACATTTTTTTGTGCTGTTTTAACCTTCAACAAGGACCGGGCGTAGTCACACTCGATTCAGCTAAAGTTGGAGAAACAGACACCCACTAGCCACCTGTGTGCGAAGCACGGCGGTAGAACCAGTCTCATGAACGCGGTCATGTAATGTCAGTCTGGGCCGCTTCATCCAACAATACCGCCGAATCAAAGTATGACATGCTAGTAAATAGTATGACTATCATCGCCCACAACTCTTTGTGTTCTACTCGTGCATATAACATCTACGCATAGACCTGGCTCGGATGCCACTGTTGGGGAACGTAGTATTTCAAAAATTTGCCTACGATCACGCAAAATCTATCTAGGAGAAGCATAGCAACGAGCAGGGAGAGTGTGTCCACGTACCCTCGTAGACCGAAAGCGGAAGCATTTAGTAACGCGGTTGATGTAGTCTAACGTCTTCGCGATCCAACCGATCAAGTACCGAACGCACGGCACCTCCGCGATCTGCACACGTATAGCTCGGTGACGTCCCTCGAACTCTTGATCCAGATGAGGCCGAGGGAGTGTTTCGTCAGCACGACGGCGTGATGACGGTGATGATGAAGTTAGCGGCGCAGGGCTTCGCCTAAGCACTACGACGATATGACCAAGGTGTGTTTCTGTGGAGGGGGCACCGCACACAGCTAAGAGAAACTTTAGTGTGCCTTTGGGGTGCCCCCTCCCACGTATATAAAGGAAGGAGGGAGGAGGAGGCCGGCCAGGAGGAGGAGGCGCGCCATGGGGGGGCAATCCTACTCCAAGTAGGATTCGGCCCCCCCTTTCCTATTCCAACAAGGAGAAGGGGGAAGGAGAGGGAGGAGAGAAGGAAAGGGGGGCGGCCCTCCTAGTCCAATTCAGTTTGGGCTAGGGGGGCACGCGCCACCCTTTGGCCTGCCTCCTCTCTTCCACTACTAGGCCCATGAGGCCCAATAACTCCCAGGGGGTTCCGGTAACCCCCCGGTACTCCGAAAAATACCCAATACACCTCGAAACTATTTCGGTGTCCGAATATAGTCATCCAATATATCAATCTTCATGTCTCAACCATTTCGAGACTCCTCGTCATGTCCGTGATCTCATTCGGGACTCCGAACTACCTTAGGTACATCAAAACACATAAACTCATAATACCAATCGTCATCGAACGTTAAGCGTGCGGACCCTACCGGTTCGAGAACTATGTAGACATGACCGAGACTCATCTCCGGTCAATAACCAATAGAGGAACCTGGATGCTCATATTGGCTACCACATATTCTACGAAGATCTTTATCGGTCAAACCGCATAACAACATACGTTGTTCCCTTTGTCATCGGTATGTTACTTGCCCGAGATTCGATCATCGGTATCACTATACCTAGTTCAATCTCGTTACCGGCAATTCTCTTTACTCGTTCCGCAATGTATCATCCGTAACTAACTCATTAGTTACATTTCTTGCAAGGCTTATAGTGATGTGTATTATCGAGAGGGCCCAGAGATACCTCTCCGACAATCGGAGTGACAAATCCTAATCTCGATCTATGCCAACTCAACAAACACCATTGGAGACACCTGTAGAACATCTTTATAATCACCCAGTTACGTTGTGACGTTTGATAGCACACTAAGTGTTCCTCCGGTATTCGGGAGTTGCATAATCTCATAGTCATAGGAACATGTATAAGTCATGAAGAAAGCAATGGTAATAAACTAAACGATCATAGTGCTAAGCTAACGGTTGGGTCATGTCAATCACATCATTCTCTAACTATGTGATCTCGTTCATCAAATGAAAACTCATGTCTATGGCTAGGAAACTTAACCATCCTTGATTAACGAGCTAGTCAAGTAGAGGCATACTAGTGACACTTTGTTTGTCTATGTATTCACACATGTACTAAGTTTCCGGTTAATAAAATTCTAGCGTGAATAATAAACATTTATCATGATATGAGGAAATATAAATAACAACTTTATTATTGCCTCTATGGCATATTTCCTTCAAGAACATGTACCGAAAGGGATCAAGTGATCCCATGGTATGAGGAAGATCTCATACAACCCATGGAGGATGACATCAAGTGGTGATCGTCATCAAGATTGCGGTGTGCAAGTTCAAGTGGAGCATCTCGAAGAGTGGAGCATCATGAAGAGATCATGCTTTAAGTTTGTCCTCCATTGTGGTGACAATGGACTTGCGAAGATGTTCGGAAGAGTGGCTCACCCATAGTGGAGTATGGGGGAGCAATCTACTAATCTTCACCGAGCCAATGCAATGAAGAAAGGTGGTCCAACTTGAGGGAGTCAAGACTGTCATCATCTAGCTCAAGTGTACTATGTGCAAGAAAAAGGTTTGTCCTTGATATTTTTTCTATTTTACCGGTCTCATGGTGTTAGTTGGGAGACCGGATCATAGGATCGATAGCTGTACTATCAAGGGGGGCTCTCGAGTGAGTAGCTTGATCGTATCGTTTGGGGAGAGCTCAAACCATTGCATTCTGGGCATCATCATATTTGTTGGTTCTTGTTTGGATATTCTCTTTGTGAGGTTTTAGAGATTGTGGTTATCTCCGTGACAAGCTCTAGTTCATCGAAAACCGATTTCCTATGCATCTTCTTTTGCGTTTTCGGTGTTTGAGTTTTTACCGGTATTATTTGAGAAAGGGTTCTCACCATTTTATTTTGGGTATTTTCTCAATTGATATTTCTCTATATTTCTATCAATACTGTGTTAGCCCTTGTCTTTAGCTTTCCATCAAACTTGGTTTCATCAAATTCGGAGTTCGTTTGCAAAAGTTGTGGTCGTTTCAATTTTACCGGTTCCCACTTCTCTCTGCCTAGTGCGGGTGCCCGGGGTCACCCGAGCCCCTCCTTAGTGACCTCTCTGGCCGGTCCGGATGCCCGGGGTCTTGCCCCTTGGGTGCCCGGGGTCATCCGGGGAGCTCCCTCACCTCCTCTGATCACCTCGGGTGCCCGGGGTCTTGGACCCGGGTGCCCGGGCTCCTCCGCCTCCTCCTCTCAGCTCCCTCCGGGTCCCGAGGTTGGGACCTCCGGGTGCCCGCCCCCCTGTCGCTGTGCTTCCCTTGTTCGTTCGGGTTCCCGGAGTTTTCCCCCAGGTGCTCGGAGTTTAGTGGCTTTTTCTCTGGGTTGTCCGGGTGCCCGGACCCCTTTGTCCGGGTGCCCGGGGGACAACGGTCATATTTTTCTTGGGGGTATTTATACCCCCTTCTTCCTCCTCCAACCTAAGAAATTTGAGCAAGTTTTCCCCCCACCATTGTTGACCTCTTGGAGCTTGCTATCTCTCAATTCCTCCATGGATTCTTGCTAGTTTTTGGGGGGAAAGAGAGAGGAGATCTAGATCCACATTTCCACCAATCACTTTTCTCCTCTATGTGAGGGGAACCCCTTGGATCTAGATCTTGGAGTTCTTGGTGTTCTCCTTCTTGTTCTTCCTCTCATTTTCCTCCATAGCTTTCATTGCTTTGGTGGGATTTGAGAGTGAGGGACTTGGGCACTCCGTGTGCCCTTGCCATTGCATTTGGTGCATCGGTTTGAGTTCTCCACGGTGATACGTGGAAGTGAAGTTGAGTAGCTTATTACTCTTGGGTGCTTGGTACCCTTGATCTTGTTCCTCTTGGGTGCTTGGGTGCCCTAGACGGTTGGTGGTGTTCGAAGCTCAATCATTGTGGTGTAAAGCTCTGGGCAAGCGTCGGGGTCTCCAATTAGGTTGTGGAGATCTCCCCGAGCAATTTGACGGGTTACGGTGACCGCCCCCAAGGGTTGCCAAAGTGTACGGGTTCGGTGACCGCCCCCAAGGGTTGCCATTTGTACGGGTTCGGTGACCGCCCTCAAGGGTCCCTTAGTGGAATCACGACATCTTGCATTGTGCGAGAGCGTGAGGAGATTACGGTGGCCCTAGTGGCTTCTTGATACGTCTCCAACGTATCTATAATTTTTGATTGTCCCATGCTATATTATATTCTGTTTTGGATGTTTAATGGGCTTTATTATATACTTTTATATCATTTTGGGACTAACCTATTAACCGGAGGCCCAGCCCAGAATTGTTGTTTTTGCCTATTTCAGAGTTTCGCAGAAAAAGAATAACAAACGGAGTCCAAACGGAATGAAACCTTCGGGAACGTGATTTTTGGAACAAACGTGATCCAGAGGACTTGGACCCTACGTCAAGAAAGCAACCAGGAGGGCACGAGGTAGGGGGCGTGCCTACCCCCCTGGGCGCGCCCTCCACCCTCATGGGGCCACGTTGCTCCACCGACGTACTTCTTCCTCCTATATATACCTACGTACCCCCAAACTACCAGATACGGAGCCAAAAACCTAATTCCACCGCCGCAACCTTCTGTACCCGTGAGATCCCATCTTGGGGCCTTTTCCGGAGCTCCGCCGGAGGGGGCATTGATCACGGAGGGCTTCTACATCAACACCATAGCCTCTCCGATGATGTGTGAGTAGTTTACCTCAGACCTTCAGGTCCATAGTTATTAGCTAGATGGCTTCTTCTCTCTCTTTGGATCTCAATACAAAGTTCTCCAGGATTCTCGTGGAGATCTATTTGATGTAATCTTCTTTTGCGGTGTGTTTGTTGAGACCGGATGAATTGTGGGTTTATGATCAAGTTTATCTATGAACAATATTTGAATCTTCTCTGAATTCTTTTATGTATGATTGGTTATCTTTGCAAGTCTCTTCGAATTATCAGTTTGGTTTGGCCTACTAGATTGATCTTTCTTGCAATGGGAGAAGTGCTTAGCTTTGGGTTCAATCTTGCGGTGTCCTTTCCCAGTGACAGTAGGGGCAGCAAGGCACGTATTGTATTGTTGCCATCGAGGATAACAAGATGGGGTTTATATCATATTGCATGAGTTTATCCCTCTACATCATGTCATCTTACTTAAAGCATTACTCCATTCTTTCTTAATACTCTAGATGCATGCTGGATAGCGGTCGATATGTGGAGTAATAGTAGTAGATGCAGGCAGGAGTCGGTCTACTTGTCGCGGACGTGATGCCTATATACATGATCATACCTAGATATTCTCATAACTATGCTCAATTCTGTCAATTGCTCAACAGTAATTTGTGCACCCACTGTAATACTTATGCTCTCGAGAGAAGCCACTAGTGAAACCTATGGCCCCCGGGTCTATTTTCCATCATATTAATCTTCCAACACTTAGCTATTTTTATTGCCTTTTATTTTACTTTGCATCTTTATCATAAAAATACCAAAAAATTATCTTATCATATCTATCAGATCTCACTTTCGTAAGTGACCGTGAAGGGATTGACAACCCCTTTATTGTGTTGGTTGCGAGGATCTTATTTGTTTGTGTAGGTGCGAGGGACTCGTGTGTGGCCTCCTACTGGATTGATACCTTGGTTCTCAAAAACTGTGGGAAATACTTACGCTGCTTTACTGCATCACCCTTTCCTCTTCAAGGGAAAACCAACGCAGTGCTCAAGAGGTAGCAAGAAGGATTTCTGGCGTCGTTGCCGGGGAGTCTACGCAAAAGTCAACATACCAAGTACCCATCACAAACCCTTATCTCCCGCATTACATTATTTGCATTTGCCTCTCGTTTTCCTCTCCCCCACTTCACCCTTGCCGTTTTATTCGCCCTCTCTTTTCCGTTTGCCTTCCTCTTTCTTTTTGCTCCTCGCACTTTCTGCCGTTATGTCTGAAATTGGGGAAACTATCGATATGGACAATAGTGATAACATGGAAAATTTTGATGCTCCTGCTGAAGAACCCCCTATCTTACATACAAAAAAATTCCGAATTGGTAGTGGTAATGTTATTGGAAAAGGGGTTATTCAAGATTTCTTTACTTGTGTCGGTGCTTTGCCTTCTATGGGCAGCTCTATTCTTCATAGAACTAGTAGTCTTGCGGACGCTATTGCCATGCTTGTAGTTGAACTTGAAAGGCAATTTATGCACATGCACCCTTGCATACAAAGGATTTTCCTAGAATTTTCTAATATTGAGCATTCTTGTGTTAAGCGTGCCGCTACTATTTTTTTGGCTCATGAGTTCAGATTTATAATAAAAGAGGCCAAAGAAATCTTTGCGCATTATAGGGTGGACGCTGGCCGTCCTCCCATAGAAACTATCCTATTTGATCAAGAGGACATAATGCGTTTTCAATCTCTAGACTATGTTGCTTTTAATGAGAACCTTAGAAAAAAGGTTCCTACCAATGTTCTAGTTGATAGAATTTCTGAACTTAATAATGATTTTGCTATTCAAAATAACAAGCTAGGATATTCTCTCGAGTATAGGCTCACAAAGTTCTGTCAAAAGAATGCTTATAATGATGAATTGGTTGTGCAATACGAAGGGCCGAAGGAGGAACCTATACCTCCTAAAGTTGATCTTGGGGACTTTTGTCCCATTAAATTTAGCCCTTTTGATTACTTTTGCTTGCCTCAAAGAAAACTCGCTGCTGAACGTAGAGAATATGAAATGAGTTTTAATGATCTATCCTATTATTATGGCAATACCTAGATCTATCCTTGCTATTATGCCTAGCTAGGGGCGTTAAACGATAGCGCTTGTTGGGAGGCAACCCAATTTTATTTTTAGTTTTTTGCTTTTTGCTTCTGTTTAGGAATAAATATTTGATCTAGCCTCTGGTTAGATTTGTTTTTATGTTTTAATTAGTGTTTGTGCCAAGTTTAACCTATAGGATCTTCTTGGATGATAGTTATTTGATCTTGCTGAAAATTCCAGAAACTTTCTGTTCACGAAAACAATTGTTGAAAATCACCAGAACGTGATAAAATATTTATTCCAATTGCAGCATATCAATAAACAAATTGTCTAGGTCGTCCTATTTTGGTAGATTTTTTGGAGTTCCAGAAGTTTGCATTAGTTACAGATTACTACAGACTGTTCTGTTTTTGACAGATTCTGTTTTTCGTGTGTTGTTTGCTTATTTTGATGAATCTATGGCTAGTAAAATAGTTTATAAACCATAGAGAAGTTGGAATACAGTAGGTTTAACACCAATATAAATAAATAATGAGTTCATTACAGTACCTTGAAGTGGTGTTTTGTTTTCTTTCGCTAACGGAGCTCACGAGATTTTCTGCTAAGTTTTGTGTTGTGAAGTTTTCAAGTTTTGGGTGAAAGATTTGATGGATTATGGAACAAGGAGTGGCAAGAGCCTAAGCTTGGGGATGCCCATGGCACCCCAAGATAATCTAAGGACACCAAAAAGCCAAAGCTTGGGGATGCCCCGGAAGGCATCCCCTCTTTCGTCTACTTCCATCGGTAACTTTACTTGGAGCTATATTTTTATTCACCACATGATATGTGTTTTGCTTGGAGCGTCTTGTATTATTTGAGTCTTTGTTTTTTAGTTTACCACAATCATCCTTGCTGTACACACCTTTTGAGAGAGACACACATAAATTCGGAATTTATTAGAATACTCTATGTGCTTCACTTATATTTTTTGAGCTATATAGTTTTGCTCTAGTGCTTCACTTATATCTTTTAGAGCACGGCGGTGGATTTGTTTTATAGAAACTATTGATCTCTCATGCTTCACTTATATTATTTTGAGAGTCTTAAAACAGCATGGCAATTTGCTTTAATTATAATATCATGAGAAATTTGATGCTTGATAATTGTTTTGAGATATAAAGGTGGTAATATCATAGTTGTGCTAGTTGAGTAATTGTGGAATTGAAAAATACTTGTGTTGGAGTTTGTGATTCCCGTAGCATGCACGTATGGTGAACCGTTATGTAACGAAGTCGGAGCATGAGGTATTTATTGATTGTCATCCTTTGTGTGGCGGTCGGGATCGCGCGATGGTTAACTCCTACCAACCCTTCCCCTAGGAGCATGCGTAGTAGTACTTTGCTTCGAGGGCTAATAAATTTTTGCAATAAGTATATGAGTTCTTTATGACTAATGTGAGTCCATGGATTATACGCACACTTACCTTTCCGCAATTTTCTAGCCTCTTCGGTACCGTGCATTGCCCTTTCTCACCTTGAGAGTTGGTGCAAACTTCGCCGGTGCATCCAAACCCCGTGATATGATACGCTCTATCACACATAAACCTCCTTATATCTTCCTCAAAACAGCCACCATACCTACCTATTATGGCATTTCCATAGCCATTCCGAGATATATTGCCATGCAACTTTCCATCGTTTCGTTTATCATGACACGCTCCATCATTGTCATATTGCTTTGCATGATCATGTAGTTGACATTGTATTTGTGGCAAAGCCACCATTCATAATTCTTTCGTACATGTCGCTCTTGATTCATTGCATATCCCGGTACACCGCCGGAGGCATCCACATAGAGTCATATTTTGTTCTAAGTATTGAGTTGTAATTAAATAAAAGTGTGATGATCATCATTATTAAAGCATTGTCCCAAGTGAGGAAAGGATGATGAAGACTACGATTCCCCCACGAGTCGGGATGAGACTCTGGACTAAAAAAAGAGGCCATAAAAAAAGGAGAAAAGGCCCAAATAAAAAAATGAGAGAAAAAGAGAGAAGGGACAATGTTACTATCCTTTTACCACACTTGTGCTTCAGAGTAGCACCGTGATCTTCATGATAGAGAGTCTCTCATTTTGTCACTTTCATATACTAGTGGGAAATTTCATTATAGAACTTGGATTGTATATTCCAATGATGGGCTTCCTCATATGCCCGAGGTCTTCATGAGTAAGCAAGTTGGATGCACACCCACTTAATTTCTTTTGTTTGAGCTTTCATACACTTATAGGTCTAGTGCATCCGTTGCATGGCAATCCCTACTCCTTGCATTGACATCAATTGATGGGCATCTCCATAGCCCGTTGATTAGCCTCGTTGATGTGAGACTTTCTCCTTTTTGTCTTCCAACATAACCCCTATCATTATACCTAATTCCACCATAATGCTATATCCATGGCTTGCGCTCATGTATTGCGTAAGAGTTGAAAAGGCTGAAGCGCGTTAAAAAGTATGAACCAATTGCTTGGCTAAAACCGGGGTTGTACATGATATGAATATTTTGTGTGGGGAAGATGGAGCATAGCCAGACTATATGATTTTGTAGGGATAACTTGCTTTGGCTATGTTATTTTGATAAGACATAATTGCTTGGTTAGCATGCTTGAAGTATTATTGTTTTTATGTCAACATTAAACTTTTATCTTGAATCATATCAAATCTGAACATTCGTGCCACAATAAGAAGAATTACATTGAAATTATGCTAAGTAGCATTCCACATCAAAAATTCTGTTTTTATCATTTACCTACTCGAGGACGAGCAGGAATTAAGCTTGGGGATGCTTGATACGTCTCCAACGTACCAATAATTTTTGATTGTTCCATGCTATATTATATTCTGTTTTGGATGTTTAATGGGCTTTATTATACACTTTTATATTATTTTTGGAACTACCTATTAACCGGAGGCCCAGCCCAGAATTGCTGTTTTTTGCCTATTTCAGAGTTTCGCAGAAAAAGAATATCAAACGGAGTCCAAACGGAATGAAACCTTCGGGAACGTGATTTTTGGAACAAACGTGATCCAGAGGACTTGGACCCTACGTCAAGAAAGCAACCAGGAGAGCACGAGGCAGGGGGGCGCGCCTACCCCCCTGGGCGCGCCCTCCACCCTCGTGGGGCCCACGTTGCTCCACCGACGTACTTCTTCCTCCTATATATACCTACGTACCCCCAAACTACCAGATACGGAGCCAAAAACCTAATTCCACCACCGCAACCTTCTGTACCCGTGAGATCCCATCTTGGGGCCTTTTCCGGAGCTCCGCCGGAGGGGGCATTGATCACGGAGGGCTTCTACATCAACACCATAGCCTCTCCGATGATGTGTGAGTAGTTTACCTCAGACCTTCGGGTCCATAGTTATTAGCTAGATGGCTTCTTCTCTCTCTTTGGATCTCAATACAAAGTTCTCCACGATTCTCGTGGAGATCTATTCGATGTAATCTTCTTTTGCGGTGTGTTTGTTGAGACCGATGAATTGTGGGTTTATGATCAAGTTTATCTATGAATAATATTTGAATCTTCTCTGAATTCTTTTATGTATGATTGGTTATCTTTGCAAGTATCTTCGAATTATCAGTTTGGTTTGGCCTACTAGATTGATCTTTCTTGCAATGGGAGAAGTGCTTAGCTTTGGGTTCAATCTTGCGGTGTCCTTTCCCAGTGACAGTAGGGGCAGCAAGGCACGTATTGTATTATTGCCATCGAGGATAACAAGATGGGGTTTATATCATATTGCATGAGTTTATCCCTCTACATCATGTCATCTTACTTAAAGCGTTACTCCGTTCTTTTGAACTTAATACTCTAGATGCATGCTGGATAGCGGTCGATGTGTGGAGTAATAGTAGTAGATGCAGGCAGGAGTCGGTCTACTTGTCGCGGACGTGATGCCTATATACATGATCATACCTAGATATTCTCATAACTATGCTCAATTCTGTCAATTGCTCAACAGTAATTTGTTCACCCAGCATAATACTTATGCTCTCGAGAGAAGCCACTAGTGAAACCTATGGCCCCCGGGTCTATTTTCCATCATATTAATCTTCCAACACTTAGTTATTTTTATTGCCTTTTATTTTACTTTGCATCTTTATCATAAAAATGCCAAAAATATTATCTTATCATATCTATCAGATCTCACTTTCGTAAGTGACCGTGAAGGGATTGACAACCCCTTTATTGTGTTGGTTGCGAGGATCTTATTTGTTTGTGTAGGTGCGAGGGACTCGTGTGTGGCCTCCTACTGGATTGATACCTTGGTTCTCAAAAACTGAGGGAAATACTTACGCTGCTTTACTGCACCACCCTTTTCTCTTCAAGGGAAAACCAACGCAGTGCTCAAGAGGTAGCACTTCTTGGGGAGCATTGTGCCTCCACACCGCTCCAAACGGAGATTAGCATCCAGAAGGGTGTGAACTTCGGGATACATCGTCGTCTCCGCGTGCCTTGGTTATCTCTTACCCGAGCTCTTTACTTATGCACTTTACTTTGTGATAGCCATATTGTTCCTTGTCATATATCTTGCTATGACATAGTTGTTTATCTTGCTTAGCATAAGTTGTTGGTGCACATAGGTGAGCCTAGTCTTTTTAGGTTTTGTGACAAATTAACCGCTAGGTTTATTCCGCATTTGTTCAAGCCTCAACTGTAATTATTTTAAATCGCCTATCCCCCCCCTCTAGGCAACATCCATGATCTTTCAATTGGTATCAGAGCCTCGTCTCTTTTTATTAGGTTTAACCTCCTAGAGAGTTAGGATGTCGACTAGGGGATTAGGATTCTCTGACACTCTTAGTTTTGATGGTACAATTTTGATGTTTGGATAATTCGCATGCTTAATCTCTTTAGGGTCATGGACCCAAATTTAGAGCGAATTGTAGATATGGGTTTTTCTCCTCCAAAGGATCCCCAAAGATTATCTTTAGAGGATCAGAAAAACTAATGTGCTTTTCGATGCTTTGAGCAATGTAGTTATATTTCAACTCATGCCATTCCGGGATGCTTATGAGTTGTGGACAGAGCTTCAAGATAAATATGGTATGTCCAAGTTTTGTGGGGATGATGGTTCTTCCTCCACCTCAGGCCGTGTTGTCTTCTCAACTTCTTCTACTTCACCTACATGTGGATTGCCACAAGGTAAAGATACGGTGAGTAGTGTTGGTCATTACAATGATGATAGTGTGCATATTGTTGATGATTCTTCATCACTATCTTATTGCAATGCTTCATCTTTGGACGTTGACACCTCGAGCACCCTACATATTTCACATGCTTGTGTTGATAGTCCTTGCATATCATGTAGAAATTGTTTGACTAAATCACATGATGATATGCTTGCTATGTCTTGTTGCATTGATAAAAATGCCGCTATTTCCTCTAGTTGTTGTGCTAACAATGTAGAGGAAACCCAACACTCCATGGAACAAGATGGGGTCTTGATTGGTGCTTCAAGGGATCTTACATCATCATCTATTTCTTCTCACTTTTGCCTTATGGCTAAGGCTTTGAAGGTATCTCCTACTTCGAATCCCAATATATCTCTTGATGACGATGTTGATGCTAATGAGGATGAGAATATTGATGAAGAGAATGATAATGTTGCCTCCTTAAAAATTAAAGGGGAAATGATTTTGAAAGCTCTTCATAAGAATAAAATTGCTTGTTCCAACTTCATGGAAATCATGTCTATTGCCATTGAGGGCAAGAAATACATTGAGGAGTTGGAATCTCATCTCGAGGAGCATGAGGTCACCATTGAGAAAATGGAAGGTCACGAGAGTGATTACGCTAATGAGATTGCGGACCTATCTCAAGCTCTTGAACTTGAACAAACCACCAAGGAATCTCTTGAGGAGACTTTTGCTCTAGAATTACCTAGAGTGAGGGAATCTCATGATAGAGCTCTTGAGGTGGCCAATGATTTTGAAACTAAAAATGATAAGCTTGAATTTGCGCATGCTAAACTCCTTGAGGACTTCCGGCACCTTGAAAATAGCTCAAGGGTCATTAAGAGTGAGCTCATCGGACTCACCGAGTCTCATGCACAACTTAAAGCTTCATATTCGAAAGAGCTTGCCAAGTTGCCTTCTCCTCTTGTTGTTAATTATGATTCTTGTGCTACTAACTCTATTTCTTGTGAAGCATCCATTTCGAAGGAGAATGTTGAGCTAAGGGCTCAACTTGAGTTGCTATTTAGCAATTATGAGAAATTGGAAGAAAGTCATATAAAGCTCACAAGCTCTCATGATGATCTTCTAGTATCCCATAATGTGCTAAAGATATCTCATAAGGCTATGATGACTAAGGTAATATCTAGTGAGCCTCATGTTGATACTAGCACTATTTCAAGTCTAAATGATATATTGCCATGTGCTAGTCCTCGTAATTCATCCACTCATAATGTTGCTACATCTTGTGATGAATTACTTTCCCTGCCTTGTTGCTCTAACGTTGAAGCTTATACTTCCTCTAGTACTTTTGTTGAGACTAACCATGTAGAGGAAATCAAAGAGCTCAAGGCCCAAGTCACTTCTTTGAAGATTGACTTGCAAAAGTGTCATGAATGGAAGTCCACACTCAACAATATCTTGAGTGTGCAAAAATCCCCCAATGACAAAGGTGGACTTGGATTCAACTCCAATAAGAAGAAGAAGTCCAAGATGAACAAGAAGAAGGGCCAAGAACAAGTCAAGAATTTGGCCAAGATTGTTTGCTTCAAGTGCCAAATTGAAAGGCATCATGTTAGATCTTGCCCATTGAAGAAGAAGCTCATTAGTGACA
This sequence comes from Triticum aestivum, assembly GCF_018294505.1. Lineage (NCBI taxonomy): Eukaryota > Viridiplantae > Streptophyta > Magnoliopsida > Poales > Poaceae > Triticum > Triticum aestivum. The sequence goes on along the minus strand of NC_057799.1, from coordinate 549,417,023 downwards.
AGCAACAAGGAAAGCGGCTGCAAGTTCACTCTCATGCTCAACCTCAAGCTGAAGAAAGGCCTCTTCCCAAGAAGACCCAAGCTAATACTTCTCAAGTTGAGAAATCAAGTGAGAAGAAAGTGAAGAATAGACATTGCTACCTATGTCGTGAGAAAGGTCACGTCGCTTCTTCATGCATGAATGGTTCCTTATCCAACCCTATTCTAATTGATGATGTCTATTCTCTTGGGAAGGATAAGGTTAGCAATGTGTTTGCCAAATTTGTTGGTACTCAAAGTGGTGTCAAGAAAAGAACCATTTGGGTAGCCAAGCCTATTGTGACTAACCTCTTAGGACCCAACTTGGTTGGGGACCAACAAGCTCAAACTTGATCAATAGGTGTTGTTGGAGGGCATTGGAGACTTGGCTACATCATGAAGATTAAGGGGCCTTCATCATTCATATTGTCTCAAGACAAGTCAATTGGGTTTCTATCTTATATCTAATGTGCCTCCTTGCGGTAACTTGTACTTAAATTGTTTACATTAAAAGTTACTTGCCCCCTTGCATGTTTTGGTTTTGTACCTTGCATGTGTTTGTATATGTTGTGCTTCCAATTTGCTTAACTTGAGTAATCAAGTGTGTATGATGGTTTGCACATCATGTACCTGTGAGAGTTGTGTTGAGCCTTTTTTCATCTTGTTGTATCTTAGTTGGATCTTGTGAGAGATTAATGGAACATCCCATTTTGGGGGAGTGACGTGCTTTGTGCACTTCAAGATCCTATAAATGTGTGTACACGAGGAATACCACCTAGTAGTGATATTACAAGATTATCTAGTATCTATGTGGTATGTCTTCTCATGAGAAATTCAAATTCTGAATAGTCCATTAATTATCTCTTGTTGGATTCTTATTGCCTCTTGTTAAGTTTTCTTTGGTGTCACATTATGGGGGAGTGATGTGCTATGTTCATACTACAAGCCTAGAAAATGTGTGCATTTGAGATATTGTCACCTTGAATTGGTATTGTAAATTATCTTGTTCCTAGGTGGCATGTTAGCTCTACAAGTTGCAATTTGTTGTTGTGTTTGGTGTGAAGATGATGTTGGATATCTTTGCAATCTACCACCGGGAATTATTTCCAAATACTTGTTCTCTTGACAATTGGTAATAATTTATGTGGTAGATATTGTTGATCATCTTAACATTGGCTTTTGCTTTTATTTGCCTTATCACTTGCCAAGGATTGTGTCAACTCGCAATGCCGTCCATACCACTTGTGGATCTTATTGATTTCTTGATCTTGTCTAGTGTTTTCTAGATATAGTGAAAGTGGTGATCCCTCCGTGTGCATTTTGTATTCAAATGCAAATTCTCTATAATGCACAACTCTTGGGGGAGCTATCATATTTTCTATAGAACACTCATCTTGTGATCCTTATCAAGTGTGCTTTGGTGGAAGGAAGCCATTTCTTTCTGGTTCTTGTGCCATCATGAAACTTTTTAGAGGGCTTGGTTTGTTCGGAACCATCCTCTCCTTTGGGAGTTCAATATCTTTTACTTTGCGTGTATCAATGGATATCTCATTCCTTGATGTATCTTTTAATTGATATCTTCCAAGTGATGCTTTTCTTCATTGGTATCTCATTTTCACTTGGTATTTCTTTTCCATTTGGTATCGGGTCTTGAAAGTCTTTAGCATGCATATTTACTTCATGTATTTTCTTTGGCATGCTTTCTTTGTTTGACCCAATATATAAGGGGAACTCCACCAAGTCTCAAATTGAATGGGATGTGCATGAAATTTATTTTCATATCTATGTGCACATATTTATATGGAGTTTGTCCTATGTATTGGTGTTTCTAACTCTTTGGTCCCAATGAGTTTGGGTACCATTTAGTTTGTGTTGTTGTTCTAGGAACAATTGGATATGCATTGGATGCTCGGCTCACTCACAAGGACGGCGTTGTCACCATGTGCTTATTGGAGTCAAGCTAGGATGATCAATGAACTGCTATCTACCTTCAATTGGTATCTACTACATCCTTCCAATTCTATCTCGGTAACAAGTATCATCATCTACTTTATGCACACATTTTGTGCATCAATCTTGTGTAGGTTGTATCATGGCATGTAATTCATTCTTTCTTGTGATACTTGTTTCCTTTCTCAAAGCATCCCAACAATGATCTCTTATTGCTAGTTGTGATGTCTTTGATGTTCGTGTGGTTAGAATTCATTTACAATAAGACCATATCTAGCCATGTGCTATGCTTTCAAGCAAATATCTTATTGGTATATTTATGACTTCCTTGTGGATACCTTACTCTTTTCTTTTTGTCGTGTGACATCCTTCTTTGTGGATTGATATCATCATGATCTTCATCTACCTAGAATCTTATACACTTGAGAGAAGTTGCATATCTAGTTGATATCCCTTTCTTTCACGTCCACCTTTTCCTTCTTGTATTATTTCTTTGGTGGCTCCGTGAAAGTGTGTGCCTTATGTGCAGGTCTTATCTCATTACATCTTGATGCACTCTTGTGTGGTGAAGGTACCTGTTTGCTCTTGCTTGTCTCGATGAGGCTTTTGCCATTCGATTGGTATCCCTCCTCTTGACAATGCTATCATTTTCTTTCTTCACCATGGGTTGTCACAAGCGTTGGTTATTCTTTTTTCATATTGAGTGTGCTTGTGAGCCCCTTTGCTAGATGTGTGTGGGAAGTACATGTCTTGCATAGTTATATTAGTCTTCTCAAGTTGGTTGAGCCTATTTCTAAGTTGCCTCTTTTATATGTTGGTCAACCATTTGTTTGTTGCAAGTAATAGGCTTAGTTTCCTACATGCCCGCTTGCACTTTTTGTGAGGTTCTATTGATTTTGGGGGAGTGATGATCTTATTTTGTGCACTTTGTATCCAAATTAAAAAAATCTTATTTATGCACAAATCATGGGGATCTTCTCTAGTTCCTTTAGAACACTCCTATGCTCATATCATAATATCTATTATTCATGTGGCTCGTAGGATCATTGGTCTAGTTGGTTCAATTGGTATCTTTTCATTGCATGTTTCAATTGGTATCTTTTGAATGATTGTTTATGTCTTTGTTATATCTTTGTGACATATCATCCTTTAGCAATCTTTGGTTCCTCAGTATAGTTTGTATTCCTCCTAGTATGTATATTTGTATATGTGTATTACATTCCACTCCTTTTGAGAAATACACAATCTATTGAGGAACACATTTTATATTGGCCTTCTAAGCTTTTCGCCCATTTTAGCAATCGATGCCAATGGGGGAGAAGTTTCAGAGAGTTTTGTGGAGAAGTTTAGAGAGTTATTTCTTCTTGCTTTGGTTTTGGTCCTAAACTTTTGCATCTCATACGCATGCATTATTGGTTGTTGCATTGCATGGTGATGCATAATTCCTTATATAAACGCTCTTGAAAGTGATTGTCATCAATTACCAAAATGGGGGAGATTGAAAGAACATGCGGTGCCCCCATGTTTTGTTTTGGTAATTGATGACGTTCCCTATGGACTAATGGTTGCCTTGAGTTATATTTGAAGGATTTGTCCATAGGTTTTTCTTGAAGTCCATGTGTTGGTTTCAAGGAGTTTATGTGTTGACCAAGGTGCTATTCAAGGAATTATCCAAAGATTGGTCATGTAAAAGACATGATACAAGGTTGATCAAGACTAAGTCAAGTGTGAATCAAGTTGATCAACACGCAATTGATGACGTTCTCTATGGACTAATGGTTGGCTTGAGTTATATTTGAAGGATTTGTCCATAGGTTTTTCTTGAAGTCCATGTGTTGGTTTCAAGGAGTTTATGTGTTTACCAATGTGCTATTCAAGGAATTATCCAAAGATTGGTCATGTAGAAGACATGATACAAGGTTGATCAAGACTATCAAGTTGATCAACACACAAAGCGTAGAAGATGTACCGAAAGGGATCAAGTGATCCCATGGTATGAGGAAGATCTCATACAACCCATGGAGGATGACATCAAGTGGTGATCGTCATCAAGATTGCGGTGTGCAAGTTCAAGTGGAGCATCTCCAAGAGTGGAGCATCACGAAGAGATCATGCTTTAAGCTTGTCCTCCATTGTGGTGACAATGGACTTGTGAAGATATTTGGAAGAGTGGCTCACCCATAGTGGAATATGGGGGAGCAATCTACTAGTCTTCATCGAGCCAATGCAATCAAGAAAGGTGGTCCAACTTGAGGGAGTCAAGACCGTCATCATCTAGCTCAAGTGTACTATGTGCAAGAAAAAGGTTTGTCCTTTATAGTTTTTCTATTTTACCGGTCTCATGGTGTTAGTTGGGAGACCGGATCATAGGGTCGATAGTCGTACTATCAAGGGGGGCTCTCGAGTGAGTAGCTTGACCGTATCATTCGATGAGAGCTCAAACCATTGCATTCTTGGCATCATCATATTTGTTGGTTCTTCATTGGATATTCTCTTTGTGAGGTTTTAGAGATTGTGGTTATCTTCGTGACAAGCTCTAGTTCATCGAAAACCGATTTCCTATGCATCTTCTTTTGCGTTTTCGGTGTTTGAGTTTTTACCGGTATTATTTGAAAAAGGGTTCTCACCATTTTATTTTGGGTATTTTCTCAATTTCTATTTCTTGATATTTCTATCAAGATTGTGTTAGCCCTTGTCTTTAGCTTTCCATCAAACTTGGTTTCATCAAATTTGGAGTTCGTTTGCAAAAGTTGTTGCCGTTTCAATTTTACCGGTTCCCGCTTCTCTCTGCCTAGTGCGGGTGCCCGGGGTCACCCGAGGCCCTCCTTAGTGACCTCTCTGGCCGGTCCAGGTGCCCGGGGTCATCCGGGGCGCTCCCTCACCTCCTCTGATCACCCCGGGTGCCCGGGGTCTTGGATCCGGGTGCCCGGGCTCCTCCGCCTCCTCCTCTCGGCCCCCTCCGGGTGCCCGGGGTTGGGACCCCCCGGGTGCCCGGCCCCCTGCCGCTGTGCTTCCCTTGTTCGTCCGGGTGCCCAGGGTTTTCCCCTGGGTGCTCGGAGTTTAGTGGCTTTTTCTCTGGGTTGTCCGGGTGCCCGGACTCCTTTTGTCCAGGTGCCCGGGGGACAACGGTCATATTTTTCTTGGGGGTATTTATACCCCCTTCTTCCTCCTCCAACCTAAGAGATCTGAGCAAGTTTTCCCCCCACCATTGTTGACCTCTTGGAGCTTGCTATCTCTCAATTCCTCCATGGATTCTTGCTAGTTTTTGGGGGGAAAGAGAGAGGAGATCTAGATCCACATTTCCACCAATCACTTTTCTCCTCTATGTGAGGGGAACCCCTTGGATCTAGATCTTGGAGTTCTTGGTGTTCTCCTTCTTGTTCTTCCTCTCATTTTCCTCCATAGCTTTCATTGCTTTGGTGGGATTTGAGAGTGAGGGACTTGGGCACTCCGTGTGCCCTTGCCATTGCATTTGGTGCATCGGTTTGAGTTCTTCACGGTGATACGTGGAAGTGAAGTGAGTAGCTTATTACTCTTGGGTGCTTGGTACCCTTGAGCTTGTTCCTCTTGGGTGCTTGGGCGCCCTAGACGGTTGGTGGTGTTCAGAGCTCAATCATTGTGGTGTAAAGCTCTCGGCAAGCGTCGGAGTCTCCAATTAGCTAGGTTGTGGAGATCGCCCCAAGCAATTTGACGGGTTTCGGTGACCGCCCCCAAGGGTTGCGAAAGTGTACGGGTTCGGTGACCGCCCCCAAGGGTTGCCATTTGTACGGGTTCGGTGACCGCCCTCAAGGGTCCCTTAGTGGAATCACGACATCTTGCATTGTGCGAGGGCGTGAGGAGATTACGGTGGCCTTAGTGGCTTCTTGGGGAGCATTGTGCCTCCACACCACTCCAAACGCAGATTAGCATCCACAAGGGTGTGAACTTCGGGATACATCGTCGTCTCCGTGTGCCTTGGTTATCTCTTACCCGGGCCCTTTACTTATGCACTTTACTTTGTGATAGCCATATTGTTCCTTGTCATATATCTTGCTATCACATAGTTGTTTGTCTTGCTTAGCATAAGTTGTTGGTGCACATAGGTGAGCCTAGTCTTTTTAGGTTTTGTGCTTGACAAATTAACCGCTAGGTTTATTCCGTATTTGTTCAAGCCTCAACCGTAATTATTTTTAATCGCCTATTCAACCCCCCCCCCCCCCCCTCCTCTAGGCGACATCCACGGTCTTTCATTTTCTATTGAAGTATTTTTACTAATTCGCAGGGAGTGTCCATGCGTTGTTGGTTTCCTTCCACTGCCCATCATTGTGCATTGCATGTTTTGATGCTTGTGGTTACATTGCATGTGGCATAGCTAACCGGGATGTATAGGTAAGAGCTAAGCAAGCCGGTTGGGCTTGTGTTTTGTCAAACACGTCAAGCATTGGAGAAATGAAAACAGTGCATTCCACTCCTCCCTGCTCGACTGAAATGAGTATGGGGCTCAGTCGACTGACCAGTAGGTGCTCCCATAAAATAAGCATATGCCAAAAACAAATACCGATTTGTTTTGACATTTTGAATTTAAACGCTACATCTATACCTAAATATGGCACCATCTCTCGTCGGATAGTACTAGGATGTGGTGCAGGGGTGAGAGAGTGCCCTCCGCATCAACACGTTAGCCAGTTTTGAGTCCCAAGATGTATATTTTTTTTCTATTTTTATCTACTGCATCGCCCCATACTAGAAGATGTTATCACATAGAGTACTAACTACAGACGTAAGTTCACAATAATGTACAAACATGTTTAACCTAGAAGGGCTACCATCATGTAAGCCTCATAGTTTTTTATCTAGGGAGTTCAATACCTATTTGTATAAGCTAGAATTTTTTATTTAAATTTTGTTTGAAATATTTCAAGTGGTAGTTGTGTAGTATTTTTGGGTAACCAGCATATCCACAAATTCCATCTTAAGGCAAAGAAAATATCATATCGATAGCCAAAACCTTGCTTATGACCACTACCCGCTGCTTATGGATCTTGTCGCCAATCCCCACTCTGTCAGCCGCTTCTAATTTGAGTCCTATTAGCCGAAGTTGCCATGCTTCAAGGATGTGGTAGCTGGTGTATGGATATCACGCGAATTAAAAATCTATTTAAGAGGGTGCATGCTAAAAAGAGGGTTGCGGCCGGACAATTGAAAAGTTGGAGTGAAAAATTCATAGGTAATAGTAATACCAAGCTCTGGACCTGGATTGCCACTGAGTTGATCTTGCGCTTAGGTGTTGATATGGAGCCTGAGCCTCTTTCTGCGCATGAGAGGTCTACACAAATTGCTCAACAAGAAATTTCTAGGTCTAGCATCACTCAAGATGACCATGGTGCACCAACAATCCAGGTTGCTCTCTCCGAAGGAGGGGGCGCAGATACACAGTTATTTTAACCTACATGCCAATAACATGAAGTGCAAGAGTTTTCTCGGTAACCTCAAGATGGATGGGCCCATATATGTTGATCATGGGGATATGGCAAGGGTGGTGCATGAATACTTTCACAACTTTGAATCAATTCTCGTGATTTGTCAAGCATTCGGTGTAGCACTTCCAATTATATTTATAGGAAATCGCTGAACCACGAAGAGTAAGGGTTTGTAGGAAGCAGCATATTTCCCTCAGTGAAGAACCAATGTTATCAAACCGTGGGGTGCTCAAGTTACGAGTTAATTATCAGTACTTGCATACAATTATGAACTTCTTCTTGGCCCCAACTTGTCTAATGAGGTTATCAATCTCCGCAGCTTTGATAGTTACAAAGATAAGCGTATCATATGATCTATAAAACAAAAAATAAAAATGGTACAGATTGTAAAGAATAACAACACAAGTGATCGAGGTCGTGATTATGACCGGATCCATAACTTCACTAGTGGCATCTCTGGAAAAAAACATAGCATCTGTGTGGTGAACAAATTACAGTTGTGTATCGATTAAATTACATTTTCATGATTGATAATATACATCATGATTTCATATAGTCATTACGTCCCTATATCTCTAGACTGTTATCCAACTACATATACAACTAATACTCTGCTCGAGACTGTTATCCAGCATGCATCTCTAGGAGTATTAAGTAAAAGTAGAGTGTTGCATTAAACAGAGGGTAACGTAATGTTGACAATATATTCTCTTTACCTCTAACTCATCACCGAGGCAACTAGGCAGCTATCTTTTAATGACAATATATTCTCTTACCTCCAACTCGTCACCGAGACAACTAGGTAGCTATCTTTTCATCCTTAGTGAAAATAACATAATAGATTTCTTTCTTTCTGTCACTGGGATAGATTACTGTCAAGGTAACCCAACTAACATACACACATCTCTCTTGGAGATCATTCATCTAAACATGGTCAGTGCAAATAGTAATAGATCGGAGAGCATATATGGATTTCTTTTATCAACAACCCGTCAATATGGTAATCCATTGAGATTTTATGATTTAAGAGCTTTAACGATGAGATGTTTTGGTGGGTGGTATTTTGCCTAGGAAAGTATGCATATTGCACGTCCGTTAAAAATATTTTATTGTCAAGTAATAGTATCACTTTGTACCCAAATATCACATATTTTTTTCAAGAAAAGTAATCAATTCATATGTACAAGAATTACCGGCTTACAAAAACATATCTTTGGGTACAAAGTGACACAAAAAACTCATGGACATAAACATACTGCGCGCGCAACAATCCATCTCAAATTAACGGGACAAACGTCGGCGGCAGTGGTAGTAGGTGACAGCGGTGGACTGGGCGGAAGGACTGGGCAGGCATCGATCTATGGTGGTCCATTGAACTGATCAGTGGTAGCCGAGCGGCGCAGGCGTCTGATTCAGCGTCATTCCCTGGTAATGGATGTCCGATGCGTAGTGGTTGGCGTCGCGGTGATGCGCCTCGTCGGCGCGCACGGCGATGACGACGTCCTTGAGCCTGGCGTCGGCGGGGAGGCGCCAGTAGTCGATGGCAATGGCCGGCGCGGGCGTGTTCTCGATCAAGCCGGCCTCAAGGTCCTTGAGGTACTCGGTGTAGGAGTGGACGGCCTCCTCCTCGAGGTAGCCGACGAAGCGGTGCGCGAACTTGGGGGAGATGAGGTAGCCGACGAAGTAGGCGTTGAAGAAGACGCCCTGCGTGGCGAGCACGAGCGCGCGCTCCCACCACAGGGGCTGCGTCACCTCCATGAAGGTCATGAGGTGCATGCGCTCGTTCTCGGCCTCCTCCATGAGCGCGCGGATCCAGCCGCCGCTGTGCTCGAATCGGCGGAGCGAGCGCAGGTGCAGCAGCACGCCGCCCACCATGGGCGGCACCGCCGCCACCGTCTCAAGCAGCAGCGCGTGGCTAGCGTGGCGGCGCTGGAAGAAGAGGTCGCTGCCCGCGCGCAGCGTCCGCACGATGAGGTACGCCACCTTGTCCGCCACCGCCCTGGGCTCGTGGTGCTTGGCCACGTCGATGGACGTGTCCGGCCGGTACGTGTCCCACGGCCTGAAGGAGAACCACGGCCACTCCGTGCCGTCGTCCTTGACGAGCTTCCGCGGCTCGATGCCCCAGTAGCTCGCCACGGGCTTCTTGTTCTGCTCCGGCGCTGTGGCGCTCTCGGGCTTTTCAGCGTCACCTTCTTGTTTGGCATGCGCGCCGGCGGCGGTGCTGGCCATCCGCGCGGGGAAGATCCTCGCGGCGGCGGGCAGGATACCCCTCGCGCTCGCGGCGAGCCCGGACGCCGGCTCGGCGGCGGCGAAGAGGTGGGGGCCCAGGTGGCGCAGCAACGTGGCTCCGGCCATCCGAGAGCTCATGGTGTTGGCTGTTGAACAACTAATAAACCGGTCGAGAAGCTTGAGGTTTTTTGTGGTGATCGGATCGAATGGGAAGTCTTTGGTGGCTGGGAAGTGATTTCTGTTGGTGTTTATCTGGTAAGCTGACTGATGGCAAGAGACGTCTTGCTGGAGATGGTTTTATAGGGGGGTCGCGTGTCGGGAACGTCTCGGCCGGCACGGCACGGTGCTTCCCAGAAATGCCACTAAACACAACATGTGCGCACTCTCCCCTGGATAGAGAAGAAGTAAAAAAAAAAAGACATGTGCGCACTCGCCCAACAGCTAACTGCGATCGATGATCCAATTCTTGTGTGCTTCAGTTCAAAATAAGTTATTATTTTATGGTTTCATCCTTACTCTATGTTGTTATATCTTTGGTGGATTTGCTCGGATCTCGTCGTTGTTCGTCTACGTTCGTGTGTTTTCGGTTTGGATCCTTCCGATCTACGTTATTTTTCATCGACGGCGGTTGCTGTTCTGGGGGGCTGGTCCTATGGGGCCTTAGCACGACAATTTTCCGACCATCTATTACAACAAGTTGTGCCTGGCTCCGGTGATGGAGGGGCGTTGACGGCGGCGCGCCTTCGGCTCGCTTCGGTGCTTGTAATCTTCGCTAGGTGGTCTACGGATCTGGATGTAATTTTTATTTCTGGTGTTCGTTGTACTGCCATGATTGAAGATGAATAGATTGGAAGTTTTTTTGAAAAAAAAATATGCACAATAGTACACTAGTATTTGTGCATGAGGGGCTGCTAACAGAGTACTTAATTTGCCCCGCAAAAAGACAGACTACTGAAATTTAGAAAGGTGGACATATTTGACCTGAGACAGTTGTACCTACTACCTACCACACAAATTATATGCAGTAGTGCGGCGGCTCGGCCGGCGCGCTGCTTCCTGGGCAGAGCGGCAGCGCAGCGCAGCACAGCCGTTGTCTAATCTAAACGGAATCTTTGCTAAAAAATATTCTAAACGGGATCAACTGCTTGCCGTGCAAGTCTCTGTCTGGTTGACTAGTAAAGGATTCCTAACGGAGTGGCCGAGGAGCTCGTGACGGGGAACGTCGTCGCCGGCTTCCGGGGGAGTTCGCGAGCCATCCATCGGTTGCGCTGCGCGATCCGGACACAGCCACCTTGCGAGCCGAGCTTGACTTGCCGTGCTGCTGGTGCCGTGGATGCCACGCACGGGACGGCCGTGCTCGCGCCACCTGCTTCATACTAGTCTTGGCCTTTGGGGGTCAACCGGGGAGGCGACTTGACCATTCTTCATCGCGGACGGGATGATGGGGACGACAGATTCCATGGGTCCCGTGCACGCACCGACGCACGCGCAGGAGAACGGGAGCGTTTGACATGGTGGGTGGGTGCATCAAAATGGAAGACGAGGCCAAGCAGGTGTTGAGCTTGAGTGCTGAGTGGAATAGTCCGAGACTTGGTCATGTCCAGTCGGAGATGGCCGTTCGTGTCTAAAGGGCTCCAGAAACGTACTATACGGCTCCAAAAAAATTTCCTTCCAGGAAAGAACCATGCAATGGCAACAGACAGTTTCTATGTACCACCATATTTAAAAAAAAAAGTATATAAAAGTATCATGAGAGCTGCACTCTGTTAAAAAAAAGTTTCGGGGACTTCTGGAAGTACTGTTGTTCCAGATGAAATTTCTGAATTCCAAGCAGCTCAAAGAAGGCTCCCGGAGTAAAAGAGCCATATTATCAGGCAGAGTTTTTTCTAAACCGAAAAGCTCTATTAGGCATGGTTCGTCCAGCACGTACCTCTGATCCCATCAAAAAGATTCAGTTTGAAAGAATGTTCATAACCATCCTCGCTGGGGCCTCTTCGATTCAGAGAAAAATTCCAGCGAATCGAAGAGCCCCTTAACCGTGATCTGCATTCACAGCCAGAAAGTTAGACCATATTTCCGAGCCCCCCAACTGTCATTAGGATGCTTTTGACACATGTTGCACTGCAGGTTACAACAGATGGGAGTTACTCCATGCCAACTGCAGCCACCCATGATTCATCCACCTGTTCATGGGCGGCCGCATATCGAAGCAAGGCAGGATAAGTTACACTAGGTTACATCACACAAGGGGATCGGCTTATTTGATATACATTGCCGAAACCCATTTACATTTTACAAGAACCTCTCCAGGAGTTTGAAGTCCAGCACAAGCTCCTTCAGCCCAACCATTTTGCTGTACTGCAAGGTGATCCAGCCAACGAAAGATATATACGCAACAAGAAGGCACGCCCGCTTGAAACGGTAAGCAAAGACCCTGATGCTATGGTTGCTCACAGCCCGCCTGGCGGCAGCAAGGAACACTCCTCGGAGGACTCTTACTGCTATGGTGATGAGTATAGAGCTCACCACGCCCGCCACAACCCCTGCTGCCGCATATCCAAGCATCCACCACGAACTGAAATCTTTTGACTTGCAGAACTTTGAAAACCTGTCATGTTTCAATCTCAAGTTAAACGGAAGGAAATGTTAATATATTTAAGATAAATGACCATTATAAGAAGTGAAGGGGAAAAAAGTGACCCTTTTACCAACCCGAGTACTATAAGATACTAGGTTCTTAAGTTCCTAGTGTTTACAGCTTGACATAAAGTGGTGATGCAACAATACAACCAGAGTATGAGAAACAAAGCCAATTGATAACCATAAAGCACTAGAGCTAGTCAGATTACCAGAGCAAATAAGAGCAATGAGTACTTTTGGCTATCAACTTCTGGTGAAGGATATGTTGATTAACATGATGTTATCACATTATGAGAAGGTAAGGCGATGCCCATGCAGCAGGTAGAAAATTAGAGGGCATATATACTCACAGTACAAAAATCCTCTTCAGCATTTCAATTATTGAAGGATCCTCAGCAGTGCAATTGAATAGCTTGTCTGAATAAATGTCAGCTTTGGTACTCCCCAGTGTGTATCTGCAGTTGTATGATTCATTGACCTACAAGAGAAGACGATAATAAAATGATGACCTCTTGATAACTGAACATGATATACGCAAAGGGCATGCAAACAACTGAAGATTCAAAAACTCACTGGAGAGAACATTATGGATTTCTCATGTGAACTAGATGTTCTTTCTCATGTGAACTAGATGTTCCATAGTAGTGTACCTTGAACTTTGCTGTTGTTGACCATACAGCACCAAAATCAGGCCGGCAATTGTGAGGAAGAGCCTCTTTTGGAGCTTCTGCCATTGCATAAGATGTTTGACCAGAAAAATATTCTGTGTATTCAACCTAGAGTATCCATCCACAACAAGTGAGAAAAACTAACTAAACACATATAGTAATACTCGTGAATACTAATAGTAAACTGAAAGACTGCGGGCAGGCTGTGCAGTGTGCAGTGCACGACCACAAGCTAATGTTTGAAATGTAAATATGGCGTGTCTTTATTTACAGGACTTTATGAACAAACAAGAAACTACAGGTAGAATTGTTCATCATTTATTGCCTTATTTGGGAGTTGAGAGCACATAGAAAGCATCAAAGATCTGTATATATCATTATCAGTAAAAGCATTAAACAGCCCAAATCTAGAGGATCTGAATGTGAGAATACCTAAATCTGTACTATTAAAGGGGAGTTTGCCGTCGTAATAGTTACTCCTCCTTCCGTCCCCTTCCAGCATACGAAAAACAAAAAGAAGAAAAGAACGGGAAAAAACCCCGGGAAAGGGGTAACAACCGCCAGTCCGTTAGCCACGCACCCACACATCCCATGCAGGCACGCCCCATAAATCACCTCCCGGCCCCACCCCCACGGCCCCCATTCTCTGCCACGACGAGCCGTCCGCTGCTTGTCTCCGTCGCTGCCTCGTGCCCCCCCCCCCCCCCCCTGATGTCGTGGTTCGGGTCATCGGTGTGGGAGGAGCCGCCCCAATCAGAGAACGCGACGGTGAACCCGCCAACGGAGACGCTGTCCTAGCACGGCACGCCATCCCAGCCATCAGCGTTACAGGCACCGACAGCATGCCCTCTACAAGGGTCCCGCACGGGAGCGATAGGAGAGGTGGCAGTACCGTTGAGTTCGCAACCGTCGTGCACGTCGAGGCGAAGGTGAGACCGGCGTAGGCTGCGGCACACATGGTGATGCCATCGCAGATCCACAAGATCAGATGAATGCACTCGTAAGGCTCTTCTGTAATCCCGTCTTCTCTTCAAGGACCCCAGCTTGCTCAATAAGGTGCTGATTGCTCATCTGAGTAACTCTAGGTGTTTGCTCATTTGCTTCTGTTACCTATGGTAGGTTCTGCCCGTCAATTTTTCTACCGTGCTGAGAAGTACATTTTGTGAAGTTCTGGCTTACAACAAAGAGTATCAGCCTCCTGAGTCTCTTAGGCACTAACGTAAGCCTACGATACCCACATTTGTTGCTATGTTGAGTTAGCTTTGAGCAGTATTTTGCAGTCAATACAAGTACTTGTCCGTCCTATCAGGTGATCCTTTGATTTGTTGAGCTAACACCTGCTGTTTTCTTTCTTTATTAGCTACCTAAAACGATGGTCTGCTGCTGACACGTCATTTTCTTATGAGGTTTGTGGGAATTGAACATGTTCATGATCTTCTGTATCTGATATGATAAATTTGGAAGGTGTTAAGCTACTTCAGCAAGTGAAACTAACTTGGAAAAGAAATGAGAGACTGTGCATTTTAGTATCATGATCTTCTTATGTAATTTAGTTTTGCACACACATGGCCTTTCTCCTCCTAAATTCTGGATACCTATATCCCCACCCATTAATTAATTAAACACATAAATAATCCTCGTGAATACTAATGTAAACTGAAAGACGTGCACAACCGGAAGCTGATGTTTGAAATGTAAATATGTCATGCCCTTTTTTTACAGGTTCTTTATCAACAAACTAGAAACTACAGCTAGAATCGTTCATCATTTATTGCCTTATGTGGGAGTTGATAGCACGCACAAAGCATGAAAGGTCTGTATATATTGTTATCAGTTAAAAGCATTAGACAGCCCAAATCTAGAGGAGCTGAATGTGAGAATAGCTAAAAAGTAGTTAATACAAGATGTATTAAATGTCGCTGTGCTGGTAGCCTGGTACAAGAAGATAAAGCAAGTGAAACAACCAACCAGCAGCTTTAACAACATTTTGAGCTGCTCCACTAAAGAAACAAACACCAAAGTAGAATCACAATATAAATTCTCACCTCAAAAACTGAAGCCCAGTAATAGTCATCATGGCAGCGGAATCTTCGATTACTCGAGGGGTAAAATACATGCTTAGCTTTATAGTTCAACAGTCCAAGCTCGCAAACCTTAGATGACCGAATGTCCAGGCCTACAATGCGCCAACAACCGCATCAGGCTAAAGATCAACGCAGCTCGGTCCAAACCGAAAGGGAAAACTAATCACATCCTAAGCTCACTAGCTGAGCCACAGTGTAATCAGCATCCAACACACACCCAACTACCCAAGTGATAGCGCATCGAAATCCACACAGTGACACAGCAAGTGGGGAATACGTAAGCAGCTCTTAGACTTCGTGGAGCAGATGGTAAAGTGCATAAATGGAATATATATCACAAAATTTGCAATAAGTTCTCCACGCTAAACACCAAGACAGCTAATTTGCATGCTAACTTCAGCACCCGGTTGGATTCCTAAGCTCGGGAAACAGCATGGGAGTAAATCGGGAGGGAAGGTACTGTGGCCGACCGGTAGAGAGGATGCGGCAGGTGGAGGGCATGGAGACGGACGCGTTGGAGGAGAGCCCGCCGAGGAGGAGGCCAGCGATGCCGAAGAGGAAGGAGAAGAGGAATGACACGGCGATGGGGAAGAGCATCACGAGGGCCCCGCGGACTGTGATCCCGCACCACCGCCTGCGCCGCTCCGTTGGGTCCGCCCCTCTGCCCGGGGCGGCCCGTGGTGGCGCAGGCTCTGCCGCCGACGGATCCATCAAGTGGATGCGCGACCCATCGCCGGTAGGCCGGCAAGCGGCGGTCGCCGGACGCCGGCGGTGGAGAGAGAGGTGAAGGTGGAATTGGGGGTGAACGATGGTTGGAGCTGGGCGTAGCGACCGTACTTCTCTTGGGCTTCGGTGGAGTGCCACTGGGACGATCGAAGGCTGTTTGGGCCGATGTGCAGGCCTGTCAAGCTTAGTCAACGAATTTTCGTCTTTACCAAGAAAAAAAGCCCCCGATCTCAACCGTGCCTCTCGCGCCACATGGCGAGCAGAGATGGGTTAGATCTTCCTGACCTCTGGCGATCACTTTCTATCTTTTGCTTTTTAAGGGCATATGGTTTTTAAGGGCATATGCAATGATGCTATCTTACGAGTGTCATGTACTAGAATATCTACTGAGGTGGAGAAAAAAGAAAGGAGAAGAAAAGACTTGCCTTCCTTTAATGAAGAGGTGATCTCTTACCAACAATGTCTTGTTATATTTTTAGGGATGTCTTAATTATTAGAGATAAGGTTATAAAATAACCATTGTACATCGTATTTTTATTGCGTTCTCTAGATTATGTGTAAGGCTTAAGATAAGATAATCTTATTGATCATTGTACATGTCCTAAGAAACAAGGTGGGGGCAAAAAAAATTGCAGGGTAAAACGGGATTGTATTAATTAAGGAACAATGTTAGACTCATTTTCATAGATTTTACATAAATCATCTGGCCTAGCACCTAACCAGACTACCGGGCGTTGGGAGCAACGTCCTATCTGAGCCATGCAGTGTACAACGCCATTTCACCGATCTTCGGACGTGGAGAAAGCAATGCCGTTGGATCCCATGCAGGAGTCTCTTCGTCTCCTCCACCATGCCAACCAACAAAGATCTACTGATACTCCTATTTGACAGAGCATCCGCTCCTTCCTTGCAATCTAGTTCATTGATCAACAATATGTCCGTCCGGTACAACGCCAGGGACGTACCCTCGAGAAACGCTGCAATTTCCGCCTACATTGGCAATCCACATGAGTGAGGGAAATGACACGCTGAGAAAATGATGGCTCGTGTGTTGTTCCGCACCATACCAACTCATCCAGTGCTTTGGCCAGCAACGTGTCAGTCGTCCACATTAAACGTAGACCATCCCGACGAAGGTTTGTTCCAAGGTACATCCTACTACCCCAGCTATGGACGAGCTCGCACTAGTAGAAAAAGGGCCATTTGTCCCGGTTCATAAGGCCCATCTGTCCCGGTTGGGGAACCTGGACTAAAGGGTTGTTACTAATGCCTAGGCCTTTAGTCCCGGTTCTTATACTAACCGGGACAGATGGGCCTCCACGTGGCCGGTGCTGCGAGCCCAGGCAGGAGGCCCTTTAGTCTCGGTTGGTGGCACCAACCGGGACCAATAGGCATCCACGCGTCAGCTGTTCAGGGGCTAGGGTTTTGGGTTTTTTTTCTGAAAGGGGGGGTGGATTTGGGGGTTCTGTATGATTAATTAAGGTGTTTCATATATTGTGTTAGGTAGCTAATTAATTAATAGAGAGAAGTGTCCTCTCTTATCTCCGTGCTTGGTCGACGCTACGTACTATACATAGAGAGGCCCTCGACACGCTAGCTAGTAAGAAAATGAAGGAAACCATTAAGTATAGAAGTTCGTCATGCATACCGAGAGAAGTGATCGACCTCTCCTTCTCCGAGAGATTGGTCGAACAACAAGTTTTCGTATTATCTATCCGACGCTACTGGCTACATACATATACAATATGTAAGATCTCTTACAATCCCCTAGCATTTGAACTCAACTTCCACATGGTATTCTCCGGCTTTATTGATGACGTGGTCAAGAAAGAATCCCGCCAATTCCTCTTGAATTGCTTTCATGCGATCTTGTGGTAGGAGTTCATTCCGCATCTGCCACGTCTAATTTGAAGAAGGGGGTTAATACATATATATGAATGAAACTCAACAGAAATGATGGTGTAATAAAATGAAATTGTGAATATTATTGCTTACGCACTTCATATTGTCTTTTAGAGTAGCCCCGCTTATCTTTGCAAGTCGCGTTGTAGATGAACTCGCACACGTAGTATCCACAGTAATCATTCCCTTGTTCCTGCCACAAGCACTTTACGAGAAATAGAGGTCAATCAAACTGATAATGAAGCATTATAAATGGCATTGATGAAAGTAGCTAGAATCAACGGGAGATGCGCGCAACTAGCTAGCTAGTAGTACTTACTTTCGGGTATGTATATCGCAGCTCCTTCGGCAGTCCCGGAGCTTCTGCGGTGAACTGTTTCCAAACCCTGCAAGACAAAGAAAATAATTATTACTTGAGATATCAGGAAATGAACAAAAAGTTGCCGATATGGTGCGATAATGATCGATTGAACTTACTTGTTGAGAATTTTAGTCATGTCCGCATAGGTCTCGGGATCTTTTCGTCTCGAGTCTAAGACGGTTACTAGTCCCCGCTCAAGCTTAATCTCCAGGAGAATATAGTGAAAGCTGCGCACGCATGCGTAACTCATCAATTACATTACTATAACGTCGCTCGAGTAATAAGGGAAACCGAATATGCACACGACAGTAACACTCACTTGAAGTTGTAAGGAAAGAGTATTAAATCTTTGTTTTGATTTATTAACAATGATTTGAGCAAGTTGGCCTCGGCATCTTCGGCGCTCTTTTTAACCTGAAATTCATCTATGAGATTTGTGTTAATGAACCCAATATCATACATTTCTGCTTTTCTGCACTCGACGATCTTCAATCTGCATAATATAGTGAGGATAATTATAAATACATGCAATGAAAGAGCTGAGCTATATATAGAGACTTAATGACAGAAGTAGTACTTATAGACAGTAGCAAGTGACCGTTAATTTATCGAGGGCCTTTTGATTGAAGAACTGGAAGAACTCCTCAAATGGAACATGCAACAGATCAATTCCAACGAGGTCGTGCTCCTCTTTAACTCTCAGATACAAAGTATTCGTCCCCCCAGACTCTCTGCAGGTTTTCATGTACCAATTATGGAATCTTCGCATCATCGTTGTTAGAGATTTTTCATCTTTGACGAGAGGCTTCCCGTACTCGTATCTGTGTTCGTCCACCTCCAAGAAATCATAATGTACATCGTCGGGCAGGTAATCTCCAAGATTGCTATAACCGGGCACCATCCCCGGAGCATTAGCGACGATGTCGCTAGACACATTGAGCGGGGGGCACGATTGGTTCGCTTGTTCGCCGAGCTGGGCAATTTTTTCCCAGCTGCTCGTCGTTCTTTTAACCTTTGATCACTGACAGTACTTCCCGACCGCTCCGCTTCGAGATATGCCTTTTCAGTAACGCGCTCATAGTTGGTTTTCGGCGGAGACTTTGGTGGTTTCCTCAGGGCATCGATAGTGCGCTTTGCTTTCACCGGATCTACCTTCTCCTCCGGAGGTGGATGTCTCTCTGCTTTCACCCCTTCAAAGAAGTCCTTCACTTCTTTCGCACGATCTTCTTGTTTTCTTCCACGGTCATCTCGTACGGTAACTTCTCTAGAGGCTTGAGAGGTGGACCGTATCTGTATTGCCTCCCGCCTCTGGCTGTACTGCTAGACGCCGGAGCAACGGAGCGGCTGCGGCTGTCTTCTTTCGTGCTTGCTTACGAGGCGGAGGAGAAGGACTACGACGCGCCGGAGCAGCCGGGGCGGCGGCGGGTCTCTTCCGCCCTTGCTGGCGAGGCGGAGAAGGAGGAGGCTGGTGGCTGCTCGGGCGCGCCGGCGCAGGCGGAGAAGGAGGCGGAGTGCCGCCACGCGCCGGAGAAGGAGGCTGAGTGCCCTGATCGTCACTCGCCGGAGGAGGAGGCGGTGGAGGAGGCGGAGTGCCCTGACTCGCCGGAGGAGGAGGAGGAGGCGGAGGCATCCAGTTCGGAAGGTTGATGAGCTCCTTCCGCCATAGGCATGGAGTCTTCAGACAAGAACCCAGCCGAGTCTCCCCGTCACCCGTAGGGTGGTCAAGCTGGAGGTCCTCAAATCCTTCTGTGATTTCATCCACCATCACCCTAGCATATCCTTCTGGAATCGGCCGGCAGTGAAAAGTTGCGCCAGGTTCAGGAGGTGCAACAGAGCCAACAGCCGCCTTGACTTTCAATTCCATCCACTGCGTCATAAGGTGGCAATGCTGAGACTCCGTGATAGCATCTACGGGGTAGCTAGCAGGAGCCGTGAAGACAGGCTCCTGAAGCAGCTCCGTGGAAGCCACGCTGCTTCTCCGCTGAGATGGCGGGGTAGCTTCGGGTGTAGCTTCGGCAGGTCGCGTGCTGCGAACTGCCTCTCGTTCCTCTAGCGCTTGTACCCTTGCGTGCAGCGCCTGTAGTTGGGTCAACTCCTTTTTCTTCTTCCTCTCCCGGCGTTTGTAACCGCCTGCGTCGGGAAATCCAGCCTTCCACGAAAGGGAGCCTGGCGTGCCTCGTGTCCGTCCGGGGTGCTCAGGATTCCCGAGGGCCTCTGTGAGCTCGTCGTTCTCTCTGTCCGGAACGAACGTCCCTTGCTGCGCCTTTTCGATATACTCCTGAAGCTTCTCGATGGGTGTGTTCAGCTGCTCGTTGGTCCAAACGCACTTCCCTGTTACAGGGTCCAATTTTCCCCCAACCCCGAAGAACCAAGTCCTGCAACGGTCTGGCCAGCGTCGCGTCTCTGGTTCGATCCCTTTATCAATGAGGTCATTCTCAGCCTTGTCCCACAACGGCCGGGCTTTCAGGTAGCCACCTGACCCCGTGCGATGGTGATGCTTCTTCTTTGCAGCATTTTTCTTGTTTGTCGCTGACATCTTCGCTGCTCTCTCAGATTTCTTTTTGGTGACAAATTCGGGCCACTGATCTTTGATCTTCTCAAATCGGCCGATGAATTCTGGAGTCTTGTCTTGGTCGACAAACGATGATTTCAGCTCATTCTTCCACCTCCTGAATAGCTCAGCCATCTTCTTAAGAGCATAAGCCTTGATCATTGGCTTTTTAACTGGATTCTCCGGATCCTCCTCTGGCGGGAAGGTGAAATTTTCCTGCAGCGCGGTCCAAAGATCAGCTTTCTGCCTATCGCTGACATAAGACACCTGAGAGTCTTTGTCCTTAGGCTTCAACCATTGCTCGATGCTGATCGGGATCATGTCCCTCACTAGAACCCCGCACTGAGCATTAAATTTTTGCTTGGTCCGGAGGGGTTCAATCGGTTGGCCAGCGCGATCAATTTCGATGATCGTGTACCTTTCATCCGCGCGCAACTTTCTCTTCGGGCCTCGTCTCGTTACCGAAGTGTTGCTCGATCCGGAGGGCTAGAAAAGAAGAAAAAGAAGAGAGTTAATATGTGTACATACCAAAAACAATTAATGCATCAATTAGCTATAGTCAGCACATGCTTAATTAATTAATATATATACCTGGCCGGACTCCGTTCGATCACCGGAGCCGTCATCACGGTGTCCTTCCCCCTCCATTCGGTCACTGGAGCCATCATCATGGTGTCCTTCCCCCTCCATTCGGTCACCGGAGCCGTCATCACGGTGTCCTTCCTCCTCCATTGTTTGATCATCGTCGTAGCCTACTTCTTCATCCTCTCTTTCCAGACCATCGGTGCATGTGTCGTTGAGAAACGACAAGACGGCATCACTTCCGTGTGCGATTATCTCCCCCAACACCGCTTCTTTTGCTTTGTCTCGGGGGTGCGGATCCATAGTTTCTGCAAATATTTACAACATGGCAATTATTATTCAAACATGACAGATGGATATATTAGTGGCAAACGTTGAACTAGCTAGCTAAGCACAATAAGGAATCATATTAGTGGCCTGGCCTCGACGCTTCTCTAGGGTTTGGGGTGGCCTCCGCAACGCTTCAAGGGTTTGGGGTGGCCTCAACAATGCTTCAAGGGTTCGGGGTGGCCTCGACGACAATGCTCTTTTAACTTGGTAAATTTGGGTGGCCTCAAGAGAGTTTGTCGATCGGGTAGGGGCGCGGCGGGAGGGGGTAGGAGACCGACATTGTTTTTCTCTAGGGTTTGGGTGTCCTCGAGAGTTTTGGTCGAGCGAGAGGGCCGGGGAGTGCTCCGGACATCCCCCTCACTTTAACAAAGAACTACCTTAAAAAAAAGACTTGCTTCGGCCGCGGGTCCTTCTTCATTTTTTCCTTTGTTTTTTCTTATATGTTTGTTTTCGTTTTCATTCTACATTTTCATACATATGAAAAAAAATAAAGTTTCTATACAAAAGTGCACAATTTTTATGAACAAATTACAACATCTAAATTAACTATACATCTAAATAAATATACCTATACATCTGAAATTTTCCTAATCTTAAAACTAAACATAAACTAAAATAATCTAAAAAAGATGTAAAAACATCTAAAAATAGCATCTTAAAACATCTAAAAATCTAATAGCTAGCACCCGACAGGGGCGGAGGGGCACGGCGGAGGGGCCGGCGCCGGCGCCGGCGGGGCAGGGCAGGGGCGCAGGGGCGCGGGACAGGGGAGGGGCGCGGGAGCAGGCTGGTGCTCACAAGGGGTGGCGGGGCACGGTGGGCGGCGCGTCGGGGCCGGCAGGGGCGCGAGGGTCGACGCCGTCGTCGGGGCAGAGGGCGTCAGCGGCGGCGGCGACGTCGAGCAGCCTGACGGCGTCGGTGGCGGCGGCGACGGCGACGTCGAGCAGCCTGATGGCATCGGTGGCGGCGGCGACGGCAAGGTGGAGCAGGGGCGTCGGGCGGCGACGGCGAGGAGGAGCAGGGGCGTCGGGGGAAGAAGTGATGGATTTGGTCGAAACTGCTAACTGTTTTCTTATATACCCAGGGCATTGGTCCCGGTTCATAGCAGCAACCGGTACCAAAGACCCCCTTTAGTCCCGGTTGGTGCCACCAACCGGGACCAAAGGCCACTTTTCAGCAGCCCAAAGGGCGGGAAGCGGCGGCCTTTGGTCCCGGTTGGTGGCACCAACCGGGACTAAAGGTAGTGCATTGGTACCGGTTGGTGCCACCAACCGGTACCAATGCACTACCTTTAGTCCCGGTTGGTGCCACAAACCGGGACTAAAGGCACTGTGCTGTTGCGCCCGCGTCGAAAGTTTAGTCCCACCTCGCTAGTTGAGAGAGGCGCGCAGTGGTTTATAAGCCCCACTGCCGCACCCCTCTCGAGCTCCTCTCCATTGCAGGCTTACGGGCCTAATTGTGACTGCTAGGCCTGATGGGCCTACTGGGCCTTATGCGGGCCTGAATCCTGGCCCAGGGATGGGTTTCTAGCCGTATTCAGGCCGTGGTGGCCCAGTAGGTGGCAATTTTTTTATTTTTTCCCAGTTTTTTTCTTTTTTCTTTATTTTTTTCTTTTGTTTCTACTTACAAGAAAATACTTATTTTTTTGTTTCTACTTATATATTTGCTATTAAAGTTTCTAACAAACAAAGTTCTTTATGAATGCTTTTAATGATTTTGAACAGAAAATACTTTGATAATTTTAGTTGCATCAATTTTATATAATTTTAATTTCATAAATTTTAGAGGTTGCTTATAATGTTTTGAACAGAAAATAATTTGGTAATTTTAGTTTCATAAAAAATTTTTATGTTATTAAAGTTTATTTTATTTTGTTTCTACTTATATATTTTATTAAAGTTTATATTATTTTGTTTTAAATTACTTATTCATTTTATTTTATGATAATTCTTTTTGCTATTAAATTTTCATGCATTTACTGATTATTTTGAGCTATAAGACCCTGAAATTGAAAAGCATTTAGAATGATGTCTGAAAAGGTTAAAAGTTGGCATGGTATCATTTCACCCACATAGCATGTGCAAAAAAGTAGAGAGTGTTACGGCAAAAACTGGATGCACTTCGTGTACAAAACGGACAATCTCTTTCGAAGTATCAGGGTTTCATACGGAAACTCGTCTGTTACAAAAGGATTTCATTTTTTTGAACTTATTTGAACTCCATAGTTTTTCTATGTTCAAAATGCACCATTCAAAGCCACATCATCAATTTTCAACCCTTTCTGACTTCATTTGTTATTTTTCATGCATTTACTGATTTTTTTCAGCTATAAGACCCTAAAATTGAAAAGCATTTCAAATGAACTCTGGAAAGGTTAAAAGTTGGCATGGTATCATCATTTGACCAACATAGCATGTGCAAGAAAGTAGAGAGGCTTACGGCAAAAACTGGATGCACTTCGTGTACAAAACGGACAATCTCTTTCGAAGTATCAGGGTTTCATACGGAAACTCGTCTGTTACAAAAGGATTTCATTTTTTTGAACTTATTTGAACTCCATAGTTTTTCTATGTTCAAAATGCACCATTCAAAGCCACATCATCAATTTTCAACCCTTTCTGACTTCATTTGTTATTTTTCATGCATTTACTGATTTTTTCAGCTATAAGACCCTGGAATTGAAAAGCACTTCAAATGAACTCTGAAAAGGTTAAAAGTTGGCATGGTATCATCATTTCACCCACATAGCATGTGCAAGAAATTAGAGAGGCTTACGGCAAAAACTGGATGCACTTCGTGTACAAAACGGACAATCTCTTTCGAAGTATCAGGGTTTCATACGGAAACTCGTCTGTTACAAAAGGATTTCATTTTTTGAACTTATTTGAACTCCATAGTTTTTCTATGTTCAAAATGCACCATTCAAAGCCACATCATCAATTTTCAACCCTTTCTGACTTCATTTGTTATTTTTCATGCATTTACTGATTTTTTCAGCTATAAGACCCTGAAATTGAAAAGCACTTCAAATGAACTCTGAAAAGGTTAAAAGTTGGCATGGTATCATAATTTCACCCACATA
Organism: Triticum aestivum; assembly: GCF_018294505.1. Taxonomy (NCBI): domain Eukaryota; kingdom Viridiplantae; phylum Streptophyta; class Magnoliopsida; order Poales; family Poaceae; genus Triticum; species Triticum aestivum. Next base: position 549,392,442 of record NC_057799.1, on the reverse strand, counting down.
GCATGTGCAAGAAAGTAGAGAGGCTTACGGCAAAAACTGGATGCACTTCGTGTACAAAACGGACAATCTCTTTCGAAGTATCAGGGTTTCATACGGAAACTCGTCTGTTACAAAAGGATTTCATTTTTTTGAACTTATTTGAACTCCATAGTTTTTCTATGTTCAAAATGCACCATTCAAAGCCACATCATCAATTTTCAACCCTTTCTGACTTCATTTGTTATTTTTCATGCATTTACTGATTTTTTCCAGCTATAAGACCCTGGAATTGAAATGGCTCCAAATAGCGCGTGGTAGCATCCACAAGATGACATAGATATTCGTAAAGCACACACGGATCTGAAGGGTTCAGACCCGTTGACTAAATAACCTCTCTCACAAGCGTAACATGATCAAACCAGAACTCATTGAGTGCTAATCACATAGAGATGAGAACTAGATTGTTGACTCTAGTAAACTCTTTAGATGTTGGTCACATGGTGATGTGACCAGTGAGTGTTAATCACATGGTGATGTGAACTAGATTATTGACTCTAGTGCAAGTGGGAGACTGTTGGAAATATGCCCTAGAGGCAATAATAAATAGGTTATTATTATATTTCCTTGTTCACGATAATCGTTTATTATCCATGCTAGAATTGTATTGATAGGAAACTCAGATACATGTGTGGATACATAGACAACACCATGTCCCTAGTAAGCCTCTAGTTGACTAGCTCGTTGATCAATAGATGGTTACGGTTTCCTGACCATGGACATTGGATGTCGTTGATAACGGGATCACATCATTAGGAGAATGATGTGATGGACAAGACCCAATCCTAAGCCTAGCACAAGATCGTGTAGTTCGTTTGCTCAGAGCTTTTCTAATGTCAAGTATCATTTCCTTAGACCATGAGATTGTGCAACTCCCGGATACCGTAGGAATGCTTTGGGTGTACCAAACGTCACAACGTAACTGGGTGGCTATAAAGGTGCACTACAGGTATCTCCGAAAGTGTCTGTTGGGTTGGCACGAATCGAGACTGGGATTTGTCACTCCGTGTAAACGGAGAGGTATCTCTGGGTCCACTCGGTAGGACATCATCATAATGTGCACAATGTGACCAAGGAGTTGATCACGGGATGATGTGAGTTACGGAACGAGTAAAGAGACTTGCCGGTAACGAGATTGAACAAGGTATCGGGATACCGACGATCGAATCTCGGGCAAGTAACATACCGATAGACAAAGGGAATTGCATACGGGATTGATTGAATCCCCGACATCGTGGTTCATCCGATGAGATCATCGTGGAACATGTGGGAGCCAACATGGGTATCCAGATCCCGCTGTTGGTTATTGACCGGAGAACGTCTCGGTCATGTCTGCATGGTTCCCGAGCCCGTAGGGTCTACACGCTTAAGGTTCGATGACGCTAGGGTTATAGGGAAAGTATGTACGTGGTTACCGAATGTTGTTCGGAGTCCCGGATGAGATCCCGGACGTCACGAGGAGTTCCGGAATGGTCCGGAGGTAAAGATTTATATATGGGAAGTCCTGTTTTGGTCACCGGAAAAGTTTCGGGTGAAATCGGTAATGTACCGGGACCACCGGGAGGGTCCCGGGGGTCCACCAAGTGGGGCCACCAGCCCCAGAAGGCTGCGTGGGCCAAGTGTGGGAGGGGACCAGCCCCAGGTGGGCTGGTGCGCCCCCCACCAAGGCCCAAGGCGCATGGGAGAGTGGGACGGGGCAAACCCTAGGTCCAGATGGGCCTTAGGGCCCATCTAGTGGGGCGCCCCCCCTCTCCTCCCCTTGGCCGCCCCCCTTGATGGGATCTAGGGCTGGCCGCCTCCTCTTGGGGGTGGAAACCCTAAGGGGGCGCAGCCCCTCCCCCCTATATATAGTTGAGGTTTGGGCTGCCCAAGATACACGAGAACGTCTCTCTTTCGGCGCAGCCATACCCCTCTCCCTCCTCTTCCTCTCCCGCGGTGCTTGGCGAAGCCCTGCGGGATTGCCACGCTCCTCCATCACCACCACGCCGTCGTGCTGCTGCTGGATGGAGTCTTCCCCAACCTCTCCCTCTCTCCTTGCTGGATCAAGGCGTGGGAGACGTCACCGGGCTGCACGTGTGTTGAACGCGGAGGCACCGTTCTTCGGTGCTCAGATCGGAATCAACCGCGATCTGAATCGCTATGAGTACGACTCCCTCATCCGCGTTCTTGCAACGCTTCCGCATCGCGATCTACAAGGGTATGTAGATGCACTCCCCTTCCCCTCGTTGCTAGATTACTCCATAGATTGATCTTGGTGATGCGTAGAAAATTTTGAATTTCTGCTACGTTCCCCAACAATATCCTTCCACACTAAGGAATTAAGTTGACTACTCTTACTTAGTACTAACCAATGATTGATAATGATTGATTTTATCTAATTAAGCTTATAATTACTACTCCAACATTCTGCTAATTTTGTTAATTTACCAAAATACAAGATCTTATTTATACTAATAAACACGGGTATTACATCCTCCCCTACTTATAGAAATTTCGTCCTCGAAATTTAATTACCGATAAACTGGAGATGCGGAAAACATGCGCGCAAATCATCTTCTTTTTCCCAAGTCGCCTCCTCCTCTTTATGGTTGCTCCATTGGACTTTTACAAACCGAATGGTCCTTTTTCTCATTACCCTATCTTTCACATCCAAAATCTTTATTGGGTGCTCTTCATAGGATAGATCCGGCTGCAGCTCCGTGAGTGGTAATTCTACTGTTTTTGGTGGGAGTTCACACTTCTTTAAAGTGGATACATGGAACACGTTGTGTATTCCTGATAAATTTGGGGGTAATTCCAGACGATAAGCGACAGCTCCAACTTTATTAATGATTTGAAATGGCTCCTTATGAAGCATTATATGGCAAGAGGTGTCGCTCTCCAATCTGCTGGGAAGAAATAGGAGAAAGGAAATATCTAGGCCCAGATTTAGTTCAACAGGCCGAGGAAAAATTACGAATTATTCGTGAGCACCTAAAGGCAGCACAAAGTCGACAAAAGACTCAAGCGGATAAAAAGCGCAGAGAAGTTGAGTTTAAGGCAGGAGATTTTGTCTATCTGAAAGTTTCTCCAAAGAAAGGGACGAGACGTTTTGGCCTACGTGGAAAATTGAGTCCAAGATATGTCAATAAAATTGTCACGCCCCAAGTGAGTCTTAGCCGTGACAATCGCCACATGCTCATAAATCTGATTTATAAGCATGTCAGGCTAGTAAACAAATTATTTTCTAATATGCACAAGAGCCAACTTTATTCATTACTAGCTATTACAAAGGTTATGATACATGCAACTCCTTTATTTATTCCCAACCCGTAGAGCTACTCCTACTGTTCATCATTCTCATCAGCACATCCATCATTTGCTACTTCTGCAAAATCAACAACAATAGCAAGAATGAGTATGATCTCATACTCAGCAAGCACACGGATACAAAGGAACTTCTCTCGGCAAAAGTGACAAAACACAAGGGTTAGTTGTAAAAAAAAGAGTTTGATGGCACAGGAAGATAATGGAGATTAATTTAAAGAAAAGAAAAGAAATAACTGGCATCACATATGACCGCAAGCTTCCCAACCCGGGAGTCACAGGGGTGAAATTTCACACTTTTACGCTCTTAAGAGGGGCACTTTGACGTCGACAGCCTCGACTAGAACCACACAGGCGCTAGTAGAGCAGAGCTCTTTATTCCCCCAAGAACCGACCACTCGACTTACTAGTGTCGATCGCTCCTACGGATCCATCATCGACACGCTTCCGAACGAGTGGCGTTCTTAGCGGAGAACTCAGACAGTCCCATACCTGAACTGTGACCGGTACAATACGTTTGCCGTCGTGATACCAGATTTTTATAAAATTTACTAGACAAAGATTAGCAAGAGGAAATACATGCAAGACCAAGATAAATATCTCTAGGCTTTTCACAGAACCAACCATCCATGCATGAGCCATTAATCCATGTGCTCACATGCATGTACCAATGATTTCTCCACCGTGATCGTAAACCAAAAAGGTAGTACTGTGGTATGCATGCTAGCTTCAAGAGATGTACAGGAATCAAATCATACGAACAGTGCACATTATAGAGCTTGAGAAGTACTACTAGATGTAGAGCATGGCATGAATAGTGAGACAAACAAGGAATAGGACAGCTAGAAAGGCTAGATGGAACGCATGCTTGCCTGACTCGCTGACTCGCTGCTTCCTCCGAGCGCTCTTGCCGATCAGTGTGATTCTACTCCATGCAAAGCTAGCTAGTGAACTGGTTTGTATGTTGGGATGAGTACTACAGCGTGATCTTGCCCATCTATTTATAGGCATGGTAGGGTAGGGAATGGAGCTGGATAAGTGTAACTCAGCAGCCTCGGTGTCTCTAGTTTTACAGCTGTTTGTACTTTTATATTACACGTGCCTAGCTGACTCAACAGAGCATTAAATGCTACAGATAAGTGCAAACTTGAGCTGCTAAATATCTTGTACCACAACCACACGTGGCCCTCCTACTCGAAGGTTCTACAAGCATGTTCTTGTAATGCATATCTGTTGGAAATATGCCCTAGAGGCAATAATAAATAGGTTATTATTATATTTCCTTGTTCACGATAATCGTTTATTATCCATGCTAGAATTGTATTGATAGGAAACTCAGATACATGTGTGGATACATAGACAACACCATGTCCCTAGTAAGCCTCTAGTTGACTAGCTCGTTGATCAATAGATGGTTACGGTTTCCTGACCATGGACATTGAATGTCGTTGATAACAGGATCACATCATTAGGAGAATGATGTGATGGACAAGACCCAATCCTAAGCCTAGCACAAGATCGTGTAGTTCGTTTGCTCAGAGCTTTTCTAATGTCAAGTATCATTTCCTTAGACCATGAGATTGTGCAACTCCCGGATATCGTAAGAATGCTTTGGGTGTACCAAACGTCACAACGTAACTGGGTGGCTATAAAGGTGCACTACAGGTATCTCCGAAAGTGTCTGTTGGGTTGGCACGAATCGAGACTGGGATTTGTCACTCCGTGTAAACGGAGAGGTATCTCTGGGCCCACTCGGTAGGACATCATCATAATGTGCACAATGTGACCAAGGAGTTGATTACGGGATGATGTGAGTTATGGAACGAGTAAAGAGACTTGCCGGTAACGAGATTGAACAAGGTATCGGGATACCGACGATCGAATCTCGGGCAAGTAACATACCGATAGACAAAGGGAATTGCATACGGGATTGATTGAATCACCGACATCGTGGTTCATCCGATGAGATCATCGTGGAACATGTGGGAGCCAACATGGGTATCCAGATCCCGCTGTTGGTTATTGACCGGAGAACGTCTCGGTCATGTCTGCATGGTTCCCGAGCCCGTAGGGTCTACACGCTTAAGGTTCGATGACGCTAGGGTTATAGGGAAATTATGTACGTGGTTACCGAATGTTGTTCGGAGTCCCGGATGAGATCCCGGACGTCACGAGGAGTTCCGGAATGGTCCGGAGGTAAAGATTTATATATGGGAAGTCCTGTTTTGGTCACCGGAAAAGTTTCGGGTGAAATCGGTAATGTACCGGGACCACCGGGAGGGTCCCGGGGGTCCACCAAGTGGGGCCACCAGCCCCAGAAGACTGCGTGGGCCAAGTGTGGGAGGGGACCAGCCCCAGGTGGGCTGGTGCGCCCCCCCACCAAGGCCCAAGGCGCATGGGAGAGTGGGAGGGGGCAAACCCTAGGTCCAGATGGGCCTTAGGGCCCATCTAGTGGGGCGCCCCCCCTCTCCTCCCCTTGGCCGCCCCCCTTGATGGTATCTAGGGCTGGCCGCCTCCTCTTGGGGGTGGAAACCCTAAGGGGGGCGCAGCCCCTCCCCCCTATATATAGTTGAGGTTTGGGCTGCCCAAGATACACGAGAACGTCTCTCTTTCGGCGCAGCCATACCCCTCTCCCTCCTCTTCCTCTCCCGCGGTGCTTGGCGAAGCCCTGCGGGATTGCCATGCTCCTCCATCACCACCACGCTGTCGTGCTGCTGCTGGATGGAGTCTTCCCCAACCTCTCCCTCTCTCCTTGCTGGATCAAGGCGTGGGAGACGTCACCGGGCTGCACGTGTGTTGAACGCGGAGGCACCGTTCTTCGGTGCTCAGATCGGAATCAACCGCGATCTGAATCGCTACGAGTACGACTCCCTCATCCGCGTTCTTGCAACGCTTCCGCATCGCGATCTACAAGGGTATGTAGATGCACTCCCCTTCCCCTCGTTGCTAGATTACTCCATAGATTGATCTTGGTGATGCGTAGAAAATTTTGAATTTCTGCTACGTTCCCCAACAGTGGTATCAGAGCGAGGTCTATGCGTAGTTTCTATGCACGAGTAGAACACAAAGTAGTTGTGGGCGTAGATGTTGCCAATTCTTCTTGCCGTTACTAGTCTTATCTTGTTTCGGCGGCATTGTGGGATGAAGCGGCCCGGACCGACCTTACACGTACGCTTACGTGAGACAGGTTCCACCGACTGACATGCACTAGTTGCATAAGGTGGCTAGCGGGTGTCTGTCTCTCCCACTTTAGTCGGAACGGATTCGATGAAAAGGGTCCTTATGAAGGGTAAATAGAAATTGGCATATCACGTTGTGGTCTTACGTAGGTAAGAAACGTTCTTGCTAGAAACCTATACAAGCCACGTAAAAACTTGCAACAACAATTAGAGGACGTCTAACTTGTTTTTGCAGCATGTGCCTTGTGATGTGATATGGCCAGAAGATGTGATGAATGATATATGTGATGTATGAGATTGATCATATTCTTGTAATAGGAATCACGACTTGCATGTCGATGAGTATGACAACCGGCAGGAGCCATAGGAGTTGTCTTTATTTTTTGTATGACCTGCGTGTCATTGAATAACGCCATGTAATTACTTTACTTTATTGCTAAGCGCGTTAGCCATAGAAGTAGAAGTAATCGTTGGCGTGACAACTTCATGAAGACACAATGATGGAGATCATGATGGTGGAGATCATGGTGTCATGCCGGTGACAAAGATGATCATGGTGCCCCAAAGATGGAGATCAAAGGAGCAAAATGATATTGGCCATATCATGTCACTATTTGATTGCATGTGATGTTTATCATGTTATGCATCTTATTTGCTTAGAACGACGGTAGCATAAATAAGATGATCCCTCACTAAAATTTCAAGAGACGTGTTCCCCCTAACTGTGCACCGTTGCGAAGGTTCGTTGTTTCGAAGCACCACGTGATGATCGGGTGTGATAGATTCTAACGTTCGAATACAACGGGTGTTGACGAGCCTATCATGTACAGACATGGCCTCGGAACACATGCGAAACACTTAGGTTGACTTGACGAGCCTAGCATGTACAGACATGGCCTCGGAACACAAGAGACCGAAAGGTCGAACATGAGTCGTATAGTAGATACGATCAACATGGAGATGTTCACCGATGATGACTAGTCCGTCTCACGTGATGATCGGACACGGCCTAGTTTGACTCGGATCATGTATCACTTAGATGACTAGAGGGATGTCTATCTGAGTGGGAGTTCATAATCAGATGAACTTCATTATCATGAACATAGTCAAAAAGATCTTTGCAAATTATGTCATACGCTTTAGTTCTACTGGTTGAGATATGTTCCTAGAGAAAATTTAGTTGAAAGTTGGTAGTAGCAATTATGCGGACTGGGTCCGTAAACTGAGGATTGTCCTCATTGCTGCACAGAAGGCTTATGTCCTTAATGCACCGCTCGGTGTGCTGAACCTCAGCGTCGTCTGTAGATGTTGCGAAACATCTGACATACACGTTTTGATGACTACGTGATAGTTCAGTGAGTAATGCTAACGGTTTAGAATTGTGGCACCAAAGACGGTTTTTGAAACGTCGCAGAACATATGAGATGTTCCGAAGACTGAAATTGGGATTTCAGACTAGTGCCCACGTCAAGAGGTATGAGACCTCTGACAAGTTTCTTAAGCCTGCAAACTAAGAGAGAAAAGCTCAATCGTTGAGCATGTGCTCAGATTGTCTGAGAACCATAATCGCTTGAATCGAGTGGGAGTTAATCTCCCAGATGAGATAGTGATGGTTCTCCATAGTCACTGCCACCAAGCTAGTAGAGCTTCGTGATGAACTATAACATATCAGGGATAGTTATGATGATCCTTGAGCAACTCGCGACGTTTGACACCGCGAAAGTAGAAATCAAGAAGGAGCATCAATTGTTGATGGTTAGTAAAACCACTAGTTTCTAGAAGGGCAAGGGCAAAAGGGATACTTCATGAAACAGCAAATCGTTTGCTTCTCTAGTGAAGAATCCCAAGGTTGAACCCAAACCCGAGACTAAGTGCTTATATAATGAGGGGAACGGTCACTGAAGCAGTACTACCCTAGATACTTGGTAGATGAGAAGGCAGGCAAGGTCGACAGAAGTATATTGGATATACGTTATATGAATGTGTACTTTACTAGTATTCCTAGCAGCACCAGGGTATTAGATACCGGTTCGGTTGCTAAGTGTTAGTAACTCGAAGTAAAAGCTGCGGAATAAACGGAGACTAGCTAAAGGTGAGATGACGATATGTGTTGGAAGTGTTTCCAAGGTTGATGTGATCAAGCATCGCATGCTCCCTCTACCATCGAGATTTGGTGTTTGCGTTGAGCATGATTGGATTATGTTTATCGCAATACGGTTATTCATTTAAGGAGAATAATGGTTACTCTGTTTATTTGAATAATACCTTCAATGGTCTTGCACCTAAAATGAATCTCGATCGTAGTAATACACATGTTCGTGCCAAAAGATATAAAATAGTAATGATAGTTCCACATACTTGTGGCACTGCCATTTGAGTCATATTGGTATAGAACGCATGAAGAAGCTCCATGTAGATGGATCTTTGGACTCACTCGTTTTTGAAAAGATTGAGACATGCGAACCATGTCTATTGGTATATATGCATGAAGAAACTCCATGCAGATGGATCGTTTGGACTCACTTGGTTTTGAATCACTTGAGACATGCAAATCATACCACATGGGCAAGATGACTGAAAGGCCTCGTTTTCAGTAAGATGGAACAAGAGAGCAACTTATTGGAAGTAATACATTTTGATGTATGCAGTCCAATGAGTGCTGAGGCATGCAGTGGATATCGTTATGTTCTTACTTCACGGATGATTTGAGTAGATGCTGAGTGTATTTACTTGATGAAACACAAGTCTGAATTATTGAAAGGTTCAAGTAATTTCAGAGTGAAGTTGAAGGTCGTCGTGACAAGAGGATAAAATGTCTGTGATATGATCATAGAGATGAGTATCTGAGTTACGAGTTTGGCACACAATTAAGACATTGTGGAAAGTGTTTCACAATTAATACCGCCTGGAACACCATAGTGTGATGGTGTGTCCGAACATCATAACTGCACCCTATTGGATATGGTGCATACCATGATGTTTCTTATCGAATTACCACTATCGTTTATGGCTTAGGCATTAGAGACAACCGCATTCACTTTAAATAGGGCACCACGCAATTCCGTTGAGACGACACCGTTTAGAGAAACCTAAGCTGTCGTTTCTTAAAAGTTTGGGGCTGCGAAGCTTATGTGAAAAAGTTTCAGGCTGATAAGCTCGAACCCAAAGCGGATAAATACATCTTCATAAGAATACCCAAAACAGTTGGGTATACCTCCTATTTCAGATCTGGAAGCAAAAGTAATTGTTTCTAGAAACGAGTCCTTTCTTGAGGGAAAGTTTCTCTCGAAAGAATTGAGTGGGAGGATGGTGGAGACTTGATAGGGTTATTGAACCGTCACTTCAACTAGTGTGTAGCAGGGCACAGGAAGTTGTTCCTGTGGCACCTACACCAATTGAAGTGGAAGCTTATGATAGTGATCATGAAACTTCGGATCAAGTCACTACCAAACCTCGTAGGACGACGAGGATGCGTGCTACTTCAGAGTGGTACGTGATCCTGTCTGAGATATCATGTTGTTGGACAATATCGAACCTACGAGCTATGGAGAAGCGATGGTGGGCCCATATTCCGACAAATGGTTAGAAGCCATGAAATCCGAGATAAATGGATCTTTGAGAAGAAGACGGACGTGGATGGTAATGTTACCGTCTATGAAGCTCGACTTGTGGCAAAGAGTATTTCCACAAGTTCAAGGAGTTGACTACGATGAGATTTTCTCATCCGTAGCGATGCTTAAGTCCGTCGGAATCATGTTAGCATTAGCTGCATTTGTGAAATCTGGCAGATGGATGTCAAAACAAGTTTCCTTACCAGCTTTCGTAAGGAAAGGTTGTATGTGATACAATCAGAAAGGTTTTGTTGATCCTAAGGATGCTAAAAGGTATGCTAGCTCCAGCGATCCTTCCATGGACTAGAGCAAGCATCTCGGAGTTAGAATATACGCTTTGATGGAGTGATCAAAGTTTTTGGGTTTATACAAAGTTTGTTAGAAACTTGTATTTACAATAAAGTGAGTGGGAGCACTACAACATTTCTGATAAGTATATGTGAATGACATATTGTTGATCTGAAATGATGTAAAATTTCTGGAAAGCATAAAGGGTTGTTTGAAAGGAGTTTTTCAAAGGAAGACCTGGATAAAAGCTGCTTATATATTGGGCATCAAGATCTATAGAGATAGATCAAGATGCCTGATGATACTTTCAAAGAACGCACACCTTGACATGATTTTGAAAGAGTTCAAAATAGATCAGCAAAGAAGGAGTTCTTGGCTGTGTTACAAGGTGTGAGTATTGAGTAAGACTCAAGACCTGACCACAGCAGAAGAGAGAGAAAGGACGAAGGTCGTCCCCTATGCTTTAGACGTAGGCTCTACAGTATGCTATGTTGTGTACCGCACATGAAGTGTGCCTTGCCATGAGTTGGTCAAGGGGTACAATACTGATCCGGGAATGGATCACATGACAGCGGTCGAACTTATCCTTAGTATCTAGTGGACTAAGGAATTTTCTCGATTATGGAGGTGAAAAAGGAGTTCGTCGTAAAGGGTTACGTCGATGCGAACTTTGACACTAATCCGGATAACTCTGAGTAGTAATCCGGATTCGTATAGTAGAGCAATTATTTGAAATGGCTCCAAATAGCGCGTGGTAGCATCCACAAGATGACATAGATATTCATAAAGCACACACGGATCTGAAGGGTTCAGACCCGTTGACTAAATAACCTCTCTCACAAGCATAACATGATCAAACCAGAACTCATTGAGTGCTAATCACATAGAGATGAGAACTAGATTGTTGACTCTAGTAAACTCTTTAGATGTTGGTCACATGGTGATGTGACCAGTGAGTGTTAATCACATGGTGATGTGAACTAGATTATTGACTCTAGTGCAAGTGGGAGACTGTTGGAAATATGCCCTAGAGGCAATAATAAATAGGTTATTATTATATTTCCTTGTTCACGATAATCGTTTATTATCCATGCTAGAATTGTATTGATAGGAAACTCAGATACATGTGTGGATACATAGACAACACCATGTCCCTAGTAAGCCTCTAGTTGACTAGCTCATTGATCAATAGATGGTTACGGTTTCCTGACCATGGACATTGGAGGTCGTTGATAACGGGATCACATCATTAGGAGAATGATGTGATGGACAAGACCAAATCCTAAGCCTAGCATAAGATCGTGTAGTTCGTTTGCTCAGAGCTTTTCTAATGTCAAGTATCATTTCCTTAGACCATGAGATTGTGCAACTCCCGGATACCGTAGGAATGCTTTGGGTGTACCAAACGTCACAACGTAACTGGGTGGCTATAAAGGTGCACTACAGGTATCTCCGAAAGTGTCTGTTGGGTTGGCACGAATCGAGACTGGGATTTGTCACTCCGTGTAAACGGAGAGGTATCTCTGGGTCCACTCGGTAGGACATCATCATAATGTGCACAATGTGACCAAGGAGTTGATCACGGGATGATGTGAGTTACGGAACGAGTAAAGAGACTTGCCGGTAACGAGATTGAACAAGGTATCGGGATACCGACGATCGAATCTCGGGCAAGTAACATACCGATAGACAAAGGGAATTGCATACGGGATTGATTGAATCCCCGACATCGTGGTTCATCCGATGAGATCATCGTGGAACATGTGGGAGCCAACATGGGTATCCAGATCCCGCTGTTGGTTATTGACCGGAGAACGTCTCGGTCATGTCTGCATGGTTCCCGAGCCCGTAGGGTCTACACGCTTAAGGTTCGATGACGCTAGGGTTATAGGGAAAGTATGTACGTGGTTACCGAATGTTGTTCGGAGTCCCGGATGAGATCCCGGACGTCACGAGGAGTTCCGGAATGGTCCGGAGGTAAAGATTTATATATGGGAAGTCCTGTTTTGGTCACCGGAAAAGTTTCGGGTGAAATCGGTAATGTACCGGGACCACCGGGAGGGTCCCGGGGGTCCACCAAGTGGGGCCACCAGCCCCAGAAGGCTGCGTGGGCCAAGTGTGGGAGGGGACCAGCCCCAGGTGGGCTGGTGCGCCCCCCACCAAGGCCCAAGGCGCATGGGAGAGTGGGACGGGGCAAACCCTAGGTCCAGATGGGCCTTAGGGCCCATCTAGTGGGGCGCCCCCCCTCTCCTCCCCTTGGCCGCCCCCCTTGATGGGATCTAGGGCTGGCCGCCTCCTCTTGGGGGTGGAAACCCTAAGGGGGGCGCAGCCCCTCCCCCCTATATATAGTTGAGGTTTGGGCTGCCCAAGATACACGAGAACGTCTCTCTTTCGGCGCAGCCATACCCCTCTCCCTCCTCTTCCTCTCCCGCGGTGCTTGGCGAAGCCCTGCGGGATTGCCACGCTCCTCCATCACCACCACGCCGTCGTGCTGCTGCTGGATGGAGTCTTCCCCAGCCTCTCCCTCTCTCCTTGCTGGATCAAGGCGTGGGAGACGTCACCGGGCTGCACGTGTGTTGAACGCGGAGGCACCGTTCTTCGGTGCTCAGATCGGAATCAACCGCGATCTGAATCGCTACGAGTACGACTCCCTCATCCGCGTTCTTGCAACGCTTCCGCATCGCGATCTACAAGGGTATGTAGATGCACTCCCCTTCCCCTCGTTGCTAGATTACTCCATAGATTGATCTTGGTGATGCGTAGAAAATTTTGAATTTCTGCTACGTTCCCCAACAATATCCTTCCACACTAAGGAATTAAGTTGACTACTCTTACTTAGTACTAACCAATGATTGATAATGATTGATTTTATCTAATTAAGCTTATAATTACTACTCCAACATTCTGCTAATTTTGTTAATTTACCAAAATACAAGATCTTATTTATACTAATAAACACGGGTATTACATCCTCCCCTACTTATAGAAATTTCGTCCTCGAAATTTAATTACCGATAAACTGGAGATGCGGAAAACATGCGCGCAAATCATCTTCTTTTTCCCAAGTCGCCTCCTCCTCTTTATGGTTGCTCCATTGGACTTTTACAAACCGAATGGTCCTTTTTCTCATTACCCTATCTTTCACATCCAAAATCTTTATTGGGTGCTCTTCATAGGATAGATCCGGCTGCAGCTCCGTGAGTGGTAATTCTACTGTTTTTGGTGGGAGTTCACACTTCTTTAAAGTGGATACATGGAACACGTTGTGTATTCCTGATAAATTTGGGGGTAATTCCAGACGATAAGCGACAGCTCCAACTTTATTAATGATTTGAAATGGCTCCTTATGAAGCATTATATGGCAAGAGGTGTCGCTCTCCAATCTGCTGGGAAGAAATAGGAGAAAGGAAATATCTAGGCTCAGATTTAGTTCAACAGGCCGAGGAAAAATTACGAATTATTCGTGAGCACCTAAAGGCAGCACAAAGTCGACAAAAGACTCAAGCGGATAAAAAGCGCAGAGAAGTTGAGTTTAAGGCAGGAGATTTTGTCTATCTGAAAGTTTCTCCAAAGAAAGGGACGAGACGTTTTGGCCTACGTGGAAAATTGAGTCCAAGATATGTCAATAAAATTGTCACGCCCCAAGTGAGTCTTAGCCGTGACAATCGCCACATGCTTATAAATCTGATTTATAAGCATGTTAGGCTAGTAAACAAATTATTTTCTAATATGCACAAGAGCCAACTTTATTCATTACTAGCTATTACAAAGGTTATGATACATGCAACTCCTTTATTTATTCCCAACCCGTAGAGCTACTCCTACTGTTCATCATTCTCATCAGCACATCCATCATTTGCTACTTCTGCAAAATCAACAACAATAGCAAGAATGAGTATGATCTCATACTCAGCAAGCACACGGATACAAAGGAACTTCTCTCGGCAAAAGTGACAAAACACAAGGGTTAGTTGTAAAAAAAAGAGTTTGATGGCACAGGAAGATAATGGAGATTAATTTAAAGAAAAGAAAAGAAATAACTGGCATCACATATGACCGCAAGCTTCCCAACCCGGGAGTCACAGGGGTGAAATTTCACACTTTTACGCTCTTAAGAGGGGTACTCTGACGTCGACAGCCTCGACTAGAACCACACAGGCGCTAGTAGAGCAGAGCTCTTTATTCCCCAAGAACCGACCACTCGACTTACTAGTGTCGATCGCTCCTACGGATCCATCATCGACACGCTTCCGAACGAGTGGCGTTCTTAGCGGAGAACTCAGACAGTCCCATACCTGAACTGTGACCGGTACAATACGTTTGCCGTCGTGATACCAGATTTTTATAAAATTTACTAGACAAAGATTAGCAAGAGGAAATACATGCAAGACCAAGATAAATATCTCTAGGCTTTTCACAGAACCAACCATCCATGCATGAGCCATTAATCCATGTGCTCACATGCATGTACCAATGATTTCTCCACCGTGATCATAAACCAAAAAGATAGTACTGTGGTATGCATGCTAGCTTCAAGAGATGTACAGGAATCAAATCATACGAACAGTGCACATTATAGAGCTTGAGAAGTACTACTAGATGTAGAGCATGGCATGAATAGTGAGACAAACAAGGAATAGGGCAGCTAGAAAGGCTAGATGGAACGCATGCTTGCCTGACTCGCTGACTCGCTGCTTCCTCCGAGCGCTCTTGCCGATCAGTGTGATTCTACTCCATGCAAAGCTAGCTAGTGAACTGGTTTGTATGTTGGGATGAGTACTACAGCGTGCTCTTGCCCATCTATTTATAGGCATGGTAGGGTAGGGAATGGAGCTGGATAAGTGTAACTCAGCAGCCTCGGTGTCTCTAGTTTTACAGCTGTTTGTACTTTTATATTACACGTGCCTAGCTGACTCAACAGAGCATTAAATGCTACAGATAAGTGCAAACTTGAGCTGCTAAATATCTTGTACCACACCCACACGTGGCCCTCCTACTCGAAGGCTCTACAAGCATGTTCTTGTAATGCATATCCTTCCACACTAAGGAATTAAGTTGACTACTCTTACTTAGTACTAACCAATGATTGATAATGATTGATTTTATCTAATTAAGCTTATAATTACTACTCCAACATTCTACTAATTTTGTTAATTTACCAAAATACAAGATCTTATTTATACTAATAAACACGGGTATTACATATGACGCTAGGGTTATAAGGAAGGTTTGTATGTGATTACCGAATGTTGTTCGGAGTCCCGAATGAGATCCCGGACGTCACGAGGAGTTCCGGAATGGTCCGGAGGTAAAGATTTATATATGGGAAGTCACCATACGGTCACCGGAAATATTCGGGGGTATACCGGTATTGTACCGGGACCACCGGCGGGGTTCCGGGGGTCCACCTGCCCCGGAGGGCCTTATGGGCTGTAGGTGGAAGGGAACCAGCCCTTAGTGGGCTGGGCGCCAACCCCCCTAGGGCTCATGCGCCTAGGGTTTGGGGGGAACCCTAAAGGGGTGGCGCCCCGCTTGCTTGGGGGGCAAGCTCCATCCCCCCTTGGCCGCCGCCCCCCTCTAGAACTCATCTAGAGGGGCCGGCCCCCTTCCCCCTTCTCCCTATAAATAGAGGGGTGAGGGGAGGGCTGCAGGACCACATCCAAGGCGCAGCCCCTCCCCTCCCCAACACCTCTCCTCCTCCGCGTGTGCTTGGCGAAGCCCTGCCGGAGAACTGTCACTCCACCACCACCATGCCGTCGTGATGCTGTTGGAGCCTTCTTCCTCAACCTCTCCCTCCTCCTTGCTGGATCAAGGCGTGGGAGATGTCACCGCTCCGTACATGTGTTGAACGCGGAGGTGCCGTCCGTTCGGCGCTTGGATCATCGGTGATTTGGATCACGATGAGTACGACTCCATCAACCCCGTTCTCTTGAATGCTTCCGCTCGCGATCTACAAGGGTATGTAGATGCACTCCTCCCCTCTCGTTGCTAGTAAACTCCATAGATTGATCTTGGTGATGCGTAGAAAATTTTAATTTCTGCTACGATCCCCAACAGTGGCATCATGAGCTAGGTCTATGCGTAGTTTCTATGCACTAGTAGAACACAAGTTGTTGTGGGCGTCGATTTTGTCAATTTACTTGCCGTTACTAGTCTTATCTTGATTCGGCGGCATCGTGGGATGAAGCGGCCCGGACCGACCTTACACGTACGCTTACGTGAGACAGGTTCCACCGACTGACATGCACTAGTTGCATAAGGTGGCTAGCGGGTGTCTGTCTCTCCCACTTTAGTCGGATCGGATTCGATGAAAAGGGTCCTTATGAAGGGTAAATAGAAATTGGCATAACACGTTGTGGTTTTGGCGTAGGTAAGAATCGTTCTTGCTAGAAACCTATAGCAGCCACGTAAAAGGTTGCAACAACAATTAGAGGACGTCTAATTTGTTTTTGCAGCAAGTGTCATGTGATGTGATATGGCCAGAAGGATGTGATGAATGATATATGTGATGTATGAGATTGATCATGTTCTTGTAATAGGAATCACGACTTGCATGTCGATGAGTATGACAACCGGCAGGAGCCATAGGAGTTGTCTTAATTTATTTATGACCTGCGTGTCAACTGGAACGTCATGTAATTACTTTACTTTATTGCTAACCGTTAGCCATAGTAGTAGAAGTAATAGTTGGCGAGACAACTTCATGAAGACACGATGATGGAGATCATGGTGTCATGCCGGTGACGATGATGAACATGGCGCCCCAAAGATGGAGATCGAAAGGAGCAAAATGATATTGGCCATATCATGTCACTATTTGATTGCATGTGATGTTTATCATGTTTTACATCTTATTTGCTTAGAACGACGGTAGCATAAATAAGATGATCCCTCGCTAAAATTTCAAGAAAGTGTTCCCCCTAACTGTGCACCGTTGCGAAGGTTCATTGTTCCGAAGCACCACGTGATGATCGGGTGTGATAGGTTCTAACGTTCGCATACAACGGGTGTAAGCCAGATTTACACACGCAATACACTTAGGTTGACTTGACGAGCCTAGCATGTACAGACATGGCCTCGGAACACAAGAGACCGAAAGGTCGAACATGAGTCGTATAGCAGATACGATCAACATGAAGATGTTCACCGATGATGACTAGTCCGTCTCACGTGATGATCGGACACGGCCTAGTTGACTCGGATCATGTATCAATTAGATGACTAGAGGGATGTCTGTCTGAGTGGGAGTTCGTTAATAATTTGATTAGATGAACTTAATTATCATGAACTTAGTCTAAAAAACCTTTACAATATGTCTTGTAGATCAAATGGCCCATGCTAATGTTGCCCTCAATTTCAACGCGTTCCTAGAGAAAACCAAGCTGAAAGACGATGGTAGCAACTACACGGACTGGGTCCGTAACCTGAGGATTATCCTCATAGCTGCCAAGAAAGCATATGTCCTTGAAGCACCGATAGGTGATGCACCTGTTTTCCCAGCAACTCCAGACGTTCTGAACGCCTGGCAGTCACGTAGTGACGATTACTCCCTGGTTCAGTGCGGCATGCTTTACAGCTTAGAACCGGGGCTACAAAAGCGTTTTGAGCAGCACGGAGCATATGAGATGTTCCAAGAGCTGAAAACGGTTTTCCAAGCTCATGCCCGGGTCGAGAGATACGAAGTCTCTGACAAGTTCTACAGTTGTAAGATGGAGGAGAATAGTTCCGTCAGCGAACACATACTCAAAATGTCTGGGTTGCACAACCGCTTGTCTCAGCTGGGAGTTAATCTCCCGGATGACGCGGTCGTTGACAGAATCCTTCAGTCGCTCCCACCTAGCTACAAGAGCTTTGTGATGAACTTCAATATGCAGGGGATGGAAAAGACCATTCCTGAGGTATATTCAATGCTGAAATCAGCGGAGGTGGAGATCAAAAAGGAACATCAAGTGTTGATGGTGAATAAAACCACTAAGTTCAAGAAAGGCAAGGGTAAGAAGAACTTCAAGAAAGACGGCAAGGGAGTTGCCGCGCCCGGTAAGCAAGCTGCCGGGAAGAAGACAAAGAATGGACCCAAGCCTGAGACTGAGTGCTTTTATTGCAAGGGAAACGGTCACTGGAAGCGGAACTGCCCCAAGTACTTAGCGGATAAGAAGGCCGGCAATACCAAAGGTATATGTGATATACATGTTATAGATGTGTACCTAACCAGCGCTCGTAGTAGCTCTTGGGTATTTGATACCGGTGCGGTTGCTCATATTTGTAACTCAAAGCAGGAGCTGCGGAATAAGCGGAGACTGGCGAAGGACGAGGTGACGATGCGCGTCGGGAATGGTTCCAAGGTCGATGTGATCGCCGTCGGCACGCTACCTCTACATTTACCTACGGGACTAGTTTTAAACCTCAATAATTGTTATTTAGTGCCAGCTTTGAGCATGAACATTGTATCTGGATCTCGTTTAATGCGAGATGGCTACTCATTTAAATCCGAGAATAATGGTTGTTCTATTTATATGAGAGATATGTTTTATGGTCATGCCCCGCTGGTCAATGGTTTATTCTTAATGAATCTCGAACGTGATGTTACACATATTCATAGTGTGAATGCCAAGAAATGTAAGGTTGATAATGATAGTCCCACATACTTATGGCACTGCCGCCTTGGTCACATTGGTGTCAAACGCATGAAGAAACTCCATGCAGATGAACTTTTGGAGTCTCTTGATTATGAATCATTTGACACGTGCGAACCATGCCTCATGGGCAAAATGACCAAGACTCCGTTCTCCGGAACAGTGGAGCGAGCAACCAACTTATTGGAAATCATACATACTGATGTGTGCGGTCCAATGAGCGTTGAGGCTCGCGGTGGCTATCATTATGTTCTGACCCTCACTGATGACTTGAGTAGGTATGGGTATGTCTACTTAATGAAACACAAGTCTGAGACCTTTGAAAAGTTCAAGGAATTTCAGAGTGAGGTTGAGAATCAACGTGATAGGAAAATAAAGTTCTTACGATCAGATCGTGGAGGGGAATATTTGAGTCATGAATTTGGCACACACTTAAGGAAATGTGGAATTGTTTCACAACTCACGCCGCCTGGAACACCTCAGCGTAATGGTGTGTCCGAACGCCGTAATCGCACTCTATTGGATATGGTGTGATCTATGATGTCTCTTACCGATCTACCGCTATCATTCTGGGGTTATGCTTTAGAGACTGCCGCATTCACTTTAAATAGGGCTCCGTCGAAATCCGTTGAGACGACACCGTATGAATTATTGTTTGGAAAGAAACCTAAGCTGTCGTTTCTTAAAGTTTGGGGATGTGATGCTTATGTCAAGAAACTTCAACCTGAAAAGCTCGAACCCAAGTCGGAAAAATGCGTCTTCATAGGATACCCTAAGGAAACCATTGGGTATACCTTCTACCTCAGATCCAAAGGCAAGATCTTCGTTGCCAAGAACAGGTCCTTTCTGGAGAAAGAGTTTCTCTCGAAAGAAGTAAGTGGGAGGAAAGTGGAACTTGATGAGATGACCCCTCTCGAACCAGAAAGTAGCGCAGCACAAGAAAATGTTTCTGTGGTGCCTGCACCGACTAGAGAGGAAGTTAATGATGATGATCATGATCAAGTTACCACTGAACTTCGTAGGTCCACAAGGACACGTTCCGCACCAGAGTGGTACGGCCTGGAAATCATGTTGTTGGACAACGGTGAACCTTCGAACTATGAAGAAGCAATGGCGGGTCCAGATTCCAACAAATGGCTTGAAGCCATGCAATCCGAGATAGGATCCATGTATGAAAACAAAGTATGGAATTTGACAGACTTGCCCGATGATCGGCGAGCGATAGAAAATAAATGGATCTTTAAGAAGAAGACGGACGCGGATGGAAATGTTACCATCTATAAAGCTCGGCTTGTCGCTAAGGGTTATCAACAAGTTCAAGGAGTTGAGTACGATGAGACCTTCTCACCCGTAGCGAAGCTGAAGTCCGTCCGAATCATGTTAGCAATTGCCGCATTCTACGATTATGAAATATGGCAAATGGGCGTCAAAACGGCATTCCTTAACGGCTTCCTTAAGGAAGAATTGTATATGATGCAGCCGGAAGGTTTTGTCGATCCTAAGAATGCTGACAAAGCATGCAAGCTCCAGCGCTCAATCTATGGGCTGGTGCAGGCATCTCGGAGTTGGAACATTCGCTTTGATGAGATGATCAAAGCGTTTGGGTTTACGCAGACTTATGGAGAAGCCTGTGTTTACAAGAAAGTGAGTGGGAGCTCTGTAGCATTTCTCTTATTATATGTGGATGACATACTATTGATGGGAGATAATATAGAATTCTTGGAAAGTATAAAGGCCTACTTGAATAAGTGTTTTTCAATGAAGGACCTTGGAGAAGCTGCTTACATATTAGGCATCAAGATCTATAGAGATAGATCGAGATGCCTCATAGGTCTTTCACAAAGCACATACCTTGACAAGATATTGAAGAAGTTCAATATGGATCAGTCCAAGAAGGGGTTCTTGCCTGTATCGCAAGGTGTGAGATTGAGCACGGCTCAATGCCCAACCACGACAGAAGATAGAGAAAAGATGAGTGTCGTCCCCTATGCCTCGGCCATAGGGTCTATTATTTAGGCCATGCTGTGTACCAGACCTGATGTAAACCTTGCCGTAAGTTTGGTAGGAAGATACCAAAGTAATCCCGGCATGGAACACTGGACAGCGGTCAAGAACATCCTGAAGTACCTGAAAAGGACTAAGGATATGTTTCTCGTTTATGGAGGTGACGAAGAGCTCGTCGTAAAGGGTTACGTCGATGCTAGCTTCGACAAAGATCTGGATGACTCTAAGTCACAAACCGGATACGTGTATATTTTGAATGGTGGGGCAATTAGCTGGTGCAGTTGCAAGCAAAGCGTCGTGGCGGGATCTACATGTGAAGCGGAGTACATGGCAGCCTCGGAGGCAGCACATGAAGCAATCTGGATGAAGGAGTTCATTGCATCCCTAGGAGTTATTCCCAATGCATCGGGGCCGATGACTCTCTTCTGTGACAACACTGGAGCTATTGCCCTTGCCAAGGAGCCCAGGTTTCACAAGAAGACCAGGCACATCAAGCGTCACTTCAACTCCATTCGTGAAAATGTTCAAAATGGAGACATAGATATTTGTAAAGTGCATGCGGATTTGAATGTCGCAGATCCGTTGACTAAACCTCTTCCACGAGCGAAACATGACCAACACCAGAACTCTATGGGTGTACGATTCATCACAATGTAACTAGATTATTGACTCTAGTGCAAGTGGGAGACTGTTGGAAATATGCCCTAGAGGCAATAATAAAATGGTTATTATTATATTTCCTTGTTCATGATAATTGTCTATTGTTCATGCTTTGATTATGTTATCCGGAAATCGTAATACATGTGTGAATACATAGACCATAACATGTCCCTAGTGAGCCTCTAGTTGACTAGCTCGTTGATCAATAGATGGTTATGGTTTCCTGACCATGGACATTGGATGTCATTGATAACGGGATCACATCATTAGGAGAATGATGTGATGGACACGACCCAATCCTAAGCATAGCACTAGATCGTGTACTTCGTTTGCTAAAGCTTTTCTAATGTCAAGTATCATTTCCTTAGACCATGAGATCGTGCAACTCCCGGATACCGTAGGAATGCTTTGGGTGTACCAAACATCACAACGTAACTGGGTGGCTATAAAGGTGCACTACAGGTATCTCCGAAAGTGTCTGTTGGGTTGGCTCGGATCGAGACTGGGATTTGTCACTCCGTATGACGGAGAGGTATCTCTGGGCCCACTCGGTATTGCGTCATCATAATGAGCTCAATGTGACTAAGTAGTTAGTCACGGGATCATGCATTACGGAACGAGTAAAGTGACTTGCCGGTAACGAGATTGAACGAGGTATTGGGATACCGACGATCGAATCTCGGGCAAGTAAAGTACCGATTGACAAAGGGAATTGTATACGGGATTGCTTGAATCCTCGACATCGTGGTTCATCCAATGAGATCATCGTGGAACATGTGGGAGCCAACATGGGTATCAAGATCCCGCTGTTGGTTATTGGCTAGAGAGGTGTCTCGGTCATGTCTGCATGATTCCCGAACCCGTAAGGTCTACACACTTAAGGTTCGATGACGCTAGGGTTATAAGGAAGGTTTGTATGTGATTACCGAATGTTGTTTGGAGTCCCGGATGAGATCCCGGACGTCACGAGGAGTTCCGGAATGGTCCAGAGGTAAATATTTATATATGGGAAGTCACCATACGGTCACCGGAAATATTCAGGGGTATACCGGTATTGTACCGGGACCACCGGAGGGGTTCCTGGGGTCCATCGGGAGGGTCCACCTGCCCCGGAGGGCCTTATGGGCTGTAGGTGGAAGGGAACCAGCCCTTAGTGGGCTGGGCGCCAACCCCCCTAGGGCCCATGCGCCTAGGGTTTGGGGGGAACCCTAAAGGGGGGGCGCCCCGCTTGCTTGGGGGGCAAGCTCCCTCCCCCCTTGGCCGCCGCCCCCCCTCTAGATCTCATCTAGAGGGGCCGGCCCCCTTCCCCCTTCTCCCTATAAATAGAGGGGTGAGGGGAGGGCTGCAGGACCACATCCCAGGCGCAGCCCCTCCCCTCCCCAACACCTCTCCTCCTCCGCGTGTGCTTGGCGAAGCCCTGCCGGAGAACTGTCACTCCACCACCACCATGCCGTCGTGATGCTGTTGGAGCCTTCTTCCTCAACCTCTCCCTCCTCCTTGCTGGATCAAGGCATGGGAGATGTCACCGCTCCGTACATGTGTTGAACGCGGAGGTGCCGTCCGTTCGGCGCTTGGATCATCGGTGATTTGGATCACGATGAGTACGACTCCATCAACCCCGTTCTCTTGAATGCTTCCGCTCGCGATCTACAAGGGTATGTAGATGCACTCCTCCCCTCTCGTTGCTAGTAAACTCCATAGATTGATCTTGGTGATGCGTAGAAAATTTTAATTTCTGCTACGATCCCCAACAGTGGCATCATGAGCTAGGTCTATGCGTAGTTTCTATGCACGAGTAGAACACAAGTTGTTGTGGGCGTCGATTTTGTCAATTTACTTGCCATTACTAGTCTTATCTTGATTCGGCGGCATCGTGGGATGAAGCGGCCCGGACCGACCTTACACGTACGCTTACGTGAGACAGGTTCCACCGACTGACATGCACTAGTTGCATAAGGTGGCTAGCGGGTGTCTGTCTCTCCCACTTTAGTCGGATCGGATTCGATGAAAAGGGTCCTTATGAAGGGTAAATAGAAATTGACATAACACGTTGTGGTTTTGGCGTAGGTAAGAATCGTTCTTGCTAGAAACCTATAGCAGCCACGTAAAAGTTTGCAACAACAATTAGAGGACGTCTAATTTGTTTTTGCAGCAAGTGTCATGTGATGTGATATGGCCAGAAGGATGTGATGAATGATATATGTGATGTATGAGATTGATCATGTTCTTGTAATAGGAATCACGACTTGCATGTCGATGAGTATGACAACCGGCAGGAGCCATAGGAGTTGTCTTAATTTATTTATGACCTGCGTGTCAACTGGAACGTCATGTAATTACTTTACTTTATTGCTAACCGTTAGCCATAGTAGTAGAAGTAATAGTTGGCGAGACAACTTCATGAAGACACAATGATGGAGATCATGGTGTCATGCCGGTGACGATGATGAACATGGCGCCCCAAAGATGGAGATCGAAAGGAGCAAAATGATATTGGCCATATCATGTCACTATTTGATTGCATGTGATGTTTATCATGTTTTACATCTTATTTGCTTAGAACGACGGTAGCATAAATAAGATGATCCCTCGCTAAAATTTCAAGAAAGTGTTCCCCCTAACTGTGCACCGTTGCGAAGGTTCATTGTTCCGAAGCACCACGTGATGATCGGGTGTGATAGGTTCTAACGTTCGCATACAACGGGTGTAAGCCAGATTTACACACGCAATACACTTAGGTTGACTTGACGAGCCTAGCATGTACAGACATGGCCTCGGAACACAAGAGACCGAAAGGTCGAACATGAGTCGTATAGCAGATACGATCAACATGAAGATGTTCACCGATGATGACTAGTCCGTCTCACGTGATGATCGGACACGGCCTAGTTGACTCGGATCATGTATCAATTAGATGACTAGAGGGATGTCTGTCTGAGTGGGAGTTCGTTAATAATTTGATTAGATGAACTTAATTATCATGAACTTAGTCTAAAAAACCTTTACAATATGTCTTGTAGATCAAATGGCCCATGCTAATGTTGCCCTCAATTTCAACGCGTTCCTAGAGAAAACCAAGCTGAAAGACGATGGTAGCAACTACACGGACTGGGTCCGTAACCTGAGGATTATCCTCATAGCTGCCAAGAAAGCATATGTCCTTGAAGCACCGATAGGTGATGCACCTGTTTTCCGAGCAACTCCAGACGTTCTGAACGCCTGGCAGTCACGTAGTGACGATTACTCCCTGGTTCAGTGCGGCATGCTTTACAGCTTAGAACCGGGGCTACAAAAGCGTTTTGAGCAGCACGGAGCATATGAGATGTTCCAAGAGCTGAAAATGGTTTTCCAAGCTCATGCCCGGGTCGAGAGATACGAAGTCTCTGACAAGTTCTACAGTTGTAAGATGGAGGAGAATAGTTCCGTCAGCGAACACATACTCAAAATGTCTGGGTTGCACAACCGCTTGTCTCAGCTGGGAGTTAATCTCCCGGATGACGCGGTCGTTGACAGAATCCTTCAGTCGCTCCCACCTAGCTACAAGAGCTTTGTGATGAACTTCAATATGCAGGGGATGGAAAAGACCATTCCTGAGGTATATTCAATGCTGAAATCAGCGGAGGTGGAGATCAAAAAGGAACATCAAGTGTTGATGGTGAATAAAACCACTAAGTTCAAGAAAGGCAAGGGTAAGAAGAACTTCAAGAAAGACGGCAAGGGAGTTGCCGCGCCCGGTAAGCAAGCTGCCGGGAAGAAGACAAAGAATGGACCCAAGCCTGAGACTGAGTGCTTTTATTGCAAGGGAAACGGTCACTGGAAGCGGAACTGCCCCAAGTACTTAGCGGATAAGAAGGCCGGCAATACCAAAGGTATATGTGATATACATGTTATAGATGTGTACCTAACCAGCGCTCGTAGTAGCTCCTGGGTATTTGATACCGGTGCCGTTGCTCATATTTGTAACTCAAAGCAGGAGCTGCGGAATAAGCGGAGACTGGCGAAGGACGAGGTGACGATGCGCGTCGGGAATGGTTCCAAGGTCGATGTGATCGCCGTCGGCACGCTACCTCTACATTTACCTACGGGACTAGTTTTAAACCTCAATAATTGTTATTTAGTGCCAGCTTTGAGCATGAACATTGTATCTGGATCTCGTTTAATGCGAGATGGCTACTCATTTAAATCCGAGAATAATGGTTGTTCTATTTATACGAGAGATATGTTTTATGGTCATGCCCCGCTGGTCAATGGTTTATTCTTAATGAATCTCGAACGTGATGTTACACATATTCATAGTGTGAATGCCAAGAAATGTAAGGTTGATAATGATAGTCCCACATAACTTGTGGCACTGCCACCTTGGTCACATTGGTGTCAAACGCATGAAGAAAGTCCATGCAGATGGACTTTTGGAGTCTCTTGATTATGAATCATTTGACACGTGCGAACCATGCCTCATGGGCAAAATGACCAAGACTCCGTTCTCCGAAACAGTGGAGCGAGCAACCAACTTATTGGAAATCATACATACTGGCATGGTATCATAATTTCACCCACATAGCATGTGCAAAAAAGTAGAGAGGCTTACGGCAAAAACTGGATGCACTTCGTGTACAAAACGGACAATCTCTTTCGAAGTATCAGGGTTTCATACGGAAACTAGTCTGTTACAAAAGGATTTCATTTTTTGAACTTATTTGAACTCCATAGTTTTTCTATGTTCAAAATGCACCATTCAAAGCCACATCATCAATTTTCAACCCTTTCTGACTTCATTTGTTATTTTTCATGCATTTACTGATTTTTTCAGCTATAAGACCCTGAAATTGAAAAGCACTTCAAATGAACTCTGAAAAGGTTAAAAGTTGGCATGGTATCATCATTTCACCCACATAGCATGTGCAAGAAAGTAGAGAGGCTTACGGCAAAGACTGGATGCACTTCGTGTACAAAACGGACAATCTCTTTCGAAGTATCAGGGTTTCATACAGAAACTCATCTGTTACAAAAGGATTTCATTTTTTTTGAACTTATTTGAACTCCATAGTTTTTCTATGTTCAAAATGCACCATTCAAAGCCACATCATCAATTTTCAACCCTTTCTGACTTCATTTGTTATTTTTCATGCATTTACTAATTTTTTCAGCTATAAGACCCTGAAATTGAAAAGCACTTCAAATGAACTCTGAAAAGGTTAAAAGTTGGCATGGTATCATCATTTCACCCACATAGCATGTGCAAGAAAGTAGAGAGGCTTACGGCAAAAACTGGATGCACTTCGTGTACAAAACGGACAATCTCTTTCGAAGTATCAGGGTTTCATACAGAAACTCGTCTGTTACAAAAGGATTTCATTTTTTTTGAACTTATTTGAACTCCATAGTTTTTCTATGTTCAAAATGCACCATTCAAAGCCACATCATCAATTTTCAACCCTTTCTGACTTCATTTGTTATTTTTCATGCATTTACTAATTTTTTCAGCTATAAGACCCTGAAATTGAAAAGCACTTCAAATGAACTCTGAAAAGGTTAAAAGTTGGTATGGTATCATCATTTCACCCACATAGCATGTGCAAGAAAGTAGAGAGGCTTACGGCAAAAACTGGATGCACTTCGTGTACAAAACGGACAATCTCTT
The DNA here is from genome assembly GCF_018294505.1 of Triticum aestivum. Lineage (NCBI taxonomy): Eukaryota > Viridiplantae > Streptophyta > Magnoliopsida > Poales > Poaceae > Triticum > Triticum aestivum. The sequence goes on along the minus strand of NC_057799.1, from coordinate 549,365,084 downwards.
TCGAAGTATCAGGGTTTCATACGGAAACTCGTCTGTTACAAAAGGACTTCATTTTTTTTGAACTTATTTGAACTCCATAGTTTTTCTATGTTCAAAATGCACCATTCAAAGCCACATTATCAATTTTCAACCCTTTCTGACTTCATTTGTTATTTTTCATGCATTTACTGATTTTTTCCAGGTATAAGACCCTGAAATTGAAAAGCACTACAAATGAACATGGATAGATAAGTGACTAAATTAATAGTAGTTCATCATCACATTAAAACCAAAGTACATACATAGTTCAAATTGAACAACATATAGATCTCCAGAGCATCTAGTTAAACCATACATTGAAACTATGTAAAACCTTTCAATGCAACAACAAATGCGATCATAATCACAACTAAGGTAACAATTGATCCAACGGCATAATAATACCAAGCCTCGGTATGAATGGCATATTTTCTAATCTTTCTAATCTTCAACCGCATTGCATCCATCTTGATCTTGTGATCATCGACGACATCCGCAACATGCAACTCCAATATCATCTTCTCCTCCTCAATTTTTCTTATTTTTTCCTTCAAGTAATTGTTTTCTTCTTCGACTAAATTTAACCTCTCGACAATAGGGTCGGCTGGAATTTCCGGTTCAACCACCTCCTACATAAATAAAATCTATGTCACGTTGGTCGGCATAATTGTCATAAACAATAAATGAACCAAATAGTTATAAAAAGATAATATATACCACATCCGAATCATAGACAGGACGAGGGACGATGTGGGCGGATACCAGAACCATCGCACTATATAATAACAAGGAATAATAAAAGTAAGAAAATTAGACAAGTATCTATCTCAAGTAAGAATTTTTTTTCTTTCAGGAAGAAGATAAGAACAAGAGGCTCACCACGGTGGTGCAGGCGACGAGATCGGCGCGGGCGATCGACGGCGGTGAAGACGGGGACGGGACGTGACGGACCGCTAAACCTAAAAAAATCTCGGGGAAAATGGAGCTCGGAGGTCGAGTTTCGAGAGAAGAAATATTAACTAGTGTGTCTCGGACATTTCATCGAACACCTCATGTGCATAGGAGGTGAGCTAGAGCACCCAAATGCCCTCCCCTCGCCGGCCAGCAAAAAACAGAGCAGTGTGGAGTGCTCTGCTCGCTGGCGATGGGCTATATATAGGAAAATCATGTGTCCTGGTTCGTGGCTGGAACCGGGACCAATGGTTATGGGCCAGGAGCGAGGCCCATTGGTCCCGGTTCATTCCTAGAACCGGGACAAATGGGTCCAGACAAACCGGGACCAAAGCCCGCGAGGCCCCGGCCGGCCACATGGGCTCACGAACCGGGACGAATGCCCCCGTTGGTCCCGGTTCGTATAAGAACCGGGACTAATGGGCTGGCCAGGCCCGAACGAAAGCCCCTTTTTCTACTAGTGTCGCCATTTTCTTGCTCACCTGAAGCATACTCTATAGGGGCAATAATTGGTCTAATGCCAAAATTTGGCATGTTCATATTTAGTGAGGCCAAAAAGTTAATTGTTGACTGGTCAATCCCTTGTAGGGACAGTAATAGTCAGTTTTTGGATGGTTGCCTTCTTGGTCATGTTCTAGGTTCGCTAAATTTTTATTGATGCACAAGGAGGGAGTGGTTATTGAGTTGGCATGATCCTGAACTGAACACCCTCAGAAGCAATCTTTATGAAGGGTTAATTAGATAAATGCCACTCCAATTCTGACGATTTAGAAAAATGCCACTGTAATTTACAAACTCCAAAAAATGCCACTCCCAAGTGTTTTACAGTACATTGAAGTGGCATTTTTTGAAGTTTGTAAATTAAAGTGGCATTTTTCTGAATCACCGGAATTGGAGTGGCATTTATCTATTAACCCTTTTATGAAATGTAATACATATCTTCTTAGTCAATTGAAGACCTAAAAATTTGTGTCTGATTTATAAACCCAACCGGAAAGAGATAAAAAGTCTCTACTACTTATGGCTTTTCCCTTTGAATTGACTAGTCTTTATGACATGCTTATTGCCTACCTCGACCCCTCTAGTAAATCTACTTGCACTGTTTCCTTGTAATCCGTCTAAACAACTGATCACATCTTAGTACCACTGTTGCTCTATGGACTAATTTTCATTTTTGTCTTTACCCAAAAGAAAAAGCAGAATATTGTGTGCATGCAAAAAAAATATGGTCAACTCCCCAATATCTCCGCAGTTCGTGCCTCTGGCACCACATGGCGAGCTAAGAGGGGTTGCTCTTCCTAACCTTCAGGAAGCGCCACATTTATCTTTTTGTGTTTCTGAAAAGGGGGTTAATGCCAAAAAAATGGCAAGTTAATTTTTAGTGAGGCCAAAATGTTGACTATTGATTGGTTGATTGCTAAGGTGTGTTGGATTCACCGGCTAACCCTTGTCGGGATAGGATTAGTCAGTTTTTGGATGGTCGCTCCACATTTGATTCAAAATACGAGAGGGGTGAGCAATCACATTCCCAACTATTCCCTCCAAAACCTAATTGAACTCATTCCATAAAATCTACCCCACAGGGCAACCACCCTAGTATCGCTTCACTCTTCTCATCCTATAAATGTTCCGCTCACTCCCGCGCATCCTCCTGACCCCTGTTGCCCTCCTCCTCCGACGTCATCGGGGGAGGGCATTTTGTCATGCAAGTTCATTCCCCCGCTCTCTGTCATCTCTGACTTGGAGTTCGACTAGCCGCTAGATCCGTGTGGAAACAGAGGTTAGATCCACCCGAGCCCTGCATTACTCGGTTAGTCATCCTTCGTCGGAGAGCCAACATCGTTAGCGGTTGGGGCGCAAAGATGAATGTGAGCAACCAAATTCTCAACTTATTCCCTCTACCCCTTGTTGATCTCATTCAATAAATTCTACCTAATAGGGGCAACCACCCTAAGTTTGCTTGGCTCGTCTCACCCTAGAATTTTTTTGCTCACCACCCGAGCGAACCAAATCTATCACCAACGCTGCCCCCTTGCCCCTCTTACCACTCCCTGAACGAAGGTATCGATGTGACGGTTGAAACAGGGGGCGGCAGTGGCTAAACTCATCTTCCAGTCACATCCCTCCGCATCCTAAGTCACCCCTCTCCTCCCGCTATATCCTCTGGAGCTGCAGTTCAAGCTACCATGCATATGATTGATTCGGACAGGGATCCCCCGACCATGTCATCTATTTGTGAGGAGAGCCTGAATGTGGCATCGGCAGTCGGCGGCGGCTCATTGGCGTTCTGGTCCAATGTATGCTCATTGAACGGGCATAGTGTTGGGGAACGTAGTAATTTCAAAAAAATTCTACGCACACGCAAGATCATGGTGATGCATAGCAACGAGAGGGGAAAGTGTTGTCCACGTACCCTCATAGACCGAAAGCGGAAGCGTTAACACAACGCGGTTGATGTAGTCGTACATCTTCACGATCCGACCAATCAAGTACCGAACGCACGGCACCTCCGAGTTCAGCACACGTTCAGCTCGATCACGTCCCTCGAACTCCGATCCAGCCGAGTGTTGAGGGAGAGTTTTGTCAGCACGACGGCGTGGTGACAATGATGATGTTCTACCGACGCAGGGCTTCGCCTAAGCACCGCTACGATATTATCGAGGTGTAATATGGTGGAGGGGGGCACCGCACACGGCTAAGAGATCAATGATCAATTGTTGTGTCTCTGGGGTGCCCCCCTGTCCCCGTATATAAAGGAGCAAGGGGGGAGGCGGCCGGCCTAGGAGGAGGGCGCGCCAAGGGGGGAGTCCTACTCCCACCGGGAGTAGGACTCCTCCTTTCCTTGTTGGAGTAGGAAAAGGGAAGGGAGAAGGAGAAAGAAGGAAGGGGGCGCCCCCCTCCCTAGTCCAATTCGGACTAGTCCATGGGGAGGGGTGCGGCCACCCTTTGGGGCCTTTCTCTCCTTTCCCGTATGGCCCATTAAGGCCCAATACGAATTCCCGTAACTCTCCGGTACTCCGAAAAATACCCGAATCACTCGGAACCTTTCCGAAGTCCGAATATAGTCGTCCAATATATCGATCTTTACGTCTCGGCCATTTCGAGACTCCTCGTCATGTCCCTGATCTCATCCGGGACTCCGAACTCCTTCGGTACATCAAAACACATAAACTCATAATATAACCGTCATCGTAACGTTAAGCGTGCGGACCCTACGGGTTCGAGAACTATGTAGACATGACCGAGACACCTCTCCGGTCAATAACCAATAGCGGAACCTGGATGCTCATATTGGCTCCCACATATTCTACGAAGATCTTTATCGGTCAGACCGCATAACAACATACGTTGTTCCCTTTGTCATCGGTATGTTACTTGCCCGAGATTCGATCGTCGGTATCTCAATACCTAGTTCAATCTCGTTACCGGCAAGTCTCTTTACTCGTTCCGTAATACATCATCCCGCAACTAACTCATTAGTTACAATGCTTGCAAGGCTTATAGTGATGTGCATTACTGAGTGGGCCCAGAGATACCTCTCCGACAATCGGAGTGACAAATCCTAATCTCGAAATACGCCAACCCAACAAGTACCTTTGGAGACACCTGTAGAGCACCTTTATAATCACCCAGTTACGTTGTGACGTTTGGTAGCACACAAAGTGTTCCTCCGGTAAACGGGAGTTGCATAATCTCATAGTCATAGGAACATGTATAAGTCATGAAGAAAGCAATAGCAACATACTAAACGATCGAGTGCTAAGCTAACGGAATGGGTCAAGTCAATCACATCATTCTCCTAATGATGTGATCCCGTTAATCAAATGACAACTCATGTCTATGGCTAGGAAACATAACCATCTTTGATCAACGAGCTAGTCAAGTAGAGGCATACTAGTGACACTCTGTTTGTCTATGTATTCACACATGTATCAAGTTTCCGGTTAATACAATTCTAGCATGAATAATAAACATTTATCATGATATAAGGAAATAAATAATAACTTTATTATTGCCTCTAGGGCATATTTCCTTCAGTCTCCCACTTGCACTAGAGTCAATAATCTAGTTCACATCGCCATGTGATTTAACATCAATAGTTCACATCACCATGTGATTAACACCCATAGTTCACATCGTCATGTGACCAACACCCAAAGGGTTTACTAGAGTCAGTAATCTAGTTCACATCGCTATGTGATTAACACCCAAAGAGTACTAAGGTGTGATCATGTTTTGCTTGTGAGATAATTTTAGTCAACGGGTCTGTCACATTCAGATCCGTAAGTATTTTGCAAATTTCTATGTCTACAATGCTCTGCACGGAGCTACTCTAGCTAATTGCTCCCACTTTCAATATGTATCTAGACCGAGACTTAGAGTCATCTAGATTAGTGTCAAAACTTGCATCGACGTAACCCTTTACGACGAACCTTTTGTCACTTCCATAATCGAGAAACATATCCTTATTCCACTAAGGATAATTTTGACCGCTGTCCAGTGATCTACTCCTAGATCACTATTGTACTCCCTTGCCAAAATCAGTGTAGGGTATACAATAGATCTGGTACACAGCATGGCATACTTTATAGAACCTATGGCCGAGGCATAGGGAATGACTTTCATTCTTTTTCTATCTTCTGCCGTGGTCGGGCTTTGAGTCTTACTCAATTTCACACCTTGTAACACAGGCAAGAACTCTTTCTTTGACTGTTCCATTTTGAACTACTTCAAAATCTTGTTAAGGTATGTACTCATTGAAAAACTTATCAAGCGTCTTGATCTATCTCTATAGATCTTGATGCTCAATATGTAAGCAGCTTCACCGAGGTCTTTCTTTGAAAAACTCCTTTCAAACACTCCTTTATGCTTTGCAGAATAATTCTACATTATTTCCAATCAACAATATGTCATTCACATATACTTATCAGAAATGATGTAGTGCTCCCACTCACTTTCTTGTAAATACAGGCTTCACCGCAAGTCTGTATAAAACTATATGCTTTGATCAACTTATCAAAGCGTATATTCCAACTCCGAGATGTTTGCACCAGTCCATAGATGGATCGCTGGAGTTTGCATATTTTGTTAGCAATTTTAGGATTGACAAAACCTCCTGGTTGCATCATATACAACTCTTCTTTAATAAATCCATTAAGGAATGCAGTTTTGTTTATCCATTTGCCATATTTTATAAAATGCGGCAATTGCTAACATGATTCAGACAGACTTAAGCATAGATACGAGTGAGAAACTCTCATTGTAGTCAACACCTTGAACTTTGTCGAAAACCTTTTTGCGACAATTCTAGCTTTGTAGACAGTAACACTACTATCACTGTCTGTCTTCCTCTTGAAGATCCATTTAATCTCAATGGCTCGCCGATCATTGGGCAAGTCAATCAAAGTCCATACTTTGTTCTCATATATGGATCTCATCTCAGATTTCATGGCCTCAAGCTATTTCGCGGAATCTGGGCTCATCATCGCTTCCTCATAGTTCGTAGGTTCGTCATGGTTAAATAACATGACCTCCAGAACAGGATTACCGTACCACTCTGGTGTGGATCTCACTCTGGTTTACCTACGAGGTTTGGTAGTAACTTGATCTGAAGTTACATGATCATCATCATTAACTTCCTCACTAATTGGTGTAGGAGTCACAGGAACAGATTTCTGTGATGAACTACTTTCCAATAAGGGAGCAGGTACAGTTACCTCATCAAGTTCTACTTTCCTCCCACTCACTTCTTTCGAGAGAAACTCCTTCTCTAGAAAGGATCCATTCTTAGCAACGAATGTCTTGCCTTCGGATCTGTGATAGAAGGTGTACCCAACTGTCTCCTTTGGGTATCCTATGAAGACACATTTCTCCGATTTGGGTTTGAGCTTATCAGGATGAAACCTTTTCACATAAGCATCGCAACCCCAAACTTTAAGAAACGACAACTTTGGTTTCTTGCCAAACCACAGTTCATAAGATGTCGTCTCAACGGATTTAGATGGTACCCTATTTAACGTGAATGCAGCTGTCTCTAATGCATAACCCCAAAACGATAGTGGTAGATCGGTAAGAGACATCATATATCGCACCATATCTAATAAAGTACGGTTACGATGTTCGGACACACCATTACACCGTGGTGTTCCAGGTGGCGTGAGTAGTGAAACTATTTCACATTGTTTTAACTGAAGGCCAAACTCGTAACTCAAATACTCTTCTCCACGATCAGATCGTAGAAACTTTATTTTCTTGTTACGATGATTTTCCGCTTCACTCTGAAATTATATGAACTTTTCAAATGTTTCAGACTTCTGTTTCATTAAGTAGATATACCCATATCTGCTCAAATCATCTGTGAAGGTCAGAAAATAATGATACCTGCTACGAGCCTCAATATTCATCGGACCACATACATCTGTATGTATGATTTCCAACAAATCTGTTGCTCTCTCCATAGTTCCGGAGAACGGCGTTTTAGTCATCTTGCCCATGAGGCACGGTTCGCAAGCATCAAGTGATTCATAATCAAGTGATTCCAAAATCCCATCAGTATGGAGTTTCTTCATGCGCTTTACACCAATATGACCTAAACGGCAGTGCCACAAATAAGTTGCACTATCATTATTAACTTTGCATCTTTTGGCTTCATTATTATGAATATGTGTATCACTACGATCGAGATCCAACAAACCATTTTATTGGGTGTATGACCATAGAAGGTTTTATTCATGTAAACAGAACAACAATTATTCTCTAATTTAAATGAATAACCGTATTGCAACAAACATGATCAAATCATATTCATGCTCAACGCAAACACCAAATAACACTTATTTAGTTTCAACACTAATCCCGAAAGTATAGGGAGTGTGCGATGATGATCATATCAATCTTGGAACTACTTCCAACACACATCGTCACCTCGCCTTTTACTAGTCTCTGTTTATTCTGCAACTCCCGTTTCGAGTTACTACTCTTAGCAACTGAACCAGTATCAAATACCGAGGGGTTGCTATAAACACTAGTAAAGTACACATCAATAACATGTATATCCAATATACCTTTGTTCACTTTGCCATCCTTCTTATCCACCAAATAGTTGGGGTAGTTCCGCTTCCAGTGACCAGTCCCTTTGCAGTAGAAGCACTTAGTCTCAGGCTTAGGACCAGACTTAGGCTTCTTCACTTGAGCAGCAACTTGCTTGCCGTTCTTCTTGAAGTTCCCCTTCTTCCCTTTGCCCTTTTCTTGAAACTAGTGGTCTCGTCAACCATCAACACTTGATGTTTTTCTTGATTTCTACCTTCGTCGATTTCAGCATCACGAAGAGCTCGGGAATTACTTTCGTCATCCCTTGCATACTATAGTTCATCACGAAGTTCTACTAACTTGGTGATGGTGACTAGAGAATTCTGTCAATCACTATTTTATCTGGAAGATTAACTCCCACTTGATTCAAGCGATTGTAGTACCCAGACAATCTGAGCACATGCTCACTGCTTGAGCTATTCTCCTCCATCTTTTAGCTATAGAACTTGTTGGAGACTTCATATCTCTCAACTCGGGTATTTGCTTGAAATATTAACTTCAACTCCTGGAACATCTCATATGGTCCATGACGTTCAAAACGTCTTTGAAGTCCCGATTCTAAGCCGTTAAGCATGGTGCACTAAACTATCAAGTAGTCATCATATTGAGCTAGCCAAACGTTCATAACGTCTGCATCTGCTCCTGCAATAGGTCTGTCACCTAGCGGTGCATCAAGGACATAATTCTTCTATGCAACAATGAGGATAATCCTCAGATCACGGATCCAATCCGCATCTTTGCTACTAACATCTTTCAACATAATTTTTCTCTAGGAACATATCAAAAATAAACACAGGGAAGCAACAACGCGAGCTATTGATCTACAACATAATTTGCAAAATACTATCAGGACTAAGTTCATGATAAATTTAAGTTCAATTAATCATATTACTTAAGAACTCCCACTTAGATAGACATCCCTCTAATCCTCTAAGTGATCACGTGATCCATATCAACTAAACCATAACCGATCATCACGTGAAATGGAGTAGTTTCAATGGTGAACATCACTATGTTGATCATATCTACTATATGATTCACGCTCGACCTTTCGGTCTCAGTGTTCCGAGGCCATATCTGCATATGCTAGGCTCGTCAAGTTTAACCTGAGTATTCTGCGTGTGCAAACTGGCTTTGCACCCGTTGTAGATTGACGTAGAGCTTATCACACCCGATCATCACGTGGTGTCTGGCACGACGAACTTTGGCAACGGTGCATACTCAGGGAGAACACTTTTATCTTGAAATTTAGTGAGAGATCATCTTATAATGCTACCGTCAATCAAAGCAAGATAAGATGCATAAAAGATAAACATCACATGCAATCAATATAAGTGATATGATATGGCCATCATCATCTTGTGCTTGTGATCTCCATCTCCGAAGCACCGTCATGATCACCATCGTCACCGGCGCGACACCTTGATCTCCATCGTAGCATCGTTGTCGTCTCGCCAACTATTGCTTCTACGACTATCGCTACCGCTTAGTGATAAAGTAAAACAATTACATGGCGATTGCATTGCATACAATAAAGCGACAACCATATGGCTCCTGCCAGTTGCCGATAACTCGGTTACAAAACATGATCATCTCATACAATAAAATATAGCATCATGTCTTGACCATATCACATCACAACATGCCCTGCAAAAACAAGTTAGACGTCCTCTACTTTGTTGTTGCAAGTTTTACGTGGCTGCTACGGGCTTAGCAAGAACCGTTCTTACCTACGCATCAAAACCACAACGATAGTTTGTCAAGTTGGTGCTGTTTTAACCTTCGCAAGGACCGGGCGTAGCCACACTCGGTTCAACTAAAGTGAGAGAGACAGACACCCGCCAGTCACCTTTAAGCAACGAGTGCTCGCAACGGTGAAACCAGTCTCGCGTAAGCGTACGCGTAATGTCGGTCCGGGCCGCTTCATCTCACAATACCGCCGAACCAAAGTATGACATGCTGGTAAGCAGTATGACTTATATCGCCCACAACTCACTTGTGTTCTACTCGTGCATATAACATCAACGCATAAAACCAGGCTCGGATGCCACTGTTGGGGAACGTAGTAATTTCAAAAAAATTCCTACGCACACGCAAGATCATGGTGATGCATAGCAACGAGAGGGGAGAGTGTTGTCCACGTACCCTCGTAGACCGAAAGCGGAAGCGTTAACACAACGCGGTTGATGTAGTCGTACGTCTTCACGATCCGACCGATCAAGTACCGAACGCACGGCACCTCCGAGTTCAGCACACGTTCAGCTCGATGACGTCCCTCGAACTCCGATCCAGCCGAGTGTTGAGGGAGAGTTTCGTCAGCACGACGGCGTGGTGACAATGATGATGTTCTACCGACGCAGGGCTTCGCTTAAGCACCGCTACGATATTATCGAGGTGTAATATGGTGGAGGGGGGCACCGCACACGGCTAAGAGATCAATGATAAATTGTTGTGTCTATGGGGTGCCCCCTGCCCCCGTATATAAAGGAGCAAGGGGGAGGCGGCCGGCCTAGGAGGAGGGCGCGCCAAGGGGGGAGTCCTACTCCCACCGGGAGTAGGACTCCTCCTTTCCTTGTTGGAGTAGGAAAAGGGAAGGGAGAAGGAGAAAGAAGGAAGGGGGCGCCCCCCTCCCTAGTCCAATTCGGACTAGTCCATGGGGAGGGGTGCGGCCAACCTTTGGGGCCTTTCTCTCCTTTCCCGTATGGCCCATTAAGGCCCAATACGAATTCCCGTAACTCTCCGGTACTCCGAAAAATACCCGAATCACTCGGAACCTTTCCGAAGTCCGAATATAGTCGTCCAATATATCGATCTTTACGTCTCGGCCATTTCGAGACTCCTCGTCATGTCCCCGATCTCATCCGGGACTCCGAACTCCTTCGGTACATCAAAACACATAAACTCATAATATAACCGTCATCGTAACGTTAAGCGTGCGGACCCTACGGGTTCGAGAACTATGTAGACATGACCGAGACACCTCTCCGGTCAATAACCAATAGCGGAACCTGGATGCTCATATTGGCTCCCACATATTCTACGAAGATCTTTATCGGTCAGACCGCATAACAACATACGTTGTTCCCTTTGTCATCGGTATGTTACTTGCCCGAGATTCGATCGTCGGTATCTCAATACCTAGTTCAATCTCGTTACCGGCAAGTCTCTTTACTCGTTCCGTAATACATCATCCCGCAACTAACTCATTAGTTACAATGCTTGCAAGGCTTATAGTGATGTGCATTACTGAGTGGGCCCAGAGATACCTCTCCGACAATCGGAGTGACAAATCCTAATCTCGAAATACGCCAACCCAACAAGTACCTTTGGAGACACCTGTAGAGCACCTTTATAATCACCCAGTTACGTTGTGACGTTTGGTAGCACACAAAGTGTTCCTCCGGTAAACGGGAGTTGCATAATCTCATAGTCATAGGAACATGTATAAGTCATGAAGAAAGCAATAGCAACATACTAAACGATCGAGTGCTAAGCTAACGGAATGGGTCAAGTCAATCACATCATTCTCCTAATGATGTGATCTCGTTAATCAAATGACAACTCATGTCTATGGCTAGGAAACATAACCATCTTTGATCAACGAGCTAGTCAAGTAGAGGCATACTAGTGACACTCTGTTTGTCTATGTATTCACACATGTATCAAGTTTCCGGTTAATACAATTCTAGCATGAATAATAAACATTTATCATGATATAAGGAAATAAATAATAACTTTATTATTGCCTCTAGGGCATATTTCCTTCACACAGCACTAGTGGACTCTATGCGTCCATCGATCGTCAGTCCATTCGACCTCATGCAATATCATTGAGGGCATGTCATTGGGGTACCAGCTAGTGAAGGTTGCTACCGCGAAACCAAAGTTTCCACTCACACCTAGGAAGCCTACTACCTCACTTTGTAAGGAAATGGGTAAGAGGTCTTGCCTTCTTGGTCATGTTATAGGTTTGGTTGAAAAAAATTTGATGCGCATGAAGAAGGATGTAGTTATTGAGCTGGCATGATCCTGAACACCTTCAGAAGCAAACTGATGTTTAAAATTTCTGACAACCTATGTGAGCTTTGAAGGGTAGCATGTTAGACAAAGATTTTTTGGCTTCTTGACCATAAGCTAGAGATGACAATGAGAAAGCACATCGAAGAAGAAGATGAGATGAGAAGATTGGATGACTAATCACTAAACTTATTGACATATTCGTTATTTCTCTTTGATTTGCAAATATGTTGAATCAATCATGACTATAAATGAAAAATGGACGATTATTCAAGTTCCTAGTATTTCCCAATATGAACACCACAAAACATTCATGAGATGCGACACCACAAACGATGTGCGGGTCTTAGAAGTGTACATCTCGTTGGTGAATGTTCATGCTTCTTCCCTTAGGTCGGTTCCTTTTGCATGCTCAGGCCGGATCAACTTGAGCTACACAATAATAACAAAATCACAAATACATGGATCGTAACAAACCTTCTTCATGCTTGGTTTTTATTGCTTTGAACGCGGTGTTGAGTATATGAGAATACATACGATTATATAGTAACCTACCGAACCTATAGAGTCCTAAGCAATGATTAGTTTTGGTCTGAATCGGAAAAATTCGGGGACACTAGATGAAGAAGATGAATATGACATGCGGGGTAGGGACGTCATTGAAAGTAGCTTATTGAACAGGCTCAGGGTCAGGATTGATCGGGATCGGCAAGCACATGGTGTCAATTTCAGGGATTATAAAGTCATGGTTTGATTCCGATGGACTGTACAAATTTAAGTTTTTTTGGGCACATTTGCTATTGATAAGTTGCCTAGAAACAAATGAGTGAAAGTCTGGGAGAAGAAAGGGAGGTGAGGCGTAGCTCCATGGCCGAGCCGAGGGCGCCGCGATGAGCGACAAGGCGTGGTGTCGCCGACTCGGTTGAGCTCGAAGCGAACTGGATCCAGGGAAGACACAGCGGCGATGACACCAGTGGAGGGGAGTCTAAGACTTGGCGGTTTGAGGGTGCGGGGTGGGCTGTCGGTGCTGAGAAAAGGATGAAGGCGACGGTGGTGGAGGGGGGAAGGGGGCCTAGAGGAAAGCTCGGGTAGTAGCAACATGGCGTGGCGCTAGTCGCGGGCGAGAGCACCTGTCGCGAGTGACCGCAACAGGCGGGTCGACCAGCATTAGATTGGATGGGTGGAAGGACTAGCTGAGGAAGAACTTGCAGCTTACATTTTTTTTTTCCAAGCAACTTAACTATAGTCGGCCTTTTTTTCAGACTTCACTCCGGTGGATGCAATTTACCCTACCAAACGGACAAATTCGGATGAACCGAACTCACATTTGATTTCCTCTTCCGCCGGTGTTTCCTCCTCGTCATGTCACGGCATCCAGTCAGTGAAGTCACCACACACCACACAATGCTTCCGACCACGGCGACCGCCTCAACGCCCCCGCCGCCACCGGCCGAGCCGCCTGGCGAGCCGCACGCCGCCCTCTTCCTCGCCCTGGGCTACATGCGGCTGCCCGAGCTGCTAGCCTGCTGGCGCGTATGCCGCCTCCTCGGCGAGGCCGTCGCGGGGGACCCCCTCCTGTGGCGTCGCCTCGCGGTAGAGCCGCCGCTCAGTGGCCGGGTGACCGACCAAGTCCTCCTCAAGTTGACTGCGAGGGCGGAGGGGACGCTGCGGTCTCTCCGCCTGTTCGGGTGCCTCCACGTTTCCGACGCCGGCCTGCTCCGCGTCGTCGAGCACAATCCCCGCGTCACCGAGGTATTGGGAGAATTCCGGCGCGTGGTTGTTTCCTCTAATTGAAGTGTGTGAGGTTGTGAATTGGTGAATGAGTTGCATTCTTGCGCGTGGAGTCAGTGGCGCGCGCGCAGTGTTTGTTGTTATGCCTGGCGTGGTGGTTGCATAGGTTCAACAACTCGGCTCATGTTTCCATGACTAGAATGCAACCATTCTTTATTTATTCTAGAACTGGAATTGACCCGACTGCAGAATCCTCATCGAACCACATCACCTGCTGAATTACAGCTATTGGATCATGCAGTGGAACAATTGAAGCCGCGAGATGTGAATGCTATGACAAATAAACCATTGCCAATCGATGTGTGCTTTTCTCCTGAGGTTGTACGGTCTGTTCACCGGAGGCTGGGGCCGGCAATGTTGGGTAGGCGCCGTGGTCAGTATGGGTAGGCACCAGGAGATTGAGAAACTAGAGAACTAGATTGGGTTGAGAAAGCATATGAGAAGAGAGACTTCTCTTACTGCTTGTCCTCAATGGTACAATGGGTATGCTTTTATAGCATATATGCCTAGGACTCAATTAACTAGTAGTACAAGTACTCTATCTAAACTGGGCAAGGACACGGATCGTATTTTCTATTTAACCTCTGTTTCCTACGCCCAGACACCTCAGCTGCTGCTTGCTGAATCGGAGTTGATCTCTGCTTGTGTAGAGTTGTGATCAGACTCATCAAGCTGCTCCTGATGCTGTCTTGCCTGCAGGTCGGCCACAATTTACCTGCTGTTCCTGGACTACTTGGATGACTCCTCATACTCTGTGAACTAGTTTGACTCAACAACATAGATAGATAAGCTCATATGAGCTTCGTGAACCAGAGAGACAGAGCCCATGCTGTGTATGTATCAACTATGAAGAAACACATACCACTTTTTGCAAGGAATAAATCTGCTACATTTTACTGGTACGAACTTGGACGTGATGTTGTCTAAGAAACTAGCCTTTTCTTTGCTGTATATGATTAATTTAGGCTGGTTGGGATGCCCGTACAAACCTTTTCACATGCACCATAGAAAAGATGGCAGTTCAGTTGATTAATTGCTGCTACTTGCGCTAGGCAAAACGTTGTACCTATCGACAATAAAAGAACACATAGCTAGGCACCCCCTGATATATATGCTATTAATGCTTTGGTAGTGTAGAACACGGCACTAATTAGTACTCAAGTCACTTCAACTTCAGAACTATCATGGCCTAATGACGTGAAGAAATTCCAAATACCGGCAATGTCTAGCTAATGTGATTTTTTTCTTAATGCCGGCATTGACAAGAAGACTTCATGTGAATAAAACAGATCATCAGTCGGATTAGCGGATCGAGAGAGAACAGATTGGGGCGGCACTGGATGGTAGAGTTAGGATGCGGCGCTGGTACTTAGTCATGTCCTTTTGCCATTTCTTAAATCACACAACTTCATTGTTGTGAAACAGCTGCGGATGCAGAATCACTGCAGGGTTCGGTATAGTGAGGTTACAGATCTGGTTGGATCTCTCTCCCTCGCTTTCCCTGGAGTGGAATTTCTAAATGCTTCATATTATTTTGCTTGCCTTTGCTCATGGTGATAGTGACTGGGGTTAGGGCCTTAGGGGTAGAATCAATATTGGCATTAGTACGTATAGATGTATGGAGTGATTGGATGCTTGATAGATATCCTGGGATATGTATTTTCTTACACAGTACATTGCACTGGAATTTTTTTTTATTCTTGGCTACAAATTTCGGTAGCACTTAGACCACTGCAATGTTTGCAAATTATATCTGATGCTACCTTCAATCTGGCTGCTTTGATATTAAATTGTTAACCTGCTTGGCTGTTTTGCCTTTTTTAAGGACAAATCCTCAGTTCAGAAACTTGTGGATTAGTGTAGCATTATCGATCCAGGGGTAAAATTAGCATGGTCAGTTTGCCAATTGCCACATCTAACTTCCAAAATGGAGAGGGTTGGCCAGTCAGGCATACATGAAATTTATTTTTGTTTTTCAACTACATAATCCTGAAACTATCGATTACTGGTATACATTGCTTTCCTTTCCAAAGCAAACTGTAAGCACTCCCCAAATACCAAAAGTGCCTTCAGAAAAAGATTCTCCCTAGACATGCTGGGAAAGTTTTGAGTTACTAATGTGGAGCATTTTTATTTCGGAATCATGGTAATTGATCCCAACTTCATATGGAACACTAATGGGCTTGTTTAGTTGCCCATTTTGATTTTGTGCAGTGATTCTGGGTTTCTAGCAAAGTAAAAATGGCAAATTCTTTTCTGAATTGATTACTAATATGGAACCTTCATGCCATCTTAACCTCTGGTTATTGATCTTGATGAACTCCAGCATTTACAGTTCTTCTATATGTTATCAGAATCGTGGTTATATGCACGTGATAGAAACTCTATGATGATTATACTATTACCAAGGGTTTTTAGCTCACTTCCTCCTGTGCAGTAGCTGCATGTACCTCTAAATGCATTTAATCTAACTTACTCTTAACTTGCAGATTTATGTTCCTGGATGTAAAGGCTTGACTGGTGATGGGGTGGTGAACATTGTTCAGCTTCTGCACGAACACAAGGGAAATATAAGTCGTCTCCGACTCGATGGCATTAGCAGGATGAGTAAGCATCATCTTGATATTATCATGTCTCTCATGTGCAAAGGAAACCCACAAGGGCAACAAGATGGAATCCCACTTTTCTACAACCATAGAGCCCGTGAAGCTCTGAACACCAATGATGAACGCCCTATTGATGTTGATGTTTGCTCAGTCTGTGCGAACATCAGGCTTGTGTTTGATTGTACGAGGGATGACTGTAGGTATGCAACCTCTGATCCTCTAAATTCCCACGAGATCTTCTCTTTGGAAATAGCCTTAGCAGTTTATTGGACTAATTGTCATTGCTTGATTCTTTATCCGCTCTGCTAGTTCAAGATTCATCTTTGATTTGTGATGGTTACAAGAGTCGGTGCTCATAGATTTTGCTCTCTCCTGCTCCTGTGGTTGTGGAACAGCTGACTTGGTCATGTCTTCTTTTATGAAAAGCCTTTTAAGTGATGGCCCCGAAGCTCATTTGCTTGCACTATGGTGTTATGACTGGCATATTAGGTGGGCTGTGGCCCAACTTATCTTATCGTTATTAGGGGCTTAGCCCAATTAATTTATCGGTATTAGGGTCGTTTGCTTAGGAATCAAGTAAACCTCTCTATATAAGGAGAGGAGATGTATCAATCTAATCAAGCAAGAAGCAATCAGTATTTGCTCGGCTTCCCTTAGGGAGCCGGGAGACCTAACCCTAGCCACCTCTTGCGCCGCCGCCGCCTCTTCTCCACCACGCAAGGACGGCGCCCAGCCGCCGGCCGCCGCGCCCTCGACCTCGTCTTCCTCCATCTTTCCCCTACAATCTCCGCCCTAGAACCGGCAGAACCCTAGCTCCTAACACCTTGGTATCAGGTAGCTCAGTTCCGATCATGTCTTCGCCGCCGCCCATCCCATCGCTTCCGCTGCCAACCGTCACCACCGCGCCGCTGCCCTCCCCGTCCGCGCCGCTGGTCGCATCCTCCGGCGCCGCCACCACCCAGATGACGGCGCCCCTCCACCGCACCACCGACCGCTGTCTACTCCCCGGCGGAGATCACCGGGGTCCTCAACGATCTTGTCACCGCCGTCCAGGGGATACGGCTATACCTAGTCGGCCCCTACGGGCCGCCGGCCGCCGCGACCGGGCCAGCCGCCTTGCCGTGGTATTCGGCACCCGCGGCGCCGACCGGGCCTCTACATCACCACTGGCTGCTTCAGCCGCCGCCGGCCGCCGCGCTCCAATGGCCGCAGTGGCCGGCGCCGGCCCTCGCCGTGTCACCCACACCACCCGGGTCCTCGCCGCCACCGCCCTGGTAGCCCTGGCAGCCGCCGCACCCCGGGGCCACCGCGACGCTGGTCGGGCCGCTGCAGCCCTCGCTGCAGCTACAGCCAGCCGCCGCCACCGCCCCGATCTGGCCACAATGGTCGGCCGCTGCCATCGCCGCGCCCGCCGCCTCCGTCGTTTCCAGGCGGCAGCAGCTGCCGCTGCCGGCGCCTCCGCCGCCCAGCACCGGGCTGACTACAACCGCGCCGGCGGGCGTGCCGATTCAGCAAGTCCGGTTCCCGCCCTCGCCGTCCCGGGTTCCGGCCTGGTTGGCCGGGACGTCACTGCCGCCAGTCTACACCATGGCCGCGGACCAGTCGGAGCCCTCCCTATCGTACGACGGGCCCTCCGGCTCCGCGGGTTTCCACGCTGGCTTCGACGGGCCACCGCTTTCCTGCGGACCACCTGTGCACATCGGACCAACGCCATCCTCTTCGCTGCTCCGTACCGACGAGCCGTACACTCACGGCGGTCATGCTCAGACACCGCCGCGCTTCGCCAAGCTCGCCTTCGCCACCTACGACGGCGCCGAGGACCCCCTCAACTGGCTCAACCAGTGCGAGCAGTTCTTCCAGGGGCAACGGACGCTCGCGTCGGACCGCACCTGGCTCGCCTCTTATCACCTCCGCGGCGCCGCACAGACGTGGTACTACGCCCTCGAGCAGGACGAGGGCGGCATGCCCCCATGGGAGCGTTTTTGCGAGTTCTGCCTCCTTCGATTCGGACTACCGATCCGTGGGAGCCGGCTGGCGGAGTTGGGCCGCCTTCCCTTCACCTCTACGGTGCAGGACTACACCGACCGCTTTCAGGCCCTGGCGTGCCACGCGTCCGGCGTGACGGCTCACCAGCGGGCCGAACTCTTCGTCGGCGGTCTGCCAGATCATATCCGCGTGGACGTCGAGCTGCAGGGACCCAGGACCTCCAGGCGGCCATGTACTACGTCCGCGCGTTCGAGCGCCGCGCGGTGGCCATCCAGTAGGCATCACCGTCCTGGGCCGCTGGGCCGCCACCCTGGCCGGATGTTCCCGCGCAGGGTCAGCCTGCTCAGGCTTCCGCGGCACCCCTTGCCGCGACCGCGGCGCGCCTGTTCCGCCGGCTCACCTCGGCCGAGCTACTCGAGCGTCGCCGCCAAGGGTTGTGCTTCAACTGCGACGAGACCTACATGCCCGGCCACGTCTGCCCCCGACTCTTCTACCTAGAGGCTGCAGACTACATTGAGGAGGACGCCGTCGCCGCCGGGCTCGGCGACCTGGCCGCCCCAGCTGTCGCGTAGGTGTTTGACGCTGGTTGATCACCTCGAGGAGTTCAGCAAGCGCTTCCCCGCCTTACAGCTCGAGGACGAGCTGTTTGTGCAGGCGGGGAGAAGTGTCATGACTGGCATATTAGGTGGGCTGTGGCCCAACTTATCTTACCGTTATTAGGGGCTTAGCCCAATTATCTTATCGGTATTAGGGTCGTTTGCTTAGGAGTCAAGTAAACCTCTCTATATAAGGAGAGGAGATGTATCAATCTAATCAAGCAAGAAGCAATCAGTATTTGCTCGGCTTCCCTTAGGGAGCCGGGAGACCTAACCCTAGCCGCCTCTTGCGCCGCCGCCGCCTCTTCTCCACCACGCAAGGACAGCGCCCAGCCGCCGGCCGCCGCGCCCTCGACCTCGTCTTCCTCCATCTTTCCCCTACAATCTCCGCCCTAGAACCGGCAGAACCCTAGCTCCTAACAATGGGCCACATGAAATCAACTTAATTCTATTACCTGTTTTGTTGCTCTTGTCTTGAGAACAACTGATGCAAACATTTAGGCATCCTTGTATTTCTACAGGTCTAATGACTTTGACCTGAAGCAATTAAGGTCTGTACACCTCCATATTGACAATTTGGTTATATTTCAGGAAAGTGAGGGACAGCTTGTGGCGGTGTCGAGGCTGCTACTTCTGCTTTCCTAGATGCGAAAAATGTGGTGGCTGTATCAGTCCGGAGGATCTAGTCGAGGCTGATCTTGCTTGTTCAGATCTTATGTGCTTGGATTGTTGGCTTACGGTCCCTAAATGCAGCACATGCAATCGGCCTTACTGTGAGAGGCATGAAAATTTGATGGTGTCCTTGTCGATGGCTGGCCAGTTTTCATGCCAGCGTTGCAAGGAGCTCGATGCATCGCAGGAGGATCAGGAAGATGACTATTAGAAGTGAGCTTTCCACCCCTCTTCTGTAACCGCAAATACTTGAGGTACTTACTAAGAATCCTGTTGTAACATTTGCTCTTGTATTTTACCCAACTCGGCGAACTTACAACACAAGCTGAACGTATCATGATGCTGAATTATATGCCGATGCCCATCAAATGAAGCGGCTGCATATTTCATGGACTCGTCCAAGTGGTTGTATCAGTTGACAGTCCAATGGTCACAACTGGACGCCTTAATTTTGCAGGCATTTTGAACATTCTTATAGTCGAATTATGACACCATATTATTCATCTTCAATGAGCATTTAGCCCATTGGAATATGAGTAAATAGCATAAAACCAATGCAGTTGTGGTCAGGGTTCAAAAGGACCGCCACTCTACAAATTTTCGTTGATAACTACCACTACATATTTCATCGAACAGCTCGTGTGCACAGTAAGAGGCATGACGGCAAAGAAGGAGCTTGCCGGGGAGGAGGCGGAGGTCTTGGGGCATGGTTGGGGTGCAGGCGGAGCGAGAGGAAGCTGCCGCTCGGGGTGCTCGTGCGTTAGCTGCCCACATGGCCAGTGGTGGCGGCGGTCGCCGGAGCTCGGCACGGTGGCGGGGAAGAACGGACGACGCCAATGCCTGCAGGATACCAACGCGAACCCACCGTGGGAGTCGACAAGGAGAACCGGAGCTTCTCGAAGAGGAAAGAGAACCGGAGCTTGTCGAAGAGGAGACCGCACGGAGGCGGAGAAGATGACGGCGAGGGCGACGATTAAGCGCGCCTTGGACCGATTCCTTTGGCGGGAGGGTCCTGGGGCGAGGCAGAGCGCTAGGACATGGCGGCTTGGCTCGGGGAAGCCGTTGGCCACGAGGACGAAGGACGCAGCCGTCGGCGTGCTCTCATGGTGACGCCTGTGAGCCGGGGGGTACGAGTTCACAGACAGACATCCTATGCATCCTTCTTCACCTCCACATCCTGTGCGTGTCGTCGACACCACGCATGGCGAGCTCCAGAGCGAGACAGGACGGGCTCGGCATCCTGGCCTTCGAGGTGGCAGCGGCCATGTCGCGATTGATCAGGAGTCGACGTGGTGGTCAGGAGTCTCTGCGCCTTCGTCCTGCGTGCCTCACGTCCACGGACCCTACAAACAACAAAGTACTAC
The DNA here is from genome assembly GCF_018294505.1 of Triticum aestivum. Lineage (NCBI taxonomy): Eukaryota > Viridiplantae > Streptophyta > Magnoliopsida > Poales > Poaceae > Triticum > Triticum aestivum. The sequence continues at coordinate 549,343,994 of NC_057799.1, read as the reverse complement.
ACATTTTGACGAGGAAGCACTCGTGCACAGCTACTTAAAGAAACCAGAGTGAATGAATTATACTAGTATCTTTTATTACCCTACGTGCGCATATATAGCACAACGTAGCCACAGGGATCGATGTTACTGTAAGCGCTTCCAGAGCTGCTTCAACAGTAAACATCGTCTTGAAACGTACTAGTACAAACTACAAGGTAATACAGACAAGTGTAAACACCTCGTCACGTATTACTCAACAACTACAAACAAAGGATTAATTTGCCCTCACTACAATCCTTCTGAACCGGTCGACTCCACCGCGTCGATGAAGCCAGCACCTCCTCCCCGGCCACGTTCTTGGACCGGCCGGTCGGACACCACGCCGCCGCTTCCGCTTGGCTTGGGACGCGCCCATCTTGGAAGCTACCACAGCTTCTTCTTCTTGCAGATCCGCTCGTGCGCCACGCCCTGCATGTCCTCTAGCGCCTTCGCCCAGACGGCGTGCGGCACGATCCCGCTCCTCCACACCCCCGGTCGCTGGTATGCTTCTTTGCACAGGACGTGGGCGACCTGGTTTCCCTCGCGGTATATGTGCTGCAGCTGGTATGTCGAGAAGTGCTTAAGCAGAGTTTTGATCTCCTGTTGCATGGACAGCGGTATACGCGTCTGCGTCTCCTTGCCGGTCAGGAGCTCCACCAGCACCTGGTCGTCGCCTTCCACCACCAGCCCGCCACGGAAGCAACTCATCGCCAGCAGCAGCCCGCGGATCAGTGCCCGCGCCTCCACTATCCCCACCGTGGAGTGCTCTGTCGGCTCGGCGAACGCGACGAGGACGTGGCCGTTGCAGTCGCGGATGACGCCGCCGATGCTCGCCCGGCCGGACCCGTCGTGGTAGACGGATCCGTCGAAATTCAGCTTCAACCAGCCCATCGGAGGAGCCTCCCACCTCACCATGAGGCGGCTGGGATGGAAGGGAGGGGAGGAGGCCGACAACGAGGTGAAGCTGGGCGGAGGCGCAAACGGGATCCTGCTGCAGAGAGGAGCAAAGGAGGGAGCAAACGAGGCTGGGGCAGCGATGCAAGCCATGTTTTTCTTGCGTACCGCAAACGACGAAGAAGGCTTAATGCACGCCTGTCCTTTTATAGATGCCAGAATAGCCGGCTCGATTCCGGATTCGAGTCCGATGTACGGACGGATCCTAACGCTGCCGAGTTCAATTCGAGTCCGATTCCCGGGGCTGAGAAAATGAGCTTGAGGTACTGTACCGCTCCACCATACTGGGGCACCGACGCGACGCGAGGGACAAATTTGGGTTGCTTCGCCGGAGACCGGACATCAGCCAGTCGAAACAAGCTCAGACACCCCGGCCCACACAAAATCCCTCCTAAAACCCCTTTCGGACCCGTGCATTCATCCTATCATCTTTCTCTACATCTGTTTTCTCTCTCGACTCTGCCGCTGCTCCACCACCACGACCGCCCCGCGACACCCTTGCCGGAACTCGACGACTTCGTTTCCTCCGGCGCTACACCTGGGCTCCAAGCCGCTTCTCCTTCGCCGCAGTTTCATACCTCTCCTCCGTCCGCCGTACAGGTACCATCCGCCACTGAGGCACTCACCATACTCATCGACTGTTCGGTGAAATGCCCGTGCTAATTTTGTTGCCTCTTCTTCTTTAAAGCAATGTATTCCGATATGGAGTACATACACGAGCACTTTGTTGAGTCGTACGATGGCTCGTCCAACGAGGACTACACGGATGAGACGGCGACAGGGGCAGATCCAGAACAAAAATGTCCCGGTGTCCACGTGCACATCATATATACAAAGATGGACACCAAGCAATAATATGGCAAGGATATTTCTTACCAAAATAAATAAACTGCTTCACTTCCACTTGAATATGGTGGAGCTGGAGTATCATCCGGTTCATGTGATGGGCTAGCTATATCATCTTGTGCCGAAGTCTTCATTTTTTTAAGAAACTTTTCCATCCTCTTGTGATTAATTATTATTGTGTTAGCAAAAATGTCCGAGTTACATTATTTGTGTTTGCATATGCAAGAATAGAAACAATAAACAAAGCGTATTGATTGAATTATACGATTACGGAGTTAAACTTACTTGACACTGCCCCTGGTTAGATACGAATCGCAGCGAATTGTTCCCAATTGTGAAAGCTTTAGATTTTATGACCCTAGCCATATAATTAGAAAAATAGAAATTGAAAAAATTGAAATTTGTACACACAGTTGGGATTTCAGATTTGAGAGAGATCGGTAATTACCAAGTGCTGAGTTGAGAGTTGAGAGGTACCTCAAATTTCCAACAATCCATGAGCGGGTGAGGATAGAGGCGGACAGCTAGCGATGCTTGAACAATGGAGACTGGGCGGACCGGCGGCTGGCCGCGCGACGGAGAAGGGGAAGGGGCGAGCACGGGCGACGCTGCGAGGGTTGAGGCGCAGAAGCCGAGCGGACGAGCAACTCGATAGGCGCACGTACAGGTGAGATACCATCGTATTGGGGATTGATTAATCAAGATCGATAGCCTTTTTTTTAACACGCGCACGCACAAGGACCAGGGATCGATTAATCGATCGATCGGGAGTGAGCATTTACGTAGATGGGCTGCACTGCCTCGCTTGTGAGTTCTGTTTTGTGTATCGCTGGGCTGGCCGGTGTCCAGGTCCAAAAGTTACCGGTGTCCAGCCCAAAAATCTGGACATTCTACAAGGTAAACATGTATTTTACCCGGTGCCAGTGACACTGGATGGCATAACGTGGCTCCGCCCCTGGACGGCGATGATGCAAACGGTCCTTGCAGACGCGGAGCATGCATAAGAGTATGTTCTCAATTTGAAAGGATCGATGAAGGGTCATCGAGTGTTCAACCGCAATAGGGCACACGGCCATTTGACACTGATGAACGATTACTTCGCCCCGGATGACCTATTCGCTGACAATTTTCGCCGCCGCTTTCAGATGAAAAAAATATCATATCTGACCCACTTGGCCAGAAAAAGTCTCGCTTTGCTAAAAAATAAGAAGCAACAAGAAAGGATGTCGAGAGGGCATTTGGAGTTTTGCAGTCACGTTTTGCTGTTGTTCGTGGACCTGCTAAACAGTGGAATCCGGAGACCTTGTGGGAGGTGATGACATGGTGTATGATCATTCACAATATGATCGTCGAGGATGAGGGTGAGGGTGCTGTCGTAGGTCTTGAGTCTGAGAACATGACTGATCCTACCAAACTTCCAAACCAAAATCCGATCACTTTTAATGCGTTTGTTCAAATGCATCAACAAATTCAACATCAAGCAACTCATGAGCAAATGAAGGAAGATATGATTGAGTATATGTGGGTGGTTAAAGCAAACAACATTGTTTGAGTATAATATTTAAATTAGAACTATTGTTGCATTTGAACATTTTTAGCTAAACTGAAACTAGATATGCGGCTATTTTGAGCGTGCGGATGTGTGCGGAATTTAAAAAGGGCGGATGTATCCAAATAACATTAGATGGTCGGCTCCCGCAACAGTGTCCGCTGACTGGCCACCCCCTAGTCCGTGAATGGATATGGTGTCCATTTTACAGGTCAGTGTTGGACATGCCCTAAGAACAACTACAATCGAGACCTCTCAAATCTCCTCCATACAGCCGTGTGGACGGCCCTGTCATCAAATTGGCCCCAACTGGACCCCTCAAATCGGCTCTATACATTTGGGATGTCCGGCACCCTCAAAACCAACCCATATGTAAGGCGGATATTGAAGGAAATATGCCCTAGAGGCAATAATAAAGTTGTTATTTATATTTCCTTATATCATGATAAATTTTTATTATTCATGCTAGAATTGTATTAACCGGAAACTTAGTACATGTGTGAATACATAGACAAACAGAGTGTCCCTAGTATGCCTCTACTTGACTAGCTCGTTAATCAAAGATGGTTAAGTTTCCTAACCATAGACATGTGTTGTCATTTGATGAACGGGATCACATCATTAGAGAATGGTGTGATGGACAAGACCCATCCGTTAGCTTAGCATTATGATCGTTGAGTTTTTATTGCTATTGCTTTCTTCATAACTTATACATGTTCCTATGACTATGAGATTATGCAACTCCTGAATACCAGAGGAACACTTAGTGTGCTATCAAACGTCACAACGTAACTGGGTGATTAGAAAGATGCTCTACAGGTGTCTCCGATGGTGTTTGTTGAGTTGGCATAGATCGAGATTAGGATTTGTCCCTCCGATTGTCGGAGAGGTATCTCTGGGCCCTCTCGGTAATGCACGTCACCATAAGCCTGGCAAGCAGTGTGACTAATGAGTTAGTTACGGGATGATGTATTACAGAACGAGTAAAGAGACTTGCCGGTAACGAGATTGAACTAGGTATTGAGATATCGACGATCGAATCTCAGGCAAGTAACATACCGATGACAAAGGGAACAACGTATGTTGTTATGCGGTTTGACCGATAAAGATCTTCGTAGAATATGTAGGAACCAATATGAGCATCCAGGTTCCGCTATTGGTTATTGACCGGAGATGAGTCTCGGTCATGTCTACATAGTTCTCGAACCCGTAGGGTCCGCACGCTTAACGTTTGATGACGATCGGTATTATGAGTTTATGTGTTTTGATGTACCGAAGGTTTTTGGAGTCCCGGATGTGATCACAGACATGACGAGGATTCTCGAAATGGTTGAGACATAAAGATCAATATATTGGAAGGCTATGTTTGGACACCGGAATGGTTCCGGATGAGTTCAGGCATTTTCCGGAGTACCGGGAGGTTACCGAAACCCCCCGGGGAGTCAATGGGCCTTATTGGGCCTTAGTGGAAGAGAGGAGAAGGCGGCCAAGGTGGGGGCGCGCCCCCCAAGCCCAATCCGAATTGGGAGGGGGGCCGGCCTCCCTTTCCTTCTCTTCCTCTCCCTCTTCCTTCTTCTCCTACTCCAACTAGGGAAGGGGGGAAACCTACTCCTACTGGGAGTAGGACTCCCCCCCTTGGGCGCACCATAGAGAGGGCCGGCCCTCCTCTCCTCCACTCCTTTATATACGGGGGAGGGGGGCACCCCATAGACACACAAGTTGACAGTTGTGTTAGCCGTGTGCGGTGCCCCCTCCACAGGTTTCCACCTCGGTCATATCGTTGTAGTGCTTAGGCGAAGCCCTGCGTCGGTAACTTCATCATCACCGTCATCACGCCGTCGTGCTGACGAAACTCTCCCTCGACCTCAGCTGGATCTAGAGTTCGTGGGACGTCACCGAACTGAACGTGTGCAGATCGCGGAGGTGCCGTATCTTCGGTGCTAGGATCGGTCGGATCGTGAAGACGTACGACTACATCAACCGCGTTGTCATAACGCTTCCGCTTTCGGTCTACGAGGGTACGTAGACAACACTCTCCCCTCTCGTTGCTATGCATCTCCTAGATAGATCGTGCATGATTGTAGGAATTTTTTTGAAATTACTGCGTTCCCCAACAGTGGCATCTGAGCCAGGTCTATGCGTAGATGTTATATGCACGAGTAGAACACAAAGAGTTGTGGGCGATAATAGTCATACTGCTTACCAGCATGTCATACTTTGATTTGGCGGTATTGTTGGATGAAGTGGCTCAGACCGACATTACGCGTACGCTTACGCGAGACTGGTTCTACCGACGTGTTTCGCACACAGGTGGCTAGTGGGTGTCTGTTTCTCCAACTTTAGTTGAATCGAGTGTGGCTACGTCCGGTCCTTGTTGAAGGTTAAAACAACACACTTGACAAAAAATCGTTGTGGTTTTTGATGCGTTGGTAAGAACGGTTCTTGCTAAGCCCGTAGCAGCCACGTAAAACTTGCAACAACAAAATAGAGGACGTCTAACTTGTTTTTGCAGGGCATGTTGTGATGTTATATGGTCAAGACATGATGCTATATTTTATTGTATGAGATGATCATGTTTTGTAACAGAGTTATTGGCAACTGGCAGGAGCCATATGGTTGTCGCTTTATTGTATGAAATGCAATCGCCATGTAATTGCTTTACTTTATCACTAAGCGGTAGCGATAGTCGTAGAAGCAATAGTTGGCGAGACGACAACGATGCTACGATGGAGATCAAGGTGTCGCGCCGGTGACGATGGTGATCATGACGGTGCTTTGGAGATGGAGATCAAAGGCACAAGATGATGATGGCCATATCATATCACTTATATTGATTGCATGTGATGTTTTTTCCTTTATGCATCTTATTTTGCTTAGTACGGCGGTAGCATTATAAGATGATCTCTCACTAAATTTCAAGGTACAAGTGTTCTCCCTGAGTATGCACTGTTGCGACAGTTCGTCGTGCCGAGACACCACGTGATGATCGGGTGTGATAAGCTCTACGTTCACATACAACGGGTGCAATCTAGTTTTGCACACGCAGAATACTCAGGTTAAACTTGACGAGCCTAGCATATGCAGATATGGCCTCGGAACACTGAGTTGGCGCCCATCATGGGGCCAGCTCACGGTGGATTTGAGTTCTTGAAGGGCAGCTTCGAAGGGCTCAAGGGATACGCTGTGGGCCGGATGACCAAGAGTCGTCGCGGCAAGCTCTACATCGACGATGCAAACTGGGGCCCCGACGCCAGCTCAATTGAGTACGGGTACCGGGTCCCCTTCGGCGGAATTCATGTCTTCATTGGCAAGATTGGTGAGCCGAGCCCTGAGCCGGATCTCTGCGCCGATCTCATCGAGACGGCTCAGCGCGCACGACCTGCCCGGGCCCTGCCTGCCTTGAAGCATGCTTTTGTGGGATGTGTCCATGGAGGGCTCTCTGATGGATCCGGATCTGGTGATGGGATGGCCGCCGGCTCTGACGGCGAATCATCACCAGATGAGTCAAACTCGTTGTATCAAATTCAAGATGGCAGGCTCAGGGGTTGTTCTGATGGTGACAGTATTCCGGACCCTTTTGAGCCACCGAGCCGGGTTGGAATCTTCATGGCCGGTGCACAGCCTGTTCAAAACCCTGCCGCCGGGTCAGGAAACCCGGTGCCCTCGCCGGCTCAGGTGCTGATGGATCTCACGGACAAGATGACGGCCCTGTTGACCGCCACGGTTGACCCGGCGGATCAAGCTCAGCATGACGCGGAGGTGGCGCAGTTAAAGTTAGATCTAGTGAAAGCCAAGGAGGATCTGGCGGCGGAAGGGATCAGGATGGCTGCGGAGAGGGCGGCTCTCGACGCCCAGACTCAGTTGATTCAGGCGCAGTCCTTCCGGCTCATGATGGATCAGAACGCGTCCAATGAGGTCATGAGAAGGAGGCATCAAAAGGCCCAATCTCGACTCCCTCCGGTCTACGATCCTCGAAACCTCTTCAACACGCCAGGTGCAGGGTCTAGTAACCCGCCGGAGGATCATAGTGCCCGGGTCTGGGACCCCTGTTCAGCCACAAGTGATGGGGCCTCCCCGGGTGAACCCTGCCCCGCCTCAGTATGTGCCAATACCACCGGGTCATTATGCTAACCCGCTGGAGAACATGGTCGCCGCAGCAGCACGGCTGGCGGCTCTCCCAATTGACGGCGACTCTCCAATGGCTATTGAAACCCGCCGGGTCAGAGAACTCCTTCAGACAGCGCTGGCGCAGCAAGAGGCGTACTCTTACAGCCGGGACAGGATCCATTCAACCCCTCGTCCAGGCCGGAGCCCGAGTTATAGCAGACACATGGTCTCAGCGACCGGCTCAAGTAATGTCCGACGCCATGACTTGCCCCCTGGCCATGGCCCGGCTCATAACGGAGCCTTTCACGCAACAGACCAAGACAGAGCGCGGCAGGAGGCGGAGCAGGTGCCTCAGTTGACGGCTTACCAGACACCCCCGGCTTATCCGACGACTTCCGTCGACGTGGGTATCCCTACGAGGACTGGAGGTGTCCCTTGTTTAGTGCCGGCTCTCCGCAATGAACGTCTACCCAAGGACTTCAAAGGGCCTAGGAAGGTGCCTAATTACACGGCTGATTTACAACCCGGAGCCTGGATCGAGAGTTACGAGATGGCCATGGAATTGCTGGAGGTCAGTGAAGCGGCGATGGCCAAGTACTTCACCATGATGTTAGATGGGACTGCCCGCACTTGGTTGAAAGGGCTACCACCGAATTCCATCGGGTCTTGGGCTGAGCTGAAAGCCCGGTTCATCCAAAACTTCAAAGATACCTGTAGGCAGTCTATGTCAATTGTGGATTTGACTAACTGTAAACAGCAGGAGGGTGAGTCTACGACACATTGGGTTCGCCGGGTCAAAGAGATAATACATTCATCTGATAAGATGGATGCCGGCTCTGCAGTCTTAATGTTGGAGCAGAATTGTCGTTTCCTGCCCCTGAAGATGAAACTCGGGCGGCTTAAGCGCGACTGCAATGATATGGGTACGCTGATGGCGGCTCTCGTCAAGTACGCCGACTCTGATAGTACCAAGGACCCCGCTTCAGATGATGAAAGGACAGGGAAGGGAAAGAAGAACGGCAATGGCAAGGGTCCTCAGCATAACCCGGGGAACCAAGGAGGTGGCAAGCGTAAGGCCGACGGCAGCCTAGAGTTCGTGGCCAACGCCAGCTCACAGGGTAATAACCAGCGACGCAAGGGGAGGCCACCTCCCCGAGCCGGCGGGTCAGGCCCGACGCTGGAGCAGCTGTTGAATGAGCCTTGTCCAAGGCATGGCTCTAGGGAGAAGCCAGCTACTCATCTATGGAAGGATTGCGCAATCATGAAGGCCTTTAAGAATTCCAATGCCTTTAATGGCAACAATGGCCCGGGCGGCGGCTCAGGCGCTGGCGGTTTTCATGGCCCGGGCGGCGGCTCAAATTCTAATCCTCAGAACGGTCAAGGGGGCTTTAATCAGCAGTCTGGCCAGGGTCATCAACAGCAGCAGGGGGTTATCAGACCAATCCAAAGCAGCTTAACGGTGGACAGTATCACGTATTTACCACCAGTCTGTGTAAGCGAGATCAGAAGCTTCATAAGAGGGCTGTGAATGCTGTTGAGCCGGCGGTTCCACGCTATTTAAGATGGTCTGAGCAGCCTATTGTGTGGAGTAGGGAGGATCACCCTCCCCGGGTTGATAATCCGGGTCACTTGGCCCTGGTGGTGGCTCCTCAGGTGGGAGGATATAAGTTCACTAAGGTGCTCATGGATGGAGGCAGCAGCATCAACATCCTCTATTATGAGACCTTCCGTCGTATGGGGTTGATTGATAAGAACCTCAGCCAGTCCAATACTATTTTCCATGGTGTGGTGCCTGGTAAGTCGGCTTATCCAGTTGGTAAGATCGAGTTGGAAGTGGCCTTTGGAGACGAGTACAACTACAGGGTGGAAAAATTGACCTTTGAGGTGGTCAAGATAAGAAGTCCGTATCATGCCATATTTGGGCGGCCGGCTTACGCCAAGTTCATGGCACGGCCGTGTTACGTGTATTTGCAGCTCAAGATGCCGGGTCACAATGGGACCATTACGGTTCATGGCAGCCGGAAGGTGGCCTTGGAGTGTGAGGAAGGCGATGCGGCTTATGCAGAATCTGTTTGTGCAACAGAGGAGTTGAAGTTTTACAAGGACAATGTTGACCCAACAGATATGACCTCTCTGAAAAAGCCGACTACGGAGCATGAGCCGGCAATGAAATTTAAGTCGGCTGATGAGACTAAACTTGTTGATTTCGTTCCAGGTGATTCATCTCAGCAGTTTAGCATCAGTGCCAATCTGGATCCAAAATAGGAAAGCGCGCTCATCGAGTTCATCCGTGAGAATAGGGACATTTTTGCATGGAAACCTTCTGACATGCCAGGTGTACCTAGAGAACTCGCTGAGCACACTCTCAATGTTGATCCGAAATTTAAGCCGGTCAGGCAATTCCTTCGGCGGTTTAATGAAGAGAGGCGGAAAGCCATTGGTGAAGAGGTGGCCCGGCTCTTGGCGGCCGGGTTTATTGTTGAAGTCTTTCACCCAGAGTGGTTAGCTAACCCGGTGCTCGTGCTCAAGAAGAATGGCACCTGGCGGATGTGTGTGGACTACACGGACTTAAACAAGGCATGTCCGGCTGATCCTTTTGCTCTTCCCCGTATTGATCAAATCATTGATGCTACGGCGGGTTGCGAGCGCTTAAGTTTCTTGGATGCTTATTCTGGATACCATCAGATTAAAATGGCAGTTAAGGACCAGGAGAAGACGGCGTTCATCACTCCCTTTGGAGCCTTCTGCTATGTGTCTATGCCTTTTGGACTCAAGAGTGCACAGGCGACTTATCAGCGTTGCGTGCAGAACTGTCTTCATAACCAGATTGGGCGCAATGTTCATGCCTATGTGGATGATATTGTGGTTAAGTCCAGGGAGAAGGAAACCTTGATAGATGACCTGAGGGAAACCTTTGATAATCTCCGGGTCTACAAGATGATGCTTAACCCGGCCAAGTGTGTTTTTGGTGTTCCTGCAGGCAAGCTCTTGGGTTTTCTGGTTTCTAACAGAGGCATTGAAGCTAACCCGGAGAAGATCAAGGCAATCACCTCTCTGGCTAAGCCGGCGTGTATAAACGACGTCCAGCGCCTGGCGGGTCGTATTGCTGCTTTAAGCCGGTTTATAAGCCGTTTGGGTGAGAAGGCCATGCCATTGTACCAGTTGATGAAGAAAACTGATGACTTTGTCTGGAATGATGCTGCTAATACTGCTTTTGAGGATTTGAAGAGACAGCTGGCGGAGCCCCCAGTCCTTGCTGCTCCGGTTGACAAGGAGCCTTTATTACTGTATGTAGCTGCTAACACACGGGCCGTCAGTGTGGCGGTGGTGGTGGAGCGCAAGGAAGAGGGTAAGGAGCATCCGGTTCAGCGGCCAGTTTATTACGTCAGTGAAGTGCTCATCGAGTCCAAACAGCGGTATCCACATTGGCAGAAGCTTGTTTATGGTGTGTTCATGGCAAGCCGGAAGCTTAAGCATTATTTCCAGGGTCACCCTATCACTGTGGTTAGTTCTGCTCCCCTTGGAGATATCATTTAGAACAGAGAAGCCACAGGGAGAGTGGCTAAGTGGGCTATAGAGCTCGGGCCTCATGGTCTAAAATACGTACCACGCACTGCTGTTAAATCTCAAGCTTTGGTGGATTTCATCAACGATTGGACAGAGCTACAAGTGCCCGAAGAAAAGCCGGATAACACATATTGGACTATTCACTTCGATGGGTCCAGGCAATTGGAGGGCTCGGGGGCTGGAGTTGTATTGGCTTCCCCTAAAGGTGACAAGTTCCATTATGTGCTACGGTTGATGTTTCCTTGCACTAACAATGCGGCTGAGTACGAGGCCTTGCTCCATGGTCTTCGGATGGCTAAGGAGATGAGCTTGAGCCGGGTAAGGTGCTTCGGCGACTCAGACTTAGTGGCTCAACAAGTATCAGGCAAGTGGGATTCCAAGGACCCTCTCATGGCGGCTTATCGCCGTGAAGTTGATGCCATTGCTGGACACTTTCAGGGTTACCAAGTAGAGCACATCGATCGCAGGAAGAACGAGGCGGCTGATGCTTTAAGCCGGCTGGGCTCTCAGCGAAAACCGGTGCCGCCTAATACTTTCCTGGACGTCTTGCATAACCCTTCTGTTAAGTTGCCTACAGAGGAAGACTTGGCTGTCCCTGACCCGGAGGCACAATTGGTGGCGGCTCTCCACATCACCCCGGACTGGACAGTGCCCTATCTGGCTTACATGACCCGGGGAGATTTGCCTGAGGATGAAACTTTGGGCAGACAAATAACCCGGCGGTCTAAGTCAATGGTTGTTATCAATGGTGAGCTGCATCGCCGCAGTGTTACGGGAGCGTTCCAGCGTTGTGTCTCCCCTGAGGAAGGTCAAGAAATCTTGCGTGAGATTCACGAAGGGGATTGTGGCCATCATGCCGGCTCAAAATCCCTTGTGGCCAAGGCTTTTCGTCATGGTTTTTATTGGCTGACGGCTCATGCTGATGCGGAGGACTTGGTCAGTAAATGTGATGGTTGCCAGAGGTTCTCGCGACGGGCTCATGTGCCGTCTCAGGAGCTGAGGATGATACCAATCACTTGGCCATTTGCGGTCTGGGGGCTTGATATGGTTGGGCCTTTTAAAAGGTCCAAGGACAAGAAGACCCACCTCTTGGTGGCAGTTGACAAGTTCACAAAGTGGGTTGAAGCAGAGCCAGTTAGCAAGTGTGACGCAGCCACGGCGGTTCAGTTCATGAAAAGGGTGATATTTCGCTTTGGCTTTCCACACAGCATTATAACTGACAATGGTACCAATCTGTCTAAGGGCGCCATGGAGGAGTTTTGTCAACGAGAGCATATTCGACTTGATGTTTCATCAGTGGCTCACCCTCAATCCAATGGTCAAGCTGAGAGAGCTAATCAGGAGATTCTGAAAGGCATCAAGCCCCGGCTTTTGGTCCCTTTGCAACGGACGCCGGGTTGTTGGGTGGAGGAGTTACCCTCCGTGTTATGGAGCATCAATACTACTCCTAACAGGTCTACGGGTTACACGCCTTTCTTCATGGTTTATGGAGCGGAAGCAGTCCTCCCCAGTGACATCCGTCATGACTCGCCTCGAGTGGCGGCTTATGTTGAGGCGGATAATGAACAGGCGCGCCAAGATGCTCTTGACTTGTTGGACGAACAGCGTGATGTGGCAGCAGCTCGCTCAGCGATTTACCAACAAGACCTGCGCCGTTATCACAGTCGCCGGGTTAAGTCCCGGGTCTTCCAGGAAGGTGATCTGGTGCTCCGGCTCATCCAAGATCAAACAGATGCGCACAAGTTATCCCCGCCTTGGGAAGGGCCCTTTGTGGTCAGCAAGAACTTGCACAACGGGTCATACTACCTTATTGACGTTCGGGAGCATAAAGACTCACGTAAGTCGGAGGAGGAGACCCGTCGGCCGTGGAACATAGCTCAGCTTCGGCCTTACTATACTTGAGCCACCAGTTCTCATAATGTACATATTTCTATAAGCCATGTATATATTATGATAAGCAATAAAGCAGGACCTCTGTCCTTTTTCTCCTCCAAAGGTAAATGTGTTGTTTCCATTACAAGATCACATGGTAACTTGGAGGTGGATCCGGCTTATGATCGTATTCGAATCTAGCCATACGCAATATAATCACCTGGGGGCTTCCTGTTCAAACATGGGTCGTATTCGAACCAAAGAGAACATAGCTGTCGATACCCATTTGATTGGCAAAGTGCCGAGCTCATTGGGGAGTTTTCTTTGATCATATTTGAATCATAGCTCAACCCCCTTTGGGAACCGACGTGGATCGTATTCGAATCAGCGTCGTTAAACAACTCTTAAGGTCATTTGGGGGCTTCCTGTTCAAACATGGGTCGTATTCGAACCAAAGAGAACATAGCTGTCGGTACCCTCTTGATCGGCATCGCCAAACCCACTGGGGGCTATATGATCGCATTCGAATCTTAGCTTAACCCCTTTGGGACGGGTCTCTGGTCGTATTCGAACCGGAAGCCCCTGAGTTTTGATTTTCTGATTTACAACAAGTTCTTCTGGTTGTATCAACAGTGTACACGGCGGTTCTTATTCCGCCGGCTTAACTTTGATTCACAGTGCTAGTCGCACACAATCAGCATTATCAAGACTGGTAAACCGGAGTTGAGGCCTGTAAGTGTGTTATTACGGTTATATCAAGGACATAATTGAGGGCCAGTCTTTCGTGACTTAGATTCATATTCTGGGTTATATGTATGAGACTATGATTCTCAGTGCGGTAAGCCGCCTAGAGACTTGTGATTTGTTTTTCTATGCAGGATAGTTAAAGACAGCTATTTGAGCTTAAGGAAAATGAATGATCAATTATGACCCGGAAGAATATAAGGAAGCAACTTCAATGGAGTTAAGCATTCAACACGTGCACGATGGCACGACAAAGTTAAAATGTTGGTCCTACTCTATTACAAGACTCCCCGAGTCCAAAAGGGTGAAGCATTGTTTAACAAGCCGCCTAAAGAGTCAAGATGCTTGCCGGGTCGAAGCTTCCGGCTCATCCCTCTCCGCTCCTCCGGCTGTTCCCAAGACCTGGAAGGTTGACGATTTCCAGTCAATGCCGCTCAAAGCTTCAAATTGAGCTTCCTCGTCAATTAACCCGGCCGGGTCAATTTCCGGGGCAAAGGTGTGCTTACGAGTCGGCGGGACTAAGCTGATGGCTTCATAACGCGGAGTGGGGATCCTCTGATTCTCTGCGTCGTAGCCCGGCTGGTACTTGGTCAGATCGGTGTCATTCCCAATCAGGGTGGCCACCGGGCGCACGATCTTCACACAGGCAGCAAAGTCCTTTTGGTCGAAGGGGGTGCCGTCTTCCTTCAAGCTGGGGTAACCAAGTGCAATGTCAGCCGGGTCTAGCTCTGGAAGGAAAGCCTTGGCCCGGCTCAGAGCAGCTATGGCTCCGGCTCTTGCAGAGGCCCGTCGCAGCTCTTGGACACGCTGAGGAAGAACGGCAAGCCGGCGAAGTACTTCCGCCAGGTGAGTCGGAACCTCATTGGATAGGGCCACCACGGCCAAAGCGCGCTGTGACCCGGTGTAGAGTTGCTCCACCAGGGTGTACACGGCCTTCAGCTTGGTCAGCACGTTCTGATTGAGGTTGGCACTTCTGGGACCTGTTTAACAAAGTAAGATAAGCCGTTCTCAATGATGGGAGTTATGAGACATAAAGACTGTAAACTTGTTCAAAGCCTGCAGAAGGACTTACCGAAGATTGCGGCGACCATTTGTGACACATGGCGTTTTAAGCCGGAGAGTTCGGCGGTTCTCTCCGTCAGAGCCTTCTCCGCCTGTTCGGCCCGGCTTACAAGAGCAGCCTTTTCTTCGGCCCAAGTTTTCCTTTCAGCTTCAAACTTCTTCTTCAGCTTCTCTTGAGCAGCAATGCTGGATTCAAATTTGGCGTTGGCCTTCCGGGTCTCAGTTTCCTGAGTCTTCAGGCAGTTCTTCAGCTCTGATATATCAGCCTCAAATTTCTTGCAAGCAGCCTGCACAATTTCCGGGTTATAGTATGAACAATTATTATGCGATTTTAAAGTCCCAAGCACTTTCCAAGCAAAGACACTTGGCACTTGGGGGCTAATGCATGTCGAAAGTTTCTATCTACAAATTACCGGTTCATGGAAGTAAGCCGGAAATTAAGTCTACAACATATTTTATCATAAGTCGTAGACTTGGGGGCTAGTATGGTAAAGATGATTATGCAGTAAGCAATAGAGTGGTACCTCAGACTTCTGCTGTATCTGCTTCACCATGTCAATCTCCAAGTCCCGGCTGCTGTGCACTTGATTGACATAGCCGGAGATGATCTCTCCAATGCTCAGGTTGGCGTAGTTGGTGATGTCCAGCTTGGCCCGGTGGCGCTCTAGCAACTCTTCCTTCGCAGAGCACTTAGCCAGCGCAGTGGGTCTCCCCGGCTCGACAAACTCCGTCCGGGTGATTACCACGTCCGGGTCATCGGCCGGCTGAGCCGGGCTGGAGATATCCGGGTTGGTGGAAGTCTCCATGGCTGGCTCATCAGTTGGAGTGGTGGCTTCAGGAGCAGAGGCAGCTGGCGGCTCTTGAGCTGAAACCTCCGGCTCAGGCAAGACCGGCTCTTCGACCGGCTTATTCTTCTTTGCTCTTTTACTGAGCTTTGCTTGAGCACTGAAAGGACACAAGGTTAGTACAAAAGTATGAGTAAAGATAAGCACAACAAGAGATGATCATCATTACCCGGGTACGGTCTTGAAAGCCGGCAGGTTCGATTGCATAGAGTCGCCAGAGGAGGGTGAAGTTTCCTGATAATTCGAATCAGAAGAATTGAGCGGTTGACGTATAACACCCGCCAAAGGATGAAAAGGATATAAGTTGGAGATAACCTCGGTCCGGCGCTTCCTTGACGCCTCAGGTAAACCGGAGGAGAGGTCAGCATCCTTGTTGGTCCGGGTGTGCCGCCGGCTCTCATGAATCTGTTGCTTCAAAAGAAATTGAGGATCTTGATAAGCTAAAGGATGTGAAAATCTTACTTTCCGGGTTACTCTTCGGACTTTCAGCCTTGGCAAGGGCTCCGAGTCGGAGGAAAGTGTCATTACCTCTTCAGTCACCGGGTTACTTGCTCCGGTGTCATCCTGCTGATGATCAGTATCAATAAGGTGGACAGGAATAAACAAGAAATACAACAAGAGCTTACAGGTTCAGGGGTTACCTCTGACTCGGAGCTGTCACTTAGTTGAAGCAGCTCTGAGGCAGTAGGCCTGCTTCCCTTCTTGCGGGGAGCGGCTCTCCTGGCGGCTTTCTTAGCCTTCCTGGCCTTCTTGGCCGCCTCATGGTCATACTTGACCTTCCAGAATTTATCATCAGCCTGAAAAATACAATGAAGATTTCTTAAGGTTCAGATGAAAACTATCTAAAGGAGAAAATAAGATGTTCAGATCAGCGGCTTACCGCTGGGGCCGGGTTGGTCTTGCAGAAGGGGCTTAAGCCGGTCCTCCCGCAGTCTGCCAAGCTCTCATTCAAGAGGGCCTTGGTCATATCTTCAACAACGTCTTCAGGAAGATCGTTGCGGCTATGTCGCAGGGGGTCATCTTTCCGGCCCGTGTAATCACACATTAAGCCGGGGCGGCGGCTCAAGGGGATCACCCGCCAGGAGATCCAAACCCGGACCAGATCAATGCCGTTGAGGCCGTTGCCCAGGAGAGCCTTGATCTTGTTGATGGTGGGGATCAGAGGTTGACGCTCCGCCTGAGATAGTTTGTCGGGCAGAGGGTGGTTTGGTTCCAGACGCACGGCACGAAAGCCGGGCAGAGGGCTCTCGTCAGCCGGAGACGTGTCCTGGCAGTAAAACCACGTCTGGTTCCAGTCCTTTGGATGGCTGGGCGGCTCAGCGTAAGGAAAGAGGCAGTCTCTCCGGCGTTGAATGGAGATTCCACCAAGTTCCAGGCTCGGTCCATTAGCGCACTCATTCTGGCGGTTCAAATAGAATAGCTCTCTAAAGAGCAGAAGGCTGGGCTCTTCTCCAAGGTAGACTTCGCAGAATACTTGGAAGTTGCATATATTTGACACGGAATTGGGTCCTATGTCTTGTGGCCGCAGATCAAAGAAATTCAGCACATCTCTAAAGAACTTTGAGCCGGGCGGTGCGAAGCCCCGGCTCATGTGATCAGCAAAAATCACTACCTCACCCTCCCTTGGTTGCGGTCTCTCCTCTGACGGGTCAGGGGCACGGTAAGACATGACATCCTTCTTGGGCAGGTAACCCGTCTTTACGAATTCAGCTAAGGTGTCGTCGTGACGTTGGACCTCATCCAGTTGCACGTGATGGGTGCTTTGGGAGCTTTGGGAGGCATTGTGAAAGATGGAAGCCTATGACAAAAGGAAATGTCCGGTTCAATTATAAGCCGGCGGAAGTTACAGTTCAATGTTTAAAGTGGCGGCTTATGAAGGGGCCTAATGACATATGGCTAAATGCATCGGGTTATCTGAAGCCACTGAGGGCATCGTCAGTAATTCCAGCTGTTAAAGCTTATTATGAATGAGCCGGAAATTTCTACAGCGTGTGGCCTCTTTTAAAACCGGAGATATGAGCCGCCATAGCTAAACAGATGGCAATTTTTGACTAAGTGTGGCGCAAACAGTTTCACAGATCGCAGTAATTATTCTGGATCAAACGATCGACTGGAAAGGGAAAGTTTCTAGACCTAAAACAGACGCAGAAGAAAGTTCATAGGTTCGAACGGAGCCTTTATGCAATGAAAAGGGATCTATGTACATTGGGAACGGGTGTGAAACAACTACCGCAACAGTTCTATACAGTCTAAAGATCAAGAAAGGATGGTAATAATGAAATCTATCAAGAAGCTCGCGATGAACGGCGATGAACACGGGAAGAACAGGAAAGAACCCTAATGCAGATCTATGCTACGGAGTGGCAAGGGCTTACGGATGCTGGAGAGTTTGCAGAGGTCCGCGCCGTTTATCTGGTCACGTCAGGTTGATGCAGCGGCCTGAGTTGGTGAAGACGAGAAGACCCGCGGCGGGCGGCGGAGGAGCTCGGGCGGTAGCACAGTGGCGAGAGGAGGAGGAAGATGAAGGCGGCGAGTGACTGGAGGCTCATCGGGCCGGGCTATTTATAAGAGAGGCTCATAAGTGGCGCGAGAAACGAGGAGGCACGGCGTGATTATCTCACCACAAAGGCGCCTCGATTTTCGGGATGACCATTAAAGAAAGATCCGTTGGAGATGCGACAGAATAAAAAATTAACTTAATGGAAGATGATGTCCACGGCGGGTTACCCGGAATCCCAGAAGATGACGTCATGACGGGTTATAGCCTTCCACACAATTGTAAGCCGGAAGATTTCTATCGCAAGGATTGAAGATTGACATGAGCCGGCTCAATCAATCTGGGGCCTAATGTTGAGGAATATAACCCTTAGAGTCACCCGCCCGGAGGGGCCGGGTTACTCATAATGGTCATCGCCTGAAGCCCGGCGCCAAGCTTGAAGACGGCGGGCCAAAGATGGGCTTAAAGACCCGGAGACGGCTTAAGGCCCGTAGTTACAACCGCCATTATGGTAGAACTTGTAGTATAAGACAAGAATAGTTGAGAGTCCGAGCCGGACACTCTTATGAGCCGGCCGGGACTCTGAGAGCTGCTGGGCGTCAACCTCTCTATTTAAAGGGACGGCCCGGCGGCAGTTTAGGGACAAGGAAGATCTCGTCAGAGCCAGGCATAGCAGTTAAGCTCCCTGGTCATCGAAACCCTAACCAATACCACCTCAACTGGACGTAGGCTTTTACCTTCACCGTAAGGGGCCGAACCAGTATAACCCTCGTGTTCCTTGTCCCGTTTAACCCCTTCAAGCTTCCTAGCTGCGATGGCTCCACGATTAAGTCCTAGCTCGAGGACATCTGCCGTGACAATTCCACGACATCGAGCGTGAATCATATAGTAGATATGATCAACATAGTGATGTTCACCATTGAAAACTACTTCATCTCACGTGATGATCGGACATGGTTTAGTTGATATGGATCACGTGATCACTTAGATGATTAGAGAGATGTCTATCTAAGTGGGAGTTCTTAAGTAATATGATTAATTGAACTTTAATTTATCATGAACTTAGTCCTGATAGTATTTCTAAATTATGTTGTAGATCAATAGCTCGCGATGTAGCTCCCCGTTTATTTTTGATATGTTCCTAGAGAAAAACTATGTTGAAAGATGATAGTAGCAATGACGCGGACTAGGTCCGTGATCTAAGGATTATCCTCATTGCTGCACAGAAGAATTATGTCCTTGATGCACCGCTAGGTGGCGGACCTATTGCAGGAGCAGATGCCTACGTTATGAACGTTTGGCAAAGCTCGATATGATGACTACTTGATAGTTTAGTGCACCATGCTTTACGGCTTAGAACCGGGACTTCAAAAATGTTTTGAATGCCACGGAGCATATAAGATGTTCCAAGAGCTGAAATTGGTATTTCAGACTCATACCCGAGTCGAGAGGTATGAGACCTTTGACAAGTACTTTTCCTACAAGATGGAGGAGAATAGCTCAACTAGTGAGCATGTGCTCAGAATGTCTGAGTACTACAATCGCTTGAATAAAGTGGGAGTTAATCTTCCAGATAAGATAGTGATTGACAAGAGTTTTCTAGTCACTATCACCAAGTTACTAGAACTTCGTGATGAACTATAATATGCAAGGGATGACGAAAATGATTCCCCAAGCTCTTCGCGATGCTGAAATCGGTGAAGGTAGAAATCAAGAAAAGCATCATGTTTTGATGGTTAACAAGACCACCAGTTTCAAGTATAAGGGCAAAGGAAAAGAAAGGGAACTTCAAGAAGAATGGCAAGCAAGTTGCCACTCCCATGAAGAAACCCAAAGCTAGACCCAAGCCTGAAACTGAGTACTTCTACTGCAAAGGAAATGGTCACTGGAAGTGGAACTACCCTAGATACTTGGTGGATAAGAAGGATGGCAAAGTGAACAAAGCTATATCTGATATACATGTTATTGATGTGTACCTTAGTTAGTGTTTATAGAAACCCTCGGTATTTGATACTGTTCAGTTGCTAAGAGTTAGTAAACACGAAACAGGAGCTGTAAGATAAACAAAGACTAGTTAAGGATGAGGTGACAATGTGTATTGGAAATGATTCCAAGGTTGATAAGATCACCATCGCACACTCCTTTTACCTTCGGGATTAATATTGGAACTAAATAAATGTTTATTTGGTGTTTGCGTTGAGCATGAAATATGATTAGATCATGTTTATTGCGATACGTTATTCATTTAAATCAGAGAATAATTGTTGTTCTGTTGACATGAATGGTCTTACATCCAATGTAAATGGTTTACTGAATCTCGATCACAGTGATACACATATTTATAATATTGAAGCCAAAAGATGCAAAGTTAATAATGATAGTGCAACTTATTTGTGGCACTGCCGTTTAGGTCATATTGGTGTAAAGCGCATGAAGAAACTCCATGCTGATGGGCTTTTGGAATCACTTGATTATGAATCACTTGATGCTTGCGAACCATGCCTCATAGGCAAGATGACTAAGACTCCGTTCCCCGGAACAATGGAGCGAGCCACTAACTTATTGGAAATAATTCATATTGATGTATGCGGTCCGATGAGTGTTGAGGCTCACGGCGGGTAACGTTATTTTCTGACCTTCACAAATGATTTAAGCAGATATGGGTATATCTATTTAATGAAACACAAATCTGAAACAGTTGAAAAGTTCAAAGAATTTCAGAGTGAAGTGGAGAATCATCGTAACAAGAGAACAAAGTTTCTACGATCTGATCGCAGAGGCAAATATTTTAGTTACGAGTTTGGCCTTCATTTAAAACAATGTGGAATAGTTTCACAACTCATGCCACCTGGAACACGACAACGTAATGATGTGTCCGAACGTCGTAACCGTACTTTATTGGATATGGTGCGATCTATGATGTCTCTTACCGATTTACCACTATCGTTTTGGGATTATGCATTAGAGACAGCTGCATTCACGTTAAATAGGGCACCATCTAAATCCATTGAGATGACACCGTATGAACTGTGGTTTAGCAATAAACCTAAGCTGTCGTTTCTTAAAGTTTGGGGCTGCGATGCGTATGTGAAAAATCTTCAACCTGATAAGCTCGAACCGAAATCGGAGAAATATATCTTCATAGGATACCCAAAGGAGACTGTTGGGTACACCTTCTATCACAGATCCGAAGGCAAGATATTCGTTGCTAAGAATGGATCCTTTCTAGAGAAGGAGTTTCTCTCGAAAGAAGTGAGTGGGAGGAAAGTAGAACTTGATGAGGTAATTGTACCTTCTCCCGAATTGGAAAGTAGTTCATCACAGGAATCAGTTCCAGTGATTCCTACATCAATTAGTGAGGAAGCTAATGATGATGATCATGAAACTTTAGATCAAGTTACTACTTAACCTCGTAGGGTTCGCACCAGAGTGGTACGGTAATCCTGTTCTGGAAGTCATGTTACTAGACCATGATGAACCTACGAACTATGAGGAAGCGATGATGAGCCCAGATTCCGCAAAATGGCTTGAGGCCATGATATCTGAGATGGGATCCATGTATGAGAACAAAGTATGGACTTTGGTGAACTTGCCCGATGATCGGCAAGCCATTGAGAATAAATGGATCTTCAAGAGGAAGACGGACGCTAATGGTAGTGTTACTATCTACAAAGCTCGAATTGTCGCAAAAGGTTTTCGACAAGTTCAAGGTGTTGACTACGATGAGATTTTCTCACTCGTAGCGATGCTTAAGTCTGTCTAAATCATGTTAGCAATTGCCACATTTTATGAAATCTGGCAAATTGATGTCAAAAACTACATTCCTTAATGGATTTCTTAAAGAAGAGTTGTATATGATGCAACAAGAAGGTTTTGTCAATCCTAAAGGTGCTAACAAAGTGTGCAAGCTCCAGCGATCCATCTATGGACTGGTGCAAGCATCTCGGAGTTGGAATATACGCTTTGATAAGGTGATCAAAGCATATGGTTTTATACAGACTTTTGGTAAAGCCTGTATTTACAAGAAAGTGAGTGGGAGCACTACAACCTTTCTGATAAGTATATGTGAATGACATATTGTTGATCAGAAATGATGTAGAATTTTCTAGAAAGCATAAAGGAGTGTTTGAAAGGAGTTTTTCAAAGAAAGACCTCGGTGAAGCTGCTTACATATTGGGCATCTAGATCTATAGAGATAGATCAAGACGCTTGATAAGATTTTCAATGAGTACATACCTTGACAAGATTTTGAAGTAGTTCAAAATGGAATAGTCAAAGAAAGAGTTCTTGCCTGTATTACAAGGTGTCAAGTTGAGTAAAGACTCAAAACCCGACCACGGCAGAAAATAGAAAGAGAATGAAAAGTTATTCCCTATGCCTGAGTCATAGGTTCTATAAAGTATGCTATGCTGTGTACCAGACCTATTGTGTACCTCACCATGATTTTGGCAGGAGGGTACAATAGTGATCTAGGAGTAAATCACTAGACAACGGTCAAAATTATCCTTAGAGGACTAAGGAGAATATTTCTCGGTTATGGAGGTGATAAAGAGTTCGTCGTAAAGAGTTACGCCGATGCAAGCTTTGACACTGATCCGGATGACTCTAAGTCTCAATCTGGATACATATTGAAAGTGGGAGCAATTAGCTAGAGTAGCTCCGTGCAGAGCATTGTAGACATAGAAATTTGCAAAATACATACGGCTCTGAATGTGACAGACCCACTGACTAAGCTTCTCTCACAAGCAAAACATGATCACACCTTAGTACTCTTTGGGTGTTAATCACATAGCGATGTGAACTAGATTATTGACTAATAAAACCCTTTGGGTATTAGTCACATGGCGATGTGAACTAATCACATGGTGATGTGAACTATTGGTGTTAAATCACTTGGTGATGTGAACTAGATTATTGACTCTAGTGCAAGTGGGAGACTGAAGTAAATATGCCCTAGAGGCAATAATAAAGTTGTTATTTATATTTCATTATATCATGATAAATGTTTATTATTCATGCTAGAATTGTATTAACCGGAAACTTAGTACATGTGTGAATAATAGACAAACAGAGTGTCCCTAGTATGCCTCTACTTGACTAGCTCGTTAATCAAAGATGGTTAAGTTTTCTAACCATAGACATGTGTTGTCATTTGAGAGTTTTTATTGATATTGCTTTCTTCATAACTTATACATGTTCCTATGACTATGAGATTATGCAACTCCCGAATACCAGAGGAACACTTAGTGTGCTATCAAACATCACAATGTAACTAGGTGAGATTATGAAAATGCTGTCTCTAATGGTGTTTGTTGAGTTGGCATAGATCAAGATTGGGATTTGTCACTCCTCAACCTAGCAGTCAAGTCGGGTGAGGCCGGGTCAAGCTCTCCCAAACCCATGCCCGGATATTTAATGGGTGTAGACTCTGCCCACGACCCTACCAATGGGCAGAGAAGTAGACCCATGCCCGAACCCGACGGGTGACCCGACCCAATAGGGCACCCATCGGGTCTTTTTTTTTAATTCATTTTAATCTTATCCAACAGTTTGCATGTCTGGCGTTTGGCTGCCTGATGCGTTCCACCTCTGAGTACGCCCTTCCTCGCCTCCTTTATAGCAGAGCGCAGCCTACCATTCCCTCAAGCCAAGTGAGGTGGTACTAAACGAGGTACTCTAGCGCTCAGTTCATGCACAGCACACGCCTCGTGCATGGGCTTCAGCAGCTCAAGGCCCAAGAGGCCGAATACTGCACTGTTTTCAAGTTAGTGCCTGGAGCGATCTACAGGAAATAAAAGGCAGATCAAACATGTATATGCATGCATCGCTAAGCATTGGGCCTTTCTAAAGATATTAATTAACATGTTACTAGTATCTTCACACAAAACATCCACACATCATATAAAATAAAAATCTATTTTAATCACTAATTTTAATCGGGTGACCCATCGGGCAACCCATGGGCATAACCTTATGCCCATACCCTACGCATGACTAATTGGGTTACCCATCGGGTTTACCCATGGGGAATATGGCGACCCATACCCTACCCATTCGGGTCGTGCCCATGGGCGCGGCCACCCATGGGTCATATTGCCGGGTTGAGTCACTCCGATTGTCGGAGAGGTATCTCTGGGCCCTCTCGGTAATGCACATCACTATAAGCCTTGCAAGCAATGTGACTAATGAGTTAGTTATGGGATGATGTATTAGGTAACGAGTAAAGAGACATACCGGTAACGAGATTGAACTAGGTATTGGGATATCGACGATCGAATCTCGGGCAAGTAACATACCAATGACAAAGGGAACAACGTATGTTGTTATGCGGTTTGACCGATAAAGATCTTCGTAGAATATGTAGGAACCAATATGAGCATCCAGGTTCTGCAATTGGTTATTGACCGGAGATGAGTCTCGGTCATGTCTACATAGTTCTCGAACCCGTAGGGTCCACACACTTAACGTTCGATGACGATCGGTATTATGAGTTTATGTGTTTTGATGTACCGAAGGTTGTTCGGAGTCCCGGATGTGATCACGGACATGACGAGGAGTCTCGAAATGGCCGAGACATAAAGATCGATATATTGGAAGGCTATGTTTGGACACCGGAATGGTTCTGGATGAGTTCAGGCATTTTCCGGAGTACCGGGAGGTTACCGGAACCCCCTGGGGAGTCAATGGGCCTTATTGGGCCTTAGTGGAAGAGAGGAGAAGGCGGCCAAGGTGGGGGCGCGCCCCCCCAAAGCCCAATCCAAATTGGGAGGGGGGGCGACCCCCCTTTCCTTCTCTCCCTCTCCCCCTTCCTTCTTCTCCTACTCCAACTAGGGAAGGGGGGAAACCTACTCCTATTGGGAGTAGGACTCCCCCCTTGGGCGCGCCATAGAGAGGGCCGGCCCTCCCCTCCTCCACTCCTTTATATACGGGGAGGGGGGCACCCCATAGACACACAAGTTGACAGTTGTCTTAGTCGTGTGCGGTGCCCCCCTCCACAGATTTCCACCTTGGTCATATCGTTGTAGTGCTTAGGCGAAGCCCTGCGTCGGTAACTTCATCATCACCGTCATCACGTCGTTGTGCTGACGAAACTCTCCCTCGACCTCATCTGGATCTAGAGTTCGTGGGACGTCACCGAGCTGAACGTGTGCAGATCGCGGAGGTGCCGTATCTTCGATGCTAGGATCGGTCGGATCGTGAAGACGTACAACTACATCAACCGCGTTGTCATAACGCTTCCGCTTTCGGTCTACGAGGGTACGTAGACAACACTCTCCCCTCTCGTTGCTATGCATCTCCTAGATAGATCTTGCGTGATCGTAGGAATTTTTTTAAATTACTGCGTTCCCCAACAGATATGACCACGTTGATTGACAGAAGGGCCGTCGTTAAAACCCATCAGTCCGTCGGGCGCCTCCTTGGTCTGGCGAGGGCGTATTCATGGCGCTGCTTCAACGCGCCACCCGAGAGGCCAAACCCGACTATTTAATTATTCGTTTCTTTATTTCTATCAAGGTTCTTGACTTGATTCAGAGATTACTTGATGTTTCTGTCGATGCTCGGATGTTCCATGGTGCTTGTATTCGGAAAACCAGGACGGTGAGGACTTCACACATGTTTAGTCCAAAAACGTCGGTGGTTTAAGGCGTGGTGTGAATAAACTGGTGGGCTTGAACTAGGTCGGTGAGGATGCCCACGTGTTCAATCCGATATTGTCGGTGGTACAAAACATTGTGTGGATAATCTGGAATGCTCACTACATGAAAGTGTTCAAAGTTGTTTAAAGTCATGGTTGCTTGTTGAGACAATTGGATTCAGTCTTTCGATTATCAATTCATCTTTCGATTATTGATTCAATTTTCAGAAACAAAAAACTTCTGTTCAAGCAATGTTCTAGCACTTCTAATTGAGTAATATTCTTATGGTTCCATAATGTACTCTCTAAGTATTTCCGTACTAACCTTGCGTTTTATTTGGTTTTCAGATACTAAGTAAGCAACATGCATGAGAGACGGGAGTAGCATCACTGCGTCACTTGAGCACCTACATAATTTCACTAATACTTACAAGACACTCATACCTTTATCTACTTGTCCTAGTATAAAAATTGGTTAATACTCATCTGCTT
Organism: Triticum aestivum; assembly: GCF_018294505.1. Classification (NCBI taxonomy): domain Eukaryota; kingdom Viridiplantae; phylum Streptophyta; class Magnoliopsida; order Poales; family Poaceae; genus Triticum; species Triticum aestivum. The sequence goes on along the minus strand of NC_057799.1, from coordinate 549,317,805 downwards.
GGCGTGAGCTTATGGTCGCCTTGGTCGATGTAGTTTGTGTCTCGAAGAACTATTCATATTTATTTGCTGCATGGATACTGTTGAAGATACACTGTTGTGTATTTCTCTTCTCGTATGTTGTAGATATCAGTGTAAACAAGGGAAACTCTGTCGAAATTTATAATTATTCTAATGTGGTTGAGATTAGACAACGTCAGGTTGGTTTGAAATCTGAAGTGTTACAACAGCCAACACTCCCACACACTGCACCTCCACAAACCCACACACCTCTAACGAAGCCACCACGCCAATAGCATTGAGATCCGTCAAAGAATCAAATTATGATAGTATTATTTTGTGAATTTGATAACATATTAAAATGTTTTTACTATTTTTTTGTGAATGTCGGCAAGACACCTATCTACATTAAAAAAAAAATACAAATTCAGCATGAATAGTGTCACAAAAAGACAAAAGCCAAAATGATATTATTCACATCTAGATTTGTACAATTTTGTTTTCTCCATGTTTATTTGAAAGTTCCATTTGAATGTTGCCAGATTGTAGACACTGCTATTAACTATCTCTATTATATTGTTAGTAACGAAGTATAAGTTATTGCTAGGGTCTCTCTCCCCCCTTCTTCCCTTGGCGTGCGGCTAGGGCAGACTCTCCCCTCCAGGCTTCGCCGGTGAGCCCGTAGATTTGCCTCCCCTCTTGATGGCTCTCCAGTGGCCTGTGGCGGGGGAGGGAAATCCGGTGCTTCTGGCCCGGTTAGTAGTTTAGGTTAGGGTTTTTTAGTCCTCGTGGGTGCAGCGCTCAGACGGATGGCGGCGCTTCTTCTTCGAGTTTGTCTTCCGGCTCCAATCCTCCTCGAGTCCTTCCATCTGGACATAGTCGACTAAGCTCCGACGTAGATTCCTGTCATCTCCTCAAGGCAGCGAGGTTAGGGTTTCTCGTCGTGGAGGTGAGATTTGGTGTTAGGTGATTCATCTATTCAAGAGTTCAAAGACGATGACTGCAGTTCCAGGGCGCCGGTCCTTGGAGGAACATGCATGAAGACTTCCCAGCTGTCATTGACAAGGTCAAGCCGGCTCAGGTAGTGGAGCGGCGACAACAACACATCAACAGCTTGTTCTGACGGCGTTAGTGGTCGTTCGGCAGTCTTGGAATCTCGATGTGATTTTCATTATGTTCGAGCTACTTTGTACTTCCGGTGAACTTTGAGAATAGATTAGGATCATTTTTCGCAAAAAATATAATTTCAAATTATACTCTAGAAGTTTCTATGAATGTGCTTAGATAATATTACACTAGAAACCAGTATTAACTATCTCTTGGATAATACGCTTTAGATATCTCTACTATGATATTCAAAATATATGAAAGCATGCATATACACACAAATAATATGTGTCTACTGCATTATGTAGTCAGTAAAAGTTAATTCAAGAATTTTTTTGTGAAGTATAATTTAAATTTACCATAATCAGTATTTAATATAAATTCCAAATGTATAGAAATAATACTATAATTACTACTCCCTCCGTTCAAAAATACTTGTCATCTAAATGGATAAAAAGAGATGTATCTAGAACTAAAATACGTCTAGATACATCCCCTTTTATCCATTTTGATGACAAGTATTTCCGGACGGAGGGAGTATTTAGTAATATTTTTATGTGGTTAACTATGACATCTAATTAATAAAAGTATTGTATTGGTTAAGGTTAAAGTATGATAAAAAAAGTTGAAGGAAATATAAAAAAATAGTATAAATGTTCTTCCTTGTATTTGCCACTCAAAGAAATGGATCCGTCGAAGTTGAGCTTCAACCAACCTACGGGAGCAGCTTCCCGATTTAGCTTCAACCAGCCCATCGGAGGAGCCTCCCACCTCACCATGAGGCGGCTGGGATGGAAGGGAGGGGAGGAGGCCGACAACGAGGTGGAGGTAAATGGTGTCCTGCAGAAAGGAGCAAAGGGAACTAGGGCTGCGATGCACGCCATGTCTAGCTAGGTAGTACTTGATACGTCTCCGTCGTACCTATAATTTTTGATTGTTCCATGCCAATATTCTACAACTTTCATATACTTTTGGCAACTTTTTATACTATTTTTGGGACTAACATATTGATCCGGTGCCCAGTGCCAGTTCCTGTTTGTTGCATGTTTTTTGTTTCACAGAAAATCCATATCAAACGGAGTCCAAACGGGATAAAAACTGACAGTGATTTTTTTTGGAATATTTGTGATTTTTGGGAAGAAGAATCAACGCGATACGATGCCCGAGGAGGCCACGAGGCAGGGGGGCGCAGCCCAGGGGGCAGGCGCGCCCTGGACCCTCGTGGCCACCCCGTAAGGCGGTTGGAGCCCTTCTTTCGCCGCAAGAATGCTAATTTCCGGATAGAGATCGTGTCCAAAATTCAGCCCAATCGGAGTTACGGATATCCGGTTATAAAAGAAACGGTGAAAGGCCAGATCTGAGAGCGCAGAAACAGAGAGACAGATCCAATCTCGGAGGGGCTCTCGCCCCTCCCATGGCATGGAGACCAAGGACCAGAGGGGAAACCCTTCTCCCATCTAGGGAGAAGGTCAAGGAAGAATAAGAAGGAGGGGGGCTCTCTCCCCCTCGCTTCCGGTGGCGCCGGAGTGCCACCGGGGGCCATCATCATCACCGCAATCTTCACCAACAACTTCACCGCCATCATCACCAACTCTTCCCCCCTCTATGCAGCGGTGTAACCCCTCTTTTACCCGCTATAATCTCTACTTAAACATGGTGCTCAACGCTATATATTATTTCCCAATGATGTATGGCTATCCTATGATGTTTGAGTAGATCCGTTTTGTCCTATGGGTTAATTGATGATCTTGATTGGTTTGAGTTGCATGTTTTATTATTGGTGCTGTCCTATGGTGCTCTCCGTGTCGCACAAGCGTGAGGGATCCCCGCTGTAGGGTTTGCAATATGTTCATGATTTGCTTATGGTGGGTGGCGTGAGTGACAGAAGCATATACCCGAGTAAGTAGGTTGTTTGCGTAAGGGATAAAGAGGACTTGATGCTTTAATGCTATGGTTGGGTTTTACCTTAATGATCTTTAGTAGTTGCGAACGCTTGCTAGAGTTCCAATCATAAGTGCATATGATCCAAGTAGAGAAAATATGTTAGCTTATGCCTCTCCCTCAAATAAAATTGCAATAATGATTACCGGTCTAGTTATCGATTTCCTAGGAACAAATAACTTTCTCGTGACAAAAAGCTCTCTACTAAAACTAATTTAGTTTTGTATTTATCTAAACAGCCCCTACCTTTTATTTACGCTCTCTTTATTATCTTGCAAACCTATCCAAAAACACCTACAAAGTACTTCTAGTTTCATACTTGTTCTAGGTAAAGCGAACGTTAAGCGTGCGTAGAGTTGTATCGGTGGTCGATAGAACTTGAGGGAATATTTGTTCTACCTTTAGCTCCTCGTTGGGTTCGACACTCTTACTTATCGAAAGAGGCTACAATTAATCCCCTATACTTGTGGGTTATCAGTACTACTAGCGGAAGCTAGATCTCCTCCATTTCTCTCGCGTACTGCAAGTGAGGAAGAAAGCCTAGCTACTGGTCTATTTATTAACTTTGGAGTGCCCGGGTAGCTGCCGGTGCTGGCCGCCGGATTCTAAATTTCTTTCGGATTTGCAGAGGAACCATCACCCTGATCCACCTCGGATTGATGACTTCACGTGTCCATCGCAACGATGGACATAATTTGCACCACACAAAAGGCCTACGTCATGGAGCCATACTAGGCTCGGACACCAATCCTATTTAGCCCTGCTCCGTTTAACTTATTCAGACTAATATATGGAATAATTTTTGCAGCGCACACAGAAAAAATGATGCGAGCTCGAGCATCCACAACCGGACCCATATCCGCCCCAAACGCCCGGGCGGACTGCTCGGTCATTGTCCGGACGAAAATTACTATCCAACCAGACGCCTTATATTCAGCCCAAACGCCCGCACTGACCGGCAACCCTTATATCCACTCCATATGTGGGTGGATATGGGACGCCCGGGTGCGCCCGCGACGTCGGATCCAGCCGATTCTGGCCCACCCAACCTCACATGAATTGGAACCTATCCGCACCCCGGACAAACCCTAGATGCATTCAACTTCACTTCACCACCACCACCCCCACACCTGCACTCACAAGCCCTGTTTGGCGATCTCCCACCTTCTCCGGCATGGCGGGCAGTGGATCCGAGTCCTACACCCCCTATCAGTTGACCCGAAGCTCATTCCACGCGGTCTCGAGAAGGAGATGTTTGTTCGCCTTACGCTCCTCCGCTCCCGGGAGGAGTCCGCCCGGCTCCTTCCGACGGGAATCCATTGCGTCCACCCAAATGACGCATGGATCCGGTGCGAGGCATGTTGTTGCTGCCTCGCCAGAGGCGGTGCGGTTGCCTGGTATCTGAACGTCGTGTCGGATGCGCAACTCTTTCATTGGCTCGCCCAGGTGGAGGTGAATGCATGGGCCTTGTCCGACGCAAATATAGCGTGACGTGCCCGCTGTGCGAGGCAGCGGGCACGGGGCAGCCCTTGCGGCAGACGTTAGCAAGGCGGAGTCGCACTCTCCGGCGCCGCGTATGGTGCCCAAGAACCCCTCGCACCACAATTGCGTCGTGGTGGCCGTCTACAACCATGATAGATCCATCATCAATCTCAAATCCACCAGCGGCTGCCTCCAATAGGGAAGAGTAGTTCATGAGAGACGGCGACAACTCGAGTCCCATGAGCCGGTGTGTGTTCCATGTCCTAATCTACCTCGCCGACGACCGCACCAACGCTCTGAAGGGCGCATCCTGCCGCCGAACATGGACATGGCAGAGCCGGACGAGCTCAGCTCAAGATTAGTTTTATGTTGTATTTGATAATTTGATGATGCAGAGCCGGAAATTTGATGATTTGAAAATGGGGTATCCGGTTGTGGAAACGGTTTTTTGAGTGTTGTTCCTTCACTGTCCATGGACGCGCCCGGGCATGTTCTTTATAACCCACAATTATAGGGGATCAATTGTAGCCTCTTTCGATAAGTAAGAGTGTCGAACCCAATGAGGAGCTAAAGGTAGAACAAATATTCCCTCAAGTTCTATCGACCATCGATACAACTCTACGCACGCTTAACGTTCGCTTTACCTAGAACAAGTATGAAACTACAAGTACTTTGTAGGTGTTGTTGGATAGGTTTGCAAGAATATAAAGAGCACGTAAATAAAAACTAGGGGCTGTTTTAGGTAAAGAAGCAATAAAGTTAGTATAGCGAGTGTGGAAAAGTTGTGGTAGGAGTTGTGAAATTGTCCCTAAGCAATTGACTACGTTACTAGACCGATAGCAAATTTTATGTGGGAGAGGCCACTGCTAGCATGTCATCCCTGACTTGGAATTCTATGCACTTGATTGGAACTATTAGCAAGCATCCGCAACTACTAATGTTCATTAAGGTAAAAGCCAACAATAGCATTAAGATATATCGGTCCCCCTTCAATCCCGGCATCAATTTCTATGCTAGGTTGAAGCTTCTATCACTCTTGCCCTCCAATACATAGTCCTATCAACATACAACTAACCCTATGGTGTGATCCACGCGTGCGCTCATATGATGGGCACCAAAGGACATCAACATAACCATAAGCAAATTAAACCAATCATAGCAATTCACCAATTACCGATAGGACAACGAAAATCTACTCAGACATCATAGGATGGCAACACATCATTGGACAATAATATGAAGCATAAAGCACCATGTTCAAGTAGAGGGTACAGCGGGTTGCGGGAGAGTGGACCGCTATAGATAGATGGGGTAAGGTGATGAAGATGTTGGTGAAGATGACGGAGGTGTTGGTGTAGATCGCCGTCACACGATGATGGCCCCGGCGATGTTCCGACGCCACCGGGAGAGAGGGGGAGAGGGCCCGCTCCTTCTTCTTCTTCCTTGACCTTCCCCCTAGATGGGAGAAGGGTTTACCCCCTGGTCCATGGCTTCCATGGAGGCGGAGGGGCGAGAGCCCCTCCGAGATTGGATCTGTCTCTCTGTCTCTCTCTGTTTCTGCGTTCCAGATTCTGGCCTTTCACCGTTTCTTATATTCCCGGAGATCCGTAACTCCGATTGGGCTGAAATTTTAACACAATCTCTATCCGGATATTGGCTTTCTTGCGGCGAAAGAAGGGCACCAACCGCCTTACGGGGTGGCCACGAGGGTCAGGGGCGCGCCCCCTGCCTCGTGGCCCCCTCGGGCATCGTCTCGCGTTGATTCTTCTTCCCAAAAATCACATATATTCCAAAAAAATATCCGTAAGTTTTTATCCCGTTTGGACTCCGTTTCATATAGACTTTCTGCGAAACAAAAAACATGCAACAAACAGGAACTGGCACTGGGCACTGGATCAATATGTTAGTCCCAAAAATAGTATAAAAAGTTGCCAAAAGTATATGAAAGTTGTATAATATTGGCATGGAACAATCAAAAATTATAGATACGACGGAGACGTATCACACGTCTGCGGGCATTTGGGTGGCGGATTTTGTGACTTGTGGTTGTAAATGCTCTAAGAGCCTTGAACTATAACTTTCTCTAGAAACAGGCCCGCGCCCCATTTTAGAGATAAAGCACAAATCAAAGTACACGGACGAGTGATACAAGGTGGAGAGTAGCCCTCTTACGAAGCAGACCATGGGATACCAGACCATGGATGACGCATGTGACTACGGTACTAAAAGAGAACACATGAAGGTAGGAGAACAACGCCACGCTATGCGCTAGAACATCTGAGCTCCATAACAACACCCTCAGGAGGGAGAACGACGTCAAGCGTCACCGCTGTCGTGTATGAAATGGATAAGGGTCTGCACCCCGAACCCTGATGCAGAGAGGAGAACCGCAACGCTGTCTTCTAGAAGAGAATGGCATCCGCGAGCGTCGCCTTCATCGAGGCGGAGCTTTCGCTTGCCACCTGGTCACCCATGTCGCCATGAGATCTCCTAGGAAAACCATGATGAAATCAGACCCCTAGATCCAAATTTTGGCGTCACCACTGCCAATGACGGAGAACGAGCCCGTGCCACTACACCCCTTGCTGTCCACATGAACAAAAGGGTAAGAAAGCTCTACCGCCATGATGCCCACCGGAGAGCCAACCACATGGACCATCGTACAGGATCGCCGCCCTGGTATCCCTGCCCCGAAGCACTGCCACCCATTCACTTTACGACACCCAACCATGGTAGGAGAAATGAAATACACCTTCTTTCATCCAAGCCCGACATCAGCCATCGGGACTGGGTCGACGCCTCCATGGTAGGAAGCGCCCACACCCGCCTCCCTAGCCGGTCTCGGTGGACGGGTGAGGGGAAGGATACATCCAATGACAGCTGACGACTGCTGCCGAGCAAGCACGTACGTCGCCATGCCCATGGCCACCAACTTTGATCCGTCTGACGACACGACAACACCTAGAAAAAGCCCAACTCGGTCTGATGCCACTAACAGGCGGAAAACTATAAACCGGAAAGGAGGGAGTATGTCCATGTTTCATCTATTGTGATTTTCTGCCGTCGAGTCCACCTCGGTCACGATCCCCTCGCGACTTGTTTTAATCCCCCCTTTAGACCCTGGTCCATCTCAAAAACACCTAGGGTTCATGGCGACGATGTCGGACATACAATAGATGAATGGAAGCGATGAAAAGGGGGTCAACCCCTATGATCTGGATACATACTTTGATCAGGTGGACATGCAAGATGAGGAGTTTGATGATCTGGTGATCAATGAAGATGACCCAGAGATTATGGAGAGTGTCTGGCTAGTTCTATTAAAGGTTCATACTAAAAAGTCGTTTACTCATATATCATTTTTCAGGGATATAAGGGCGGCATGGAACCCCGCTCAGGAGATCAGATTTCGCCCAGTTGGTCCCAATCCATTCGTCGTACAAGTATGTGTGTCTAGGTGATTGGGAGAGGATAATGGAGCAGGGACCTTGGATTTCCGGTTCTGGGTTGTAATGCTTCTCTATATGATGGTTTTAGCCAGGCAGAGGATGTGGAAATAGTACATGCCTATTTGGCTCCAAACTCACTAAGCTCTCGGACATTTACCGTAAGAAGTATATGGTGGAGAAACTGATCAAGAATCCTGGCAAGATTTTGGAGATGAGATTGTCCGAAAATTCTCGTGGCGATTATACCGAATTGTCCACCATGATGTTAGACAACCATTAACAAATTTTTTAAGCATTATTAAAGAAAAAGTGTTGGAAATATGCCCTAGAGGCAATAATAAACTAGTTATTATCATATTTCCCTGTTCATGATAATTGTTTATTATCATGCTAGAATTGTATTGAATGGAAACTCAAATACATGTGTGGATACATAGACAACAATATGTCCCTAGTAAACCTCTACCTGACTAGCTTGTTAATCATAGATGGCTATGGTTTCCTAGTCATAGACATGAGTTGTCATTTGATAACGGGATCACATCATTGGGAGAATGATGTGATGGACAAGACCCAAACTATAAACGTAGCATATGATCGTATCAAGTTTATAGCTATCATTTTCTGCATGTCAAAGTATATGTTCCTATGACCATGAGATCATGCAACTCACTGACACCGCAGGAGTACCTTGTGTGTACCAAACATCGCAATGTAACTGGGTGACTATAAAGGTGCTCTACAGGTATCTCCGAGGGTGTCTCTTGAGTTGGCATGGATCAAGACTAGGATTTGTCACTCCGTATGCCGGAGAGGTATCTCAGGGCCCACTCGGTAATACAATATCACAATAAGCTTGCAAGCAATGTGACCAATGAGTTAGTCACGGGATCTTGTATTACGAAACGAGTGAAGAGACTTGCCAGTAACGAGATTGAACTAGGTATGGAGATAGCGACAATCGAATCTCAGGCAAGTAACATACTGATAGACAAAGGGAACTGCATACGGGATTAACTGAATCCTTGACATCGAGGTTCGACCGATAAGATCTTCGTAGAATATGTGGGAACCAATATGGGCATCCAGATCCCGCTATTGGTTATTGATCGTAGAGGTGTCTCGGTCATGTCTGCATAGTTCTCGAACCCGCACGGTCTACACACTTAACGTTTGGTGACGATATAAGTATTGTTGAGTCATTATGGTGGTTACCGAAGGTTGTTCGGAGTCCCAGATGAGACCCCGGACGTGACGAGGAACTCCGGAATGGTTCGGAGGTGAGGATCAATATATTGGACGAAGGGTATTGGAGTCTGAAATAGTTCTGGGGGTACCGGGTGGTGACCAGCGTCACCGAAAGGGGTTTCGGGGGGCCCCGACAAGTGTTGGGGGCCCCATGGGCCAAGGGGAGGGGCAAACCAGCCCACTAAGGGGCTGAGCGCCCCCTCACCCCATCTCACGTAACCAGGAGGGTTGCTTGGTTTCCGGACATAATGAATGCTTCATTTCATTTCAAATAGTATCCGGAAACACTCCACCATTTTGGTTTGGAGGTTAAATCCGAAAGCCTGCGATGACAAACTTTTCACATGTTCAGATAAAGGTACAGGTTGATCATAACGTACATTAATACATTAAATCAAACACCTATTCCTTATCTATTCCATCTATAAGACTGTCTAAACTACAGTCTTCCTCCGAATACTTCGCAACTATCATTACTTGGTCATACACCAAATTTACTGGAATTTCTTTCCCGTCTGGTCCCTATGGTCCCACTCGGGCCATATGATTTGGATCCAGCTTGGTAAAGCGTGTCTTCACCATGGCCCAGGCTTCTCGGGCGCCTTCACGGCAGGCGGATGTCTTCCATAGCTCAAACTAGTGCTGGGCACGTTTGAATAAGTTTGCCAAGCCCTCCATACTTTCTGGAGGGGTATCAGATGGCCATAATGCCTTCACCATATTCATCATGGCTTTCCGGACCCGAGCATGTACTACGGATAGTTCCTTCAACACGTCGCCTTGAAATCCGAATACTTCTTCATCCGGTCGACTAGTTAACAGGCCTGCGGCAACAAAGTCGTGACATTCCAAATTATGGACTAAAACATGAGCACCTAGGGTGGTTTTAAATAAGAAAGGAAGACATACCGAACATGCCGCCTTTCAGCTTCTCATTTTCTTTCTGCGCGACCGATAACTGAGCCCTTAAGCTCTCTATCTCTTCGGATTTTTTGTCTCTTTCCTCCTCGTGTTTTTTCTTCCCGGACGCGCTCATTGCGGCCTTTTTCATTTCCGCCAGTTCGGCGGTGACGGCATTTAGCTGTGTCTAATTTATCTTTAGCTCCTGGGATAACACAATATTCTTTTCTTTGAGAACCTGAAGGTCATATCGATCCTTAAATCGGTTTGCCTCACCGCTTCAAGTATCGGGGGCTACTGGCATATGACTACCAAAATCGCATAAACTTTTACCTGTATATCCTTTGAGAATAACTGAGTGACTCCGGCAAGTCCGTCTTGAGTGGCCCGGATGTATGCATCCACCGAGCTGAGTGCAGTAAACTCTTGCTCAGAAAAGGCTGGAGCGCGCATGCCCTCTCTCAATGGAAGGTGATTCATCACGCTCTCCACTTCGGAATTCGTGACAAATACGTCGTCCGATTCCTCATGAGGCGGCAGGACTGGTGTTGCATCGGCTCTCGTCCTAGTTGACGAGTCCGACACCGGATTGGTGGATATTTGGCTAACAGGGCGTTTTCCCACCGTCTGCCGTGTGTTTCTCCTGACATCAAGGATAAAGGATACTTTAAATAATCCGGACTCATACCCAGGCATGTATTAAAGCGGACGTACCTCTTGGACGGCTGTGAGGTTTCTGCAATACTCTCGATCCCCTTTCGTTTTGAACGACTACCCAGTGTAGGGGCGGCCCTGGAGGAGGTACGGTCCGCCGAGCGCCGATCCTATTAAAATTCGGATCAGTATAATGGGCAAAAGTGCAAATAGGGATTTCCTTTTAAGAGCCCTCGAATACTTACGATGCAGAAGGGATAGAGGTGGGGGTAGTCGACGGTGATAGCCACTTCCGAGCCGTCAAGGCTCGCTTGATAAATACCCCATCATCAAACTCTATGTATATATCCGGATCCTCGCGAAAGCCAGGGTCTCCATCGCGGTTATGATCCTCTGGCTGTGGAGCGGGACAGTGGACGTCTTCGGTCATCTTCCTCCATGAATGTTTATGGCAACAAAGGGAAAATTTGATTAGTATATGTGACAGCAATAAGGCAACACATATGATCGAAATCTTACCCATTCAATGGGGTTGTACATGGAATAGCCTTCCCAGCAGTTTAAGCGGAGGAAATCTTCCTTTTCGCCCTTATACAGATCGACTAAGATTGTGGCCAGTTCGGCAGGGGTATCCGGACCCTTCCATCTGTAACGGGACACGTCATCTTCTCTTGTGTAACACCATAAGGGAGTTACTCTGGATTGGAGAGGCTGGACACACCTCTTTATCGCAATAGCCATGACCTCGACTATCGAGAGCTTGGTATGGGCTAGTAACCTGACCTTGCTAACCAACCTTTTTATTTCCGCACTATCTTCCTCTTTGGGACTTCGGGGACGCTAGTTGAAACGCTTCTTTAAAGGAGCGCTAGAAAATTCAGGAAGGCCGCGCCGAACTGGGTCTGGCAGTGGGACGTCATCCATGTAAAACCATTCCGAAGACCACTGTGGGCATACCTCTTTGGGAGTTCCTATGAGGTATCCGGATCCGGCTATACGCCATACTTTGGCACCGCCCACTTCAAATATGGAGCCTCCTCGATGGCGGGGAACGAGGCAAAAGAACTTCCTCCATAGTTCAAAATGGGCCTCAATGCCTAAGAACAGTTCGCAGAGGGCAACGAAACCTGAGATGTGCAGAATCGAACCTGGGGTAAGGTTGTGCAGTTGGATGCCGTAAAATTCCAATAGGCCCCTGAGGAAGGGATGGATTGGAAATCCTAGGCCCCGCAACAGGAATGGGACGAAGCACACCCTGTCCTCCTTGTTGGGGTTGGGGAAATTCTCAGCCATCACATCGTTGCCGATTGAGGCCAATCCCGCTCGAACGGAGACTAGATCTTCGAGGGGAAGATAGCCCTGCGTCTGGAGTTGACTCAACTGAAGATGATGCACTGAGCAACTCTGCCAATCACCCTTTTGAGGGCCATGGGGGCGCGACGAGGAGCCTGGAGCACTGGCCATATCAGAAAGCTTCTTTCGTGGCTAATCTTGATGGTTTTTCTTCTACGCGATGTGAGATGGCATTTGGGGATCTACATCTCCTTATATAGATGCCATCCGAGAGTGGTGAGGGGCTTATTTGCAAAAAAAATCATGGACCATTCATATTCATCTGGCGCGCGGAAATCGAAGCGACAACAGGAAGGAATCATAAAGCCAGAACATCGAGGTCAGAGCCAGACTGTCGGTGGTCTGAAATATAATGAAGAACCCGCCTTGCAAAGCCGAAGACATAAGCCGGATACTACGTTGTCATTGAAGGCAAGTTCGGGGGTTACTGAGGGAGACCTGGATTTGGTGGTCCTCAAGAGTCCGGTCTTTTCAAACATGGGCCGGGCTGATGGGCCGTGAAGATGGAGCGGAAGATTATTCCCCGTGTTCGGATAGGACTCCTAGATGCGTGGAGGGCAAGATTGGAGTCCGGGTGTATTGTTTCCTTCCCTTGTAAACCGCCCCTGTACCCCTCCGGTGTATATATAAACCGGAGGGTTTAGCCCATGGAGAGGATCAGAATTTATATAGGCTAGACATCTAGGGTTAGGCCATTACGATCTCGAGGTAGATCAACTCTTGTAACCCCTATACTCATCAAAGACAATCAAGCAGGAAGTATGGTTTTACCTCCATTAAGAGGGCCCGAACATGGGTAAACATAGTGTCCCCTTTGTCTCCTGTTACCTTCGATCCTCATACGCACAGTTCGGGACCCCCTACCCGAGATCGGCCGGTTTTGACACCGACAGAGGGGGCAAACCAGCCCACTAAGGGGCTGAGCGCCCCCCTCACCCCATCTCACGTAACCAGGAGGGTTGGGGGCGCCCCTAGGCTTCCCACCTCCTGGCTTGGGGGCAAGTCAGCCTAGGGGAGATCCCATCTGCCCTGGCTGCCGCCCCCTAGGGGAAACCCTAGGGGCGCCCACCCCTCCTCCCTTCCACTATATATAGAGAGGTAGAGAGAGGGCAGCCACACCCCAAGAGCACATCTCCACGCCACGACGCTGCCTCTCCTCTCCCTCGCATCCCTCTTCCTCTTCGTAGTGCTTAGCGAAGCTCTGCTGAGATTCCTCCATCACCACCGCCACCACGCTGTCGTGCTGCCGGAGGACTCGTGCTACTACTTCACCATCGCTCGCTGGATCGAGGAGGTGAAGGCGTCATCAAGCCGTACGTGTATTGAACACGGAGGTGCCGTCCGTTCGGCACTTGGATCGGAAGATCGCGGGACGGATTGTGATTGGATCATGAAGACGTTCGACTACATCAGTCCCATTTCTTAACGCTTCCGCTTAGTGATCTACAAGGGTATGTAGATCCAATCTCTCCTCTCATAGATGTTCATCTCCTAGATTGATCTTGGTGACCGTAGGAAATTTTTTGTTTCCCATGCAACGTTCCCCAACAAAAAGAACTTATTGTTTACTTGGTCATGTACAAAGAATGAGCCCTATTCTGCAAAGTTTGTGGCCTCGTTGGCCATTACTCCTATAAATAATGATGTAGTACTGGCCTTCCTGGGCGCCTCGCGGGCGAAGGGCGACTCCCGCCGTCGGTTGCCTGGTAGCTTGCCGTGAGGGCTACTCGGGGGCCACGCGAGCTGTCCATTCTGCACGGACGGCTCGCACCTGGGCGACCTAGTTGGGGAGTCCACGACGGGTGGACCAAGGGCGCGTGATCGTTACAACCCGGCTGGAAAGTCCATGACAGGTGGAACAAAGGTGTCGGGGATATAACTACTAGTGTAACGGCAGATGTCCTCGTGAAAGGACTTAGTCGTGGGGCCATCGCAACTAGGAAGCTTAAAGGGGTTAAAGCGGGACAAAGGACACGAGGGTTTATACTGGTTAGGCCCCTTGCGGTGAAGGTAAAAGCCTAATCCAGTTGAGGTGGAATTGCTAGGGTTTCGATGATCAGGGAGCGAATCCGCTATGCCTGGCTCTCGATTTGATGTTACTTGCCCTAAACCATCGCCGGGTCCTCCCTTTATATACAGAGGTCGACGCCCAGCGGCTCATAGAGTCCCGGCCGGCTCATAAACAGTGTCCGGCTCGGTGACCAATTAATCTTGCCTTACAATACAAGTTATGCCCTTATGGCGGCTTATCACTACAGGCCTTAAGTAGCCCTTGGGCCTTGGGCCCTTAACTGAACCGCCATCTTCAAGCTTGATATTGGGCTTCATATGATGAATCGCCATAGCGTAACCCGGCCCCTCCTGGGCGGGTTACACTAGTAGTTATATCCCCGACATTAGGCCCCAGATTGATTTGAACCGGTTCATGTCAATCTTCAATACCTTAAGAAAAGGTCTTCTGCCTTCTATCTGTGCAAAAGTTATAACCCGCTATGACGTCATCTTCTGGATTCATGATAACCCGCCATGACGTCATCTGCCATTAAATTCATATTTTATTCAATCATATCCCAACGGATCCTTATCTTAATGACCATCCCGAGAATCGAGGCGTCTGAGTAGCTGGATAACCATGTTTCGGTCTCCTTGTTTCTCGCGCCTACTCTGTCAGTCTTCTCCTTATAAATAGGCACGACTTTAGGTCTTTCTTCACTCTCCCCCTTTCTGTCGCCTTCTTCCTCTCGCGACTCTGCTGCTGCTCGAGCTCCGCCACCGCCGCCACAGAACACCTCGTCTTCGTCGACCTTGGCCGCTGCATCAACCTGAATCGATCAGAGAACGGCGGCGACCCTCCGCAGTAGATCTACAGCTGTAAGTCCTCGCCATACCGTACCTCAGATCCGCATTTAGGGTTTGCGAGTTCCTCTGTGTTTTTCGCTCTTCATCACAGATTTTTCCGTGGTTCCTTCATTGCATCTTCTTTCGATCTAAAAGGAATACTAAACTAGTGCGGTGATTGTTTTGCATCCATTCCAGACGCTAGTAGATCCCTTTTTCCAGTTCAGAGCCTCATTAGAACTCACGAGCTCATCTGTACTAGATTTTTAGGTCTAGAATATTTTCTTTTCTGAACAACCATTTGATCCAATTTAATTGCTGCGTCCTATGAAAGCTGTTTTTGTACACTTAGCCGATGCCTGTATCTTGATAGATCCACCTAGCCATGGCGGCTCACACCACCGGCTCTAATTTGAGATGCTCAATAGATAACTTCAACCACGCCCGACGGCTTAGATAACCTCAACTGCTCATGGCGGCTTAAATAATCTGACATAATTAACCATACACCATTAGGCCCCTTTGTAAGCCGCCATCTTGAACATGAATTGAAGTATTTCTGTTCGGCTTAAATTTGAACCGGAAATTTTTATTTTGTCGTAGGCTTCCATCTCCACAATGCCGCCCAAGGCTCCCAAAGCACCCGTTACATGCAACTGGGTCAAATCCATCGTCATAGATAACACATTTAATGATTTTGTGAAGACTGGTTATCTGCCGAAGAAGGAAGTCATGTCCTATCGTGCTCCTGATCCGACAGAAGAAAAACCTCAACCCAAGGAAGGGGAAGTTATCGTCTTTACTGATCACATGAACCGGGGCTTTTCTCCACCCGGCTCAAAGTTTTTCAGAGACGTCTTGCACTTTTTTGACCTCCGACCTCAAGACATCGGGCCCAATTCCGTGTCAAATATTTGCAACTTTCAAGTGTTCTGTGAGGTGTACCTCGGAGAAGAACCCAGCTTGCTACTCTTTAGAGAGTTATTTTATTTGAATCGCTAGAATGAACGTGCCAATGGGCCCAGCTTGGAACTTGGTGGAATCTCAATCCAGCGACGGAGAGACTGTCTCTTTCCGTATGCCGAACCGCCGAGTCACCCTAAAGATTGGAACCAGACGTGGTTCTATTGTCAAGATACTTCTTCGGCTAATGAGAACCCTCTGCCCGGCTTTCACGCCCTGCGCCTCGAGTCCACTCACCCCTTGCCAGATAAACTGTCTCTTGCTGAACGTCAAACACTTGCCCCCACCATGAGTAAGGTCAAGGGTCTTCTGGGGAATGGCTTAAACGGCATTGATCTGGTCCGGGTTTGGCTTGCCTGGCGGGTTATCCCTTTGAGCCGCCGCCCCGGCTTGATGTGCGATTACACAGGCCAAAAGAATGATCCTCTGCGGCACAACCCTGATGACTTACCTGAGGACGTCATTGATGATATGACCAAGTCTCTTCGGAATGAGAGTCTGGCGGATTGTGGCGAAGTAGGTTTAAGTCCTTTCTGCAAAGCTAACCCGGCTCCAGCGGTAAGCCATTGACTTAAGCATTTTTACCTTTCAACTTTGATCATTTCGTCTTTACTCAAAAACCTTTGTTGTAATTCATAGGCTGATGACGAATTTTGGAAGGTCAAGTATGACCATGAAGCTGCAAAGAAAGCCAGAAAAGCCAATAAAGCCGCCAGGAAAGCCGCTGCCCGGAAGAAAGGGAATAAGCCTAGCGCCTCAGATATGCTTCATTTGGAAGATACCTCTGAGTCAGAGGTAGCTCTTAACTCTTTAGGTTCCTTTTTTAACCACCTTATTGACACTGATTATCATCAGGAGGACACAGGAGCAAGTCATACAGTGGATGAAGAGGTAACTATTATTTCCTCCGACTCCAAGCCTTTGCCAAGACAGAAAATCTGAAGAATAACCCGGAAAGTAAGATTTTCACATCCTTTAGCTTATCAAGATCCTCAATTTCTTTTGAAGCAACAGATGCATGAGAACCGGAGGCAAACCCGGACCAGCAAGGATGCCGAACTTTCCTCCGGCTTACCAAATGCACCAAAGAAGCGCCAGAACAAGGTTACTTCCGATTTACACCCTATTTATCCTTTGGCGGGTCTCATTCGTGAACCACTCAATTCTTCTAACTCAAATTACCAGGAAACTTCACCTTCCTCCGGCGAGTCAATGCAGTCCAACTTGCCAACTTTTAAAACCGCTCCAGGGTAATGATAATCTGCTTATCTTGTGTTTATCTTAACTCTTGTTTTTTGCACTAACCTTTGATTTTTACACAGCGTACAAGTAAACCCCAGCAAAAGGGCGAAGAAGAACAAGCCGGCCGAAGAACCGATCTTAAATGAACCGGAGTTCAGAACGGCTGCTCCTGACACCTCCGCTCATGAGCTGCCGCCTGAACCAGCCCACGACATTCCAACGCCTACTGCTGACCCGCCTGTGGAGCAAGCCATTGACGGTTCTGAGAACCCAGAGATCCCTAGCCCGGCCAAGACAGATGACCCGGATGTCGAAATCATCAAGACCGGCTTTGTTGAGCCGGGGAGACCCACCGTGCTGGCCAAGTGCTCCGCCAAAGAAGAACTTCTAGAACGCCGCAGGGCTAAGCTGGATGTCACTGATTATACTCATCTGAGTATTGGATAAATCGTCGCTGGTTATATGAACCAAGTGCACAACAGCCGTGACATGGAAATTGACATGGTGAAGCAGATACACCAAAAATCTGAGGTATAACTCTTGCTCTGTATTTTATTTATTCTTACCATACCAGCCCCCAAGTCTATTGCTTATAACGAAATACGCTGTAGACTTTTAAATCAGCTTAGTAATATATACATGAACTCCGGCTTATCCTGTAGCCCCCAAGGGCCGGCTTAAGCAGCATGTTTGAACCGGCCCTTATCATGTTTTAATCAAGAAGTACATGGAACAACAATATGTATTAGTCCCCAAGTGCCAAGTACCTTTGCTTGCAAAGTGCTTGGGACTTACTTTCATGAACCGCCACTGTAAACAGAATTCTTCAGCATACATTAGTCCCCAAGTCCCAAGAATCTTTGCTTGCAAAGTGCTTGGGACTTAATGTTGCATTGTGATAATCCTAATTATAACCCGGCATTTGTATAGGCCACCATTAATCAATTTGAATCGGAGATTTCTGACTTGAAGAATCGCCTGGAAGCACAGGAGACTGAAACCCAAAAAGCCAACTCCAAGTTTGAATTCAGTGTATCTGAACAAGAGAAACTGAAAAAAGGCTTTGAAGCAGAGAAGAAGGCCTGGGCTGATGAAAAGATCGCCTTGATCAACCGGGCTGAAAAAGCTGAGGCGGCTCTTGCAGAAACAACCGCCGAGTTATCCGGCTTAAAACGCCATGTATCTCAGATGGTCTCAGCAATCTTTGGTAAGTTATCCTGCAAGTGTTGAATCTTGTCTAATAATCATATCAATTACTTATCAACTCACCTGACATGGTAATGCAGGCCCCAGGAGTTCAAATCTTAACCAAAGCATGCTGGTAAAGCTGAAGGCGGTTTATACGCTGGTAGAACAACTTTACACTGGGTCTCAGCGTGCCTTAGCTGCCGTGGCTTTGTCAAATGAAGTCCCCACCCTCCTGGCGGATGTACTGAAACGGCTTGCCATGCTACCTCAGCGGTTCAAAGAACTAGGGCGATCTTCTGCGAGAGCCGGAGCCGTAACTGCATTAAGCCGGGCCAAAGCGTGGCTACCGGAGCTAGACTCGGCCGACATCGCCATCGGGTATCCCAGCCTAAAAGTGGAAGGCACCCCGTTTGGACAGGAGGACTTCACCACTTGTGTTAAAGAAATATGTCCTGTGGCCACCCTGATTGCTAATGACACGGATCTTACCAAGTATCATCTGGGTTATGACGCTGAAAACCGGAGGATTCCAACGCCACATTACGAAGTGATCAGCCTGATCCCTCCAATTCGTAAGCATACCTTCGCCCCTGAAGTTGACCCGACCGGATTAATTGATGATGAAGCTGAATTTGAAGCTTTGAGTGTCATTGACTGGTCATCATCAACCTTCCAGGACAGGGAACAAGATGGAGGAGCGGAAAGGGATGATCCGGAAGCTTCAGGCCAACAACTCAATTGATCCATCAGGCGGCTCATATTTACGCTTTGCTGAAAAGACAATGTTTCATCATTTGGACTCGGGGAGTCATGTAATAGGTTAGAAAAACACTTGGTTTTGTCGTGCCATCGTGCACGTGTCTGGCGCTCAACACTATTTAAGCCGCCATCTTATATTACTCCATATTGTGCTGATCATCTGTTTACCTTATGTTTAAAAGAGCTTTTTAACTGTCCTGCATAGAGAAACAAATCACAAGTCCCTTGGCGGCTTACCGCACGACGGGTCATATATCTTACATATAACCCGAAATATGAACAAAAATCATAGATAAACCGGCTATCAATTATATCTTTGAAATATAACCACAACATCATACCTGTGATCCTTTGATTTATGCTGCCGGTTTATGTGACCCGAACAGTAAGGGTGACAACCCGATCTTTAGAAGCCAAAAAACTTCCAAATGTATGATGATTATCACATACTGGCGACTTATTGACCAAGGCCCAAACCGGGTTGAATAGAAGCCACTCATTAGATGCTTCCAAATATGATAAAAGAGTCTCAGGACAAAGTCGGAAAATTGTAATTGCAAAGAACTTTATAGGAAATAAACAAAATTTAGAGGCTTCTGATTCGAATACGATCAGAAAACCGTTCCAAAGGGGTTAAGCTAAGATTCGAATACGATCATATAACCCCCAGTGGCTTTGGCGTTGCCGATCAAGAGGGTATCGACAACTATGTTCTCTTTGGTTCGAATACGACCTATGTTTGAACAGGAAGCCCCCAAATGACCTTGAGAGTTGTTTAATGACGCTGATTCGAATACGATCCACGTCAAACCCAAAAGGGGTTGAGCTATGATTCGGATACGATCAAGAAGCCCCCTAGTAGGTTTGGCAATGTGCCAATCAAAAGGGTATCGACAGCTATGTTCTCTTTGGTTCGAATACGACCTATGTTTGAACAGGAAGCCCCCTAGTGATCATGATATTTAACGGCTAGATTCGAATACGATCATGAGCCGGACCAAAGGGAGAGCCGGATTCAAATATGATCAGCTCCCTGTTGGTCGTTTCAAAGATATAATAATGAAGACATATAAACTTTTGAGGATGAAAAGGACAGATGCCCTACTTTATTACTTTTCATAATATATATATCGTCCAAATATGTACACCATGAGAGCCGGCGGCTCAAGTATAGTAAGGCCGAAGATGAGCGATATTCCATGGCCGGCGGGTCTCTTCCTCCGACTTATGTGAGTCTTTGCGCTCTCGAACATCGATGAGGTAATATGACCCGTTGTGTAAATTCTTACTGATCACAAAGGGCCCTTCCCAAGGCGGGGATAATTTGTGCGCATCAGATTGGTCCTGGATGAGCCGAAGTACTAAGTCACCTTCTTGACAGGTTCTGGACTTAACCCGACGGCTGTGATAACGACGCAGGTCCTGTTGGTAAATCGCCGAGCGGGCTGCTGCTAAGTCACGCTTCTCATCCAGGAAGTCAAGTGCATCCTGCCGGGCTTGTTCATTATTAGCTTCAACATAAGCCGCCACTCGGGGCGAGTCATGATGGATGTCACTTGGTAGAACCGTCTCTGCTCCGTAAACCATGAAGAAAGGCGTATAACCCGTAGATCTGTTAGGTGTAGTATTGATGCTCCATATCACAGAAGGCAACTCCTCCACCCAACAACCCGGCGTCCGTTGTAAAGGGACCATGAGCCGGGGCTTAATGCCTTTCAAGATCTCTTGATTGGCTCTTTCAGCTTGACCATTGGATTGAGGGTGAGCTACTGAGGAAACATCAAGCCGGATATGCTCACGTTGACAGAATTCTTCCATGGCACCTTTGGATAGATTAGTACCATTGTCAGTTATGATGCTGTGTGGAAAGCCAAAACGAAAGATCACCTTTTTCATGAATTGAACCGCCATGGCTGCATCACACTTACTGACTGGCTCTGCCTTAACCCACTTCGTGAATTTATCAACCGCCACCCGGAGCTGTGTCTTTTTATCCTTGGACCGTTTGAAAGGCCCAACCATATCAAGCCCCCAGACTGCAAACGACCAAGTAATTGGAATCATCCGCAATTCCTGAGCCGGCACATGAGCCCGTCGTGAGAACTTCTGGCAACCATCACATTTACTGACCAGATCCTCCGCATCAGCATGAGCCGTCAACCAATAAAAACCATGACGGAAGGCTTTGGCCACAAGAGATTTTGAAACGGCATGATGACCAGAATCGCCTTCATGAATCTCACGAAGAATTTCTTGCCCTTCCTCAGGCGAAACACAACGTTGAAACGCCCCAGTAACACTGCGATGATGCAACTCACCATTAGCAATGGTCATCGATTTAGACCGCCAGACGATTTGTCTAGCCAGGGTCTCGTCCTCAGGCAACTCGCCCCGGGTCATGTAAGCCACATATGGCACTGTCCAGTCTGGGATGACATGAAGAGCCGCCACCAATTGTGCTTCTGGGTCAGGAACATCCAAATCTTCCTCTGTAGGCAACTTGACAGAAGGGTTATGCAAAACATCCAAGAAGGTGTTAGGTGGCACTGGCTTACGCTGAGATCCCAGCCGGCTTAAAGCATCAGCCACCTCATTCTTCCTTCGATCAATGTGCTCCACTTGATAACCTTTGAAGTGTGCAGCGACAACATCAACTTCACGGCGATAAGCCGCCATGAGAGGATCCTTAGAATCCCACTTGCCTGACACCTGTTGAGCCACCAAATCTGAGTCGCCAAAGCACCCTACCCGGCTTAAGTTCATCTCTTTAGCCATTCAAAGACCATGGAGCAAGGCCTCATACTCAGCTGCATTGTTAGTACAGGGAAACATCAACCGGAGCACATAACAAAATTTGTCACCTCGGGGGGAAGCTAAAACAACTCCAGCCCCTGAGCCCTCCAATTGCCTGGACCCGTCAAAGTGAATAGTCCAGTATGTGTTGTCCGGCTTTTCTTCAGGCGTCTGCAACTCTGTCCAATCGTTGATAAAGTCCACCAGTGCTTGAGACTTAATAGCGGTGCGTGGCATATACTTTAAGCCATGAGGCCCAAGTTCAATGGCCCACTTGGTGACTCGTCCTGTGGCCTCTCTATTTTGAATGATGTCTCCCAAGGAGCAGAACTTACCACAGTGATGGGGTGACCCTGGAAGTACTGCTTAAGCTTCCGGCTCGCCATGAACACCCCATAAACAAGCTTCTGCCAATGTGGATATCTTTGCTTAGACTCAATAAGCACCTCACTGATGTAATAAACCGGCCGTTGAACCAGATTTCCTTGCCGGCCTCCTTGCGCTCCACCACAATTGCAACACTGATAGCACATGAGTTAGCCGCCACATACAGCAATAAGGGTTCCTTATCAATGGGAGCAACAAGAACCGGCGGTTCAGATAACTGTCTCTTCAAATCTTCCAAGGCAGTATTAGCAGCATCACTCCAGACAAAGTTGTCTGTCTTTTTCATCATCTGATACAGTGGTATGGCCTTCTCCCCAACCGGCTTATGAACCGGCTTAAAGCAGCGATACGACCCGCCAGTCGCTGAACATCATTGACGCATGCCGGCTTAGCCAAAGAGGTAATTGCCTTGATCTTCTCCGGGTTAGCCTCAATGCCTCTGTTAGAAACCAGAAAACCCAAAAGCTTGCCTGCTGGCACACCAAACACACATTTGGCCGGGTTAAGCATCATTTTGTAGACCCGGAGATTATCAAAAGTTTCCTTCAGATCATCTATCAAGGTCTCCTTCCCTCTGGATTTCACCACAATATCATCCACATAAGCATGAACATTGCGCCCAATCTGATCGTGGAGACAATTCTACACACATCGCTGGTAAGTCGCCTGGGCACTCTTGAGCCCAAATGTCATAGATACATAACAGAATGCTCCAAACGGAGTGATGAAGGCCGTCTTCTCCTGGTCCTTAACTCACATTTTGATCCGATGATAACCAGAGTAAGCATCCAAGAAGCTCAAACGCTCACAACCCGCCGTAGCATCAATAATTTGATCAATACGGGGAAGAGCAAAAGGATCAGCCGGACAAGCCTTATTTAAGTCCGTGTAATCCACACACATCCGCCAGGTGCCGTTCTTTTTAAGTACAAGCACCGGGTCAGCCAACCACTCCGGGTGAAAAACTTCAACAATAAACCCGGCCGCCAAGAGCCGGGCCACCTCCTCACCGATAGCTTTACGTCTCTCCTCGTTAAACCGCCGATGAAACTGCCTGGCCGGCTTAAACTTTGGATCAATATTAAGAGTGTGCTCAGCGAGTTCTCTCGGTACACCCGGCATGTCAGAAGGTTTCCATGCAAAGATGTCCCGGTTCTCACGGATGAACTCGATGAGCACGCTTTCCTATTTAGGATCCAGATTGGCACTGATACTGAATTGCTTAGATGAGTCGCCTGGAACAAAATCAACAAGCTTGGTGTCATCAGCCGACTTCAATTTCATCACCGGGTTGTGCTCTGTGATTGGTTTCTTCAGAGACGTCATGTCCGCCGGGTCAACATTGTCCTTATAAAACTTCAACTCCTCTACTGCACAAACAGATTCAGCATAAGCAGCGTCACCTTCCTCACATTCTAGAGCTATCTTCCGACTCCCATGTACTGTGATAGTGCCCTTGTGACCCGACATCTTGAGCTGCAAGTAAACATAACACGGCCACTGTGACACCCCAAAATTTTGGCCTTGTTTTATTTATTAAAATGTTGCCAGGAAATAAAACTTTCCAATTGTCAAGTTTTACCTTTTGTGATCTTTGGATTTTTGCCTCTAGTGGGAAAAAACCTCCAAAGGTATGGTTGGACTTGATTACTCTCTAGAATAAAACAATTATTTCAGTGGATTCAAATTTTGCAAGATTTATTTTCTCAAAGCTTTATTCCTTTAAAATGATTCTTTTGCATTTGGAGCCTGTTTGCACTACAACCATTTGACAAATGCATTTAAAATTTCCACCAAAATTTGGGGATGTCATGTGATGGTTCCACATCACTTTTATGCAAAAATACCTTCTGCCATTGGAGATTTTGAGCTCTACACCAACTTTTCCCAATCTGGTCCAGTAGGCACTTTTGCACTACAACCCATTTAAATATTTCTCTAAAAATTCTTCCAAGTGTTTGGAGATGTCAGTGGATGCATACAATTCATCTTCAAGCAAAAACCCAGTGTTGTACTTTGAAAAATTTGAGTGGATCAACCTCTTTTGCATTCTGGTCCAATTTTGTGATTTGTACTGCAACCCCTTTTTATTTTGCTCTAGTACCTTTGAGCTCTTTCCTACCTATAGTCCTCTCTACCAAACTCTTAAGTCCAGGAGATTGGACCCATTGGCATCTTTTTGGTGCATGCAATGTCAGCCTTTAGTTTCTGCCCAAAACTGGTTTTCTCAAATTCTTGCACTATCAACTTTCTGTTTTTGCCAAACTAATCTTACCACCATCTCCTGCATCTAAAGAGACACTGATCTGGAGATTTTGGCCACTCCAAGAGTTGCCTAAGTGCATCTGGCATTCTGTCGAACACCTGGTGTGCACAGTCTGTTTTGGCATGAGTTCTTTGTTTGCACTGTGATTTTGTTCCACTGACCCAACAACCTTCTCCACTGAGCTCCTAGCCACCCCTACCCTTGTTCTGTTCTTTGCCAGTCTCGCCCAAGATCTCTAGAGCACACTGGCATTGCGTCGAACACCTGCCGTGCGTGCTCTGGGCGCGCCCAGAGCGCACGTTTTGCACGCGCGCGCACTGAGCCGACACGCCGCTCTGCCGCCCTCGTCGCGTCCCATCTCTGGCCCCTGCTCGCCCGCCGAACCACGCCAGACACTCGCCCTCTCTCCAGTACCCTCCAAGCTCTCCCTGGCACCCTGCAGCGCCGCCTTGGCAGCACGCCGGTGTCGGCAGCGGATTCCGCCGCGGACGGCGCCGCCCAAACCGCCAGCGCACGCCAGCTGCCCCAGAGCACAGGCCGTGCTTATCCTCCCGCTCGTCGGCACGCTTTCGTCGCCGCCACGATGCCCTGCAACTACAGAAAAGTGGTCGCCGGCGATCTTATCCTTGGCCACCGCGGGAGCCAGCCTCGAGCACCTATTTAAAGGGAACCCCGAGCCCCTCCGAGCACTCAGGCGACATCAGACCCTCCCCATAGAGCTCCCCTAGCAGTAGATTGACCGGAGAGGACCGTCCTCTCCAACTCCGGCCAGTTCGGCCGCCGCTAAGCTCCGGTACGTTTCGTCGCAACCAGCCACCCTTTCGCCCAACCAACACCACCAGTAGCTCCCTCTGGTCCTTGCGGAGCTGCCCAGCTACCCAACTTCGATCGGAGACCACTGGAGCACAAAAAGCACTTCGCCACCGTAGCCTCTCTCCGCCGCGGAGCTCGCCGCCGGCGACTCCTTCCACCTCCGACGACCCAACAGCCACCTAGGGGACCGCCTCGGTCTGGCCGTTCCATCCCCGCCCTTGGATGCCCGTGAGGTGCTGCCGTTCATCGACGGCGATCGCCGGAGCCCCGCTCCCGTCGGGCAGAAGAGAGGAGAAGGAGGGAAGAACGGTCAAACCTGACCAGTGGGCCCTTTGGACCCACTGTCAGTGACCCGCACGGCCGTTCTCTCTCTGTTTAAGTGAAGGCGCAAACTCCCGAGTGCGTCTCCTCGACTGCGAAAGCGTATTTTTCTTCTGAATCGTTTTCCTTTTCTGGTTTTATTTAAAAACAGAGTTTGACCAGACTTTGACCAGCTATAACTTTTAAAATAGAACTCCAAATGAGTTGATTCTTTTTCCTACCTCTCTCAAATTTCATCTAGTTTATTTTAAGATTTATTTCAAAAACATTTGAGACTACTTTTGGTACTGTGTTTGAAATATTTGTTATTTGTATATTTTGCAAAATAGGATTTTTGGAGGAAAGGGAAAGCTTTCAAAAAGTGCATCCTTTGCATACTCTTGAAGGCAAGCATTTTTGAACTCTGGCATAATATTTTGTTGTGGTGTTTTGATACGATCACAACACCTTTTGACTTGGAGTATGTGATAGCTTTATGTATCGATATAGTCTCGTGCATGAGTACACTTTGGAGTTGTTTTGTGGTCAGCAATGGATACACTAATGATTTGGATCATCCTCGTGAACTTCTCATGCATACCGGTAGGAAGCCGGGAAAGTCGTGGTCTTGGGTAGACACGAGCTTGTCCCTAGTCCCTCGTCGAGACGAGTATGCCCGGTATGGCATGGTGAGGCTCGAGGAGTGGTGATTTATTTCTCTAGTGGTAATATTGTTGGAGGATTCTTGGACCACCTGAGTCGGTTGTAGATCGAGTCTTGATCAGCAGCTTCCTTATTTGTTGGTACCACCACTTGTCCCTGCAGGGGACAGGGTATGGTTCAGTAGGTTGTCAACCCCTTTCCAAAGCACACACCGTACAGAGAGGCCATAGTGGAAGATACCGGAGGCCTCCGGTAGGCATGCCACTTGGTCGGGGGGCATGGGTGTTTCCGGTTGGGACCGAGAGGGGGGGCACCCCCTTAGAGCGCGCGAATAGAAATTTGATCCCATGCTACGTCGAGGTTGTAGCCTCCCCACTTAGAGTTTTGCTTGGCAGGTGTCGTGGGTGATTCCAGACACCGGTGAGTTAAGCTGGTGTGTGCAGGTCAGGCGTGTTTTCAATTAAAAGACCGTAGACGGAATTAGTCCCGATGGACTAAGTAAACCCGTTACTCGTGGAAAATGGTACTCCCTCTGCAGAGGATATATCCTGTTGGACAGTCATGTTCTTGAGTAAAGACCACAACCTGAGTTGAATCTAGTGACGGTATTCGGATGGAGAACGGTTAACTAGACCATATCGACGGTTTTCGGATGGAGAACGAATTAGCTAGAGCTCAGTAACGGTATTTGGATGGAGATACGGCTTGACTAAATTATCGGTTTTCGGATGGAGAAACGGCTGAACAAGATTTGTTTATGATTGTGGCACATGTGGATTATGATCTTTATTTATTATGGACTAACCCTTTTATTTTCGTATATTATTAAGTATCCCTGGGATGGTTCTACCTCCTGGATATTCACTGTGATTATTCTCTTATAAGCCCTTTCTGTGGTGTCGCTCAGACGCCCGACTGCGGCATGCTTGTTGTTCATTCATCTTTTATAAGCCCTTTATGTGGTGTCGCCCCGACGCCCGACTGCGGCATTATTATTCCTGCAGTTTTCCCTCTCGAGGAGTCATTCAGACCCTCATTTGGCACAAGTATTACTATTCTTGCAGTTTCCTCTCGAGGAGTCATTCAGACCCTCGTTTGGGACCAGTATTACTATTCTTGCGGTTTCCTCCCGAGGAGTCATTCAGACCCTCGTTTGGCACCCAGTATTTTATTTTGGAATATTTTTAACCATATGTGTGCATCATGGTCTTTCGTATATTTCGTGACAGACTTGTGATCTCATAATAATCCGGAGCATGTTTGATATATTATACCCGTGTTCTTAATGTTTGCGAGTACATTCAAACGTACTCACTGGCTTGTCCCTGGCTATTGTCTTGGCCTGATTCCTTGCTTGGAGATAAGCATCACGGTGACAATCTCGGAACAAACGTGTTGGCATTTGCATGCCTCGCGAAGATAGGAGTTATCCTGGTCAGCTGTTCTTGTGGGAAATGGAGTCCCATAGACGCAGATGTATCCAACCGCTTCCGCCCTCTACCATTAGAAACCAAATGTTGTACTCCAAGGCCACAATGGTCTTGTACTACATATTTTTGTACTTGCTTGGATTTTCTTGTATCAAGTTGGTGCCTCATCAGCTAACAGAAATCCTGGGGCTGATGAGCACAACGGCCAATTTCTGGAGAATTAATATCCCGAAAATCCGGTCGTGACAGCCGCGCCATGAACTTGGCGTAAGCCGGCCGTCCAAAAAGAGCGTGATATGGGCTCTTGATCTTGACCACTTCAAAGGTTAATTTCTCAGCCCTAGAATCATGCTCATCTCCGAAAGCTACCTCCAGCTCAATCTTACCAACTGCGTATGCCGACTTACCAGGCACCAAACCATGGAAAACAGTGTTAGATGTCTTAAGATTTTTATCAGTCAACCCCATACGACGAAAGGTCTCATAATAGAGGATGTTGATGCTGCTGCCTCCATCCATGAGTACCTTAGTGAATTTATATCCACCAACTTGAGGTGCCACCACCAACGCCAACTGATCCGGATTGTCAACTCGGAGAGGGTGATCTTCTCTGCTCCACACAATAGGCTACTCTAACCACCTTAGATAACGGGGGACCGCCGGCTCAACAGCGTTCACAGCCCTTTTATGAAGCTTCTGGTCTCGTTTGCACAAGCTAGTGGTTAACACATGATATTGTCCACTATTCAGCTACTTTGGATTGCTCTGATAACCCGATTGCTGCTGCTGCTGACCTCCCTGACCAGACTATTGATTATAACCACCTTGATTTCCTTGAAAGCCGGAACTTGAGCCGCCACCTAGGCCATGAAAACCGCCTCCACCTGAGCCGTCACCAGGCCCATGGCTGCCGTCGAACATGTTATAATGTTTGAAAGCCTTCATGATCGCGCAATCTTTCCATAGGTGAGTGACTGGCCTTTCCCGAGTGCCGTGTTTTGGACAGGGCTCATTGAGCAATTGCTCAAGAGTAGGACCTGACCCGCCAGACCGAGGGGGCAGCCTCCCCTTGCGTTGTTGATTGTTGCCCTGCGAATTGGTGTTAGCCACAAACTCCGGGTTACCGTCGGCCTTACGTTTATTGCCTCCCTGACTCGCCGGGTTATGCTGATTACGCTTTCCATTGCCGTTCTTCTTTCCCTTCCCTGTCTTCTCTTCATCAGACGCGGGATCCTTGGTACTATCAGAGTCGGCGTATTTAACTAGAGCCGCCATAAGCTGGCCCATGTCATTACAATCACGCTTGAGCCGCCCCAGCTTCTGTTTCAAAGGTTCAAATCGGCAATTTTTCTCCAACATTAAGACCGCAGAGCCGGCATCCATCTTATCAGATGAATGTATTATCTCCTTGACCCGGCGCACCCAATGAGTGGTGGACTCACCTTCCTCTTGCTTGCAATTAGTCAAATCCACAATTGACATGGGCTGCTTGCATGTGTCTTTGAAGTTCTAGATAAACCGGGCTTTTAACTCTGCCCATGAACCAACGGAATTAGGCGGCAGCCCCTTCAGCCAAGTGCGGGCTGTTCCATCCAACATCATGGTGAAGTACTTGGCCATCGCCGCATCACTGACCTCCAACAGCTCCATGACCATCTCATAGCTTTCAATCCACGCCCCGGGCTGTAAATCAGCTGTGTAATTTGGCACTTTTCGGGGTCCTTTGAAATCCTTGGGCAAACGCTCATTACGCAAAGCCGGCACCAAACAAGGAACACCACCGGTTCTTGTGGCCACGCCCGCCTCAATGGAAGTCGTCGGATAATCCAAGAAGGTTTGGTGATCCGCCTGCTCAGCCGCCTGCTGAGCCGCCCGCTCAGCTTCTTGACGCATCCTGTCCTGTACCGGGTTATGCCCACCTGGCTGGTTACAGCGCTGGGCGTTGCTTGACACGGCTGCCGAATCCATATGTCTGCTGTAACTCGGGCTCCGGCTCGGGCGAGGAGTCGAATGGATCCTGTCCCGACTATAAGAATAAGCCTCCTGCTGAGCCAAGGCCGTCTAAAGAAGTTCCCTGACCCTTCGTGTCTCGACTGCTGTTGGAGAGTCGCCATCCGCCGGGAGAGCCGCCAGGCGTGCCGATGCGGCAGTCAGGTTCTCCAACGGGTTAGAGAAATGACCCGGTGGTGTCGGTATGTAGCGAGGCGGAGCTGTGTGCATGTGAGGTGGTTCCATCACCCGGGGTTGAGTTGGCGCTCCAGCTCCGGGTGTCATAATCCGGTTCACCTCCAGCGGGTTACTAGGGCCAGCCCCGGGTGTGTTGAAAAGATTGCGAAGATCATAAACCGGAGGCAGATGCGATTGAGCCTTCTGGTGACTCCTCCTCATCACCTCGTTGGACGCATTCAGATTCATCGTAAGCTGGAAAGCCTCTGAGTGGATCTGCTGAGCTCGAGCATCCAAAGCCGCCCGTTCTGCGGCCAATCTGGTGTCCTCAGCAGCTAGTGCTTCTTTGGCTCGGGCTATCTCCTCACGTACCCGTGCTACCTCTGCATCGTGCTCAGCCTGATCCACCGGAGTAACTGTGGCAGTTAACAGGGCCGTCAATCTGTCCATGAGATCAATCAACACCTGAGCCGGCGGGCGCACAGGGCCTCCCCCCCCGGCTGCTCCTGACCCGGAAGTTATTGCTGCCGCAGCCGTAGAGTTTTGGCCGGGTTGAGTGCCAGCCATGAAGATCCCTACTCTGCTCGGCGGCTCAAAGGGGCCCGGAATACTACTGCCATCGGAACAGCCCCCAAGCCCGCCGTCTTGTAATTGATACAACGAATTCGTCTCACAAGTGGACGACTCACCATCAGAGTAGACGGCCATCTCACCGCCATCCACGGATCCTTCAGAAAGTTCCCCTCCATGGATGCAACCCACGAAGGCATGCTTTATAGCGGGCTGAGCCCGGGCAGGTCTCGCACGCTGAGCCGTCTCGATGATGTCAGCGCAGATGTCCGGCTCAGGGCCCGGCTCGCCCATCCAGCCGATGAAGACGTGGATTCCGCCGAAGGGGACCCGGTACCCGTACTCAATTGAGCCGGCGTCCGGACCCCAGCCGGCGTTGTCGATGTAGAGCTTGCCGCGACGACTCTTGGTCATCCGACCCACAGCGTATCCCTTGAGCCCTTCGAAGCTGCCCTTCAAGAACTCAAATCCACCATGCGCTGGCTGTTGGAAATATGCCCTAGAGGCAATAATAAATAGGTTATTATTATATTTCCTTGTTCATGATAATCGTTTATTATCCATGCTAAAATTGTATTGATAGGAAACTCAGATGCATGTGTGGATACATAGACAACACCATGTCCCTAGTAAGCCTCTAGGACACTAGCTCGTTGATCAATAGATGGTTACGGTTTCCTAACCATGGACATTGGATGTCGTTGATAACGGGATCACATCATTAGGAGAATGATGTGATGGACAAGACCCAATCCTAAGCCTAGCACAAGATCGTGTAGTTCGTTTGCTCAGAGCTTCTCTAATGTCAAGTATCATTTCCTTAGACCATGAGATTGTGCAACTCCCGGATACCGTAGGAATGCTTTGGGTGTGCCAAACGTCACAACGTAACTGGGTGGCTATAAAGGTGCACTACGGGTATCTCCGAAAGTGTCGGGTTGGCACGAATCGAGACTGGCATTTGTCACTCCGTGTAAACGGAGAGGTATCTCTGGGCCCACTCGGTAGGACATCATCATAATGTGCACGGTGTGACCAAGGAGTTGATCACGGGATGATGTGAGTTACGGAACGAGTAAAGAGACTTGCTGGTAACGAGATTGAACAAGGTATCGGGATACCGACGATCGAATCTCGGGCAAGTAACATACCGATGGACAAAGGGAATTGAATACAGGATTGATTGAATCCCCGACATCGTGGTTCATCCGATGAGATCATCGTGGAACATGTGGGAGCCAACATGGGTATCCAGATCCCGCTATTGGTTATTGACCGGAGAACGTCTCGGTCATGTCTGCATGGTTCCCGAACCCGTAGGGTCTACACGCTTAAGGTTCGATGACGCTAGGGTTATAGGGAAAGCATGTACGTGGTTACCGAATGTTGTTCGGAGTCCCGGATGAGATCCCGGACGTCACGAGGAGTTCCGGAATGGTCCGGAGGTAAAGATTTATATATGGAAAGTTGTTGTTCGGGTTCCGGGAAAAGTTCGGGTTTTTTCGGTATTGTACCGGGAAGCTTCCAGAAGGTTCCGGAGGATTCCGGAGGGGTCCGGAAAATGTTCCACCGCGTCCAATACAGCAGCATGGGCTGTAAGGGGGCGCCCTAGCCTTAATGGGCCAGGGGCACCAGCCCCCCCCCCCCAAGGCCCATGCGCATGGGAGAGGGGAAACCCTAAGGGGGAGGGCCTCCACTTGACTTGGGAGGCACTCCTCCCCCCTTTGGCCGCCCCCCAAGCCCCATCTAGGGCTGGCCGCACCCCTTGAGGGGGCAACCCTAGATGGGGGGCGCAGCCCTCCCCCTCCCCTATATATATTGGGGTTTTGGGGCTGCCCAACATATGAGAACGTCTCCTTTTGGCGCAGCCCTACCCCTCTTCCTCCTCCTCCTCTCCCGCGGTGCTTGGCGAAGCCCTGCGGGATTGCCACGCTCCTCCACCACCACCACGCCGTCGTGTTGCTGCTGGATGGAGTCTTCCCCAACCTCTCCCTCTCTCCTTGCTGGATCAAGGCGTGGGAGACGTCACCGGGCTGCACGTGTGTTGAACGCGGAGGCACCGTTCTTTCGGTGCTTAGATCGGAATCAACCGCGATCTGAATCGCTACGAGTATGACTCCCTCATCCGCGTTCTTGCAACGCTTCCGCATCGCGATCTACAAGGGTATGTAGATTCACTCCCCTTCCCTCGTTGCTAGATTACTCCATAGATTGATCTTGGTGATGCGTAGAAAATTTTGAATTTCTGCTACGTTCCCCAACAGTGACATCATGAGCTAGGTCTATGCGTAGTTTCTATGCACGAGTAGAACACAAAGTAGTTGTGGGCGTCGATGTTGTCAATTCTTCTTGCCGCTACTAGTCTTATCTTGTTTCGGCGGCATTGTGGGATGAAGCGGCCCGGACCGACCTTACACGTACGCTTACGTGAGACAGGTTCCACCGACTGACATGCACTAGTTGCATAAGGTGGCTAGCGGGTGTCTGTCTCTCCCACTTTAGTCGGAACGGATTCGATGAAAAGGGTCCTTATGAAGGGTAAATAGAAATTGGCATATCATGTTGTGGTTTTACGTAGGTAAGAAACGTTCTTGCTAGAAACCTATACAAGCCACGTAAAAACTTGCAACAACAATTAGAGGACGTCTAACTTGTTTTTGCAGCATGTGCTATGTGATGTGATATGGCCAGAAGATATGATGAATGATATATGCGATGTATGAGATTGATCATATTCTTGTAATAGGGATCACGACTTGCATGTCGATGAGTATGACAACCGGCAGGAGCCATAGGAGTTGTCTTTATTTTTTGTATGACCTGCGTGTCATTGAATAACGCCATGTAAATTACTTTACTTTATTGCTAAGCGCGTTAGCCATAGAAGTAGAAGTAATCGTTGGCGTGACAACTTCAAGAAGACACAATGATGGAGATCATGATGATGGAGATCATGGTGTCATGCCGGTGACAAAGATGATCATGGTGCCCCGAAGATGGAGATCAAAGGAGCAAAATGATATTGGCCATATCATGTCACTATTTGATTGCATGTGATGTTTATCATGTTATGCATCTTATTTGCTTAGAACGACGGTAGTAAGTAAGATGATCCCTCACTAAAAATTTCAAGAGACGTGTTCCCCCTAACTGTGCACCGTTGCGAAGCTTCGTTGTTTCGAAGCACCACGTGATGATCGGGTGTGATAGATTCTAACGTTCGAATACAACGGGTGTTGACGAGCCTAGCATGTACAGACATGGCCTCGGAACACAAGCAAAAACACTTAGGTTGACTTGACGAGCCTAGCCTGTACAGACATGGCCTCGGAACACAAGAGACCGAAAGGTCGAACATGAGTCGTATAGGAGATACGATCAACATGGAGATGTTCACCGATGATGACTAGACCGTCTCACGTGATGATCGGACACGGCCTAGTTTGACTCGGATCATGAATCACTTAGATGACTAGAGGGATGTTTATGTGAGTGGGAGTTCATTAATCAGATGAACTCAATTATCATGAACATAGTCAAAAGGTCTTTACAAATTATGTCATTGCGCTTTAGTTCTACTGGTTAAGATATGTTCCTAGAGAAAATTTAGTTGAAAGTTGCTAGTAGCAATTATGCGGACTGGGTCCGCAAACTGAGGATTGTCCTCATTGCTGCACAGAAGGCTTATGTCCTTAAAGCACCGCTCGGTGTGTTGAACCTCAGCGTCGTCTGTAGATGTTACGAAACATCTGACATACACGTTTTGATGACTACGTGATAGTTCAGTGCGGTTTAGAATTGTGGCACCAAAGACGTTTTTGAAACGTCACAGAACATGTGAGATGTTCCGAAGACTGAAATTGGGATTTCAGACTAGTGCCCACGTCAAGAAGTATGAGACCTCTGACAAGTTTCTTAAGCCTGCAAACTAAGGGAGAAAAGCTCAATCGTTGAGCATGTGCTCAGATTGTCTGAGTACCACAATCGCTTGAATCGAGTGGGAGTTAATCTCCCAGATGAGACAGTGATGGTTCTCCATAGTCACTGCCACCAAGCTAGTAGAGCTTCGTGATGAACTATAACATATCAGGGATAGTTATGATGATCCTTGAGCTATTCGCGATGTTTGACACCGCGAGAGTAGAAATCAAGAAGGAGCATCAATTGTTGATGGTTGATAAAACCACTAGTTTCTAGAAGGGCAAGGGCAAAAGGGACACTTCATGAAACAGCAAATCGTTTGCTTCTCTAGTGAAGAATCCCAAGGTTGAACCCAAACCCGAGACTAAGTGCTTCTGTAATAAGGGGAACGGTGACTGAAGCGGAACTACCCTAGATACTTGGTAGATGAGAAGGCAGGCAAGGTCGACAGGAGTATATTGGATATACATTATATGAATGTGTACTTTACTAGTACTCCTAGCAGCACCAGGGTATTAGATACCGGTTCGGTTGCTAAGTGTTAGTAACTCGAAATAAAAGTTGCGGAATAAACGGAGACTAGTTAAAGGTGAGATGACGATATGTGTTGGAAATGTTTCCAAGGTTGATGTGATCAAGCATCGCATGCTCCCTCTACCATCGAGATTTGGTGTTTGCGTTGAGCATGATTGGATTATGTTTATCGCAATACGGTTATTCATTTAAGGAGAATAATGGTTACTCTGCTTATTTGAATAATACTTTCAATGGTCTTGCACCTAAAATGAATCTCGATTGTAGTGATACACATGTTCGTGCCAAAAGATGTAAAATAGTAATGATAGTTCCAGATACTTGTGGCACTGCAATTTGAGTCATATTGGTATAGAACGCATGAAGAAGCTCCATGTAGATGGATCTTTGGACTCAATCGTTTTTGAAAAGATTGAGACATGCGAACCATGTCTATTGGTATATATGCATGAAGAAACTCCATGCAGATGGATCGTTTGGACTCACTTGATTTCGAATCACTTGAGACATGCAAATCATACCACATGGGCGAGATGACTGAAAGTCCTCGTTTTCAGTAAGATGGAACAAGAGAGCAACTTATTGGAAATAATACATTTTGATGTATGCAGTCCAATGAGTGCCGAGGCATGCAGTGGATATCATTATGTTCTTACTTCACAGATGATTTGAGTAGATTCTGAGAATATTTACTTGATGAAACACAAGTCTGAATTATTGAAAGGTTCAAGTAATTTCAGAGTGAAGTCAAAGATTGTCGTGACAAGAGGATAAAATGTCTATGATATGATCATAGAGATATCTGAGTTACGAGTTTGGCACACAATTAAGACATTGTGGAAAGTGTTTCACAATTAATACCGCCTGGAACACCATAGTGTGATGGTGTGTCCGAACATCATAACTGCACCCTATTGGATATGGTGCATACCATGATGTTTCTTATCAAATTACCACTATCGTTTATGGGTTAGGCATTAGAGACAACCGCATTCACTTTAAAAGGGGCACCACGCAATTCCGTTGGGACGACACCATTTAGAGAAACCTAAGTTGTCGTTTCTTAAAAGTTTGGGGCTGCGCAGCTTATGTGAAAAAGTTTCAAGCTGATAAGCTCGAACCCAAAGCGGATAAATACATCTTCATAGAAAACCCAAAACAGTTGGGTGTACCTCCTATTTCAGATCTGGAAGCAAAAGTAATTGTTTCTAGAAATGAGTCCTTTCTCGAGGAAAAGTTTCTCTGGAAAGAATTGAGTGGGAGGATGGTGGAGACTTGATAAGGTTATTGAACCGTCACTTCAACTAGTGTGTAGCAGGGCACAGGAAGTTGTTCCTGTGGCACCTACACCAATTGAAGTGGAAGCTTATGATGGTGATCATGAAACTTCGGATCAAGTCACTACCAAACCTCGTAGGACGACGAGGATGCGTAATACTTCAGAGTAGTACGTGATCCTGTCTTGGAAGTCATGTTGTTGGACAATGATGAACCTATGAGCTATGGAGAAGCGATGGTGGGCCCATATTCCGACAAATGGTTAGAAGCCATGAAATCCGAGATAAATGGAACTTTGAGAAGAAGACGGACGTGGACGGTAATGTTACCGTCTATGAAGCTCGACTTGTGGCAAAGAGTATTTCCACAAGTTCAAGGAGTTGACTACGATGAGATTTGCTCATCCGTAGCGATGCTTAGGTCCGTCGGAATCATGTTGGCATTAGCTGCATTTATGAAATCTGGCAGATGGATGTCAAAACAAGTTTCCTTACCAGTTTTCGTAAGGAAAGGTTGTATGTGATACAATCAGAAAGGTTTTGTCGATCCTAAGGATGCTAAAAGGTATGCTAGCTCCAGCGATCCTTCTAAGGACTGGAGTAAGCATCTCGGAGTTGGAATGTACGCTTTGATGAGATGATCAAAGATTTTGGATTTATACAAAGTTTATGAGAAATTTGTATTTCCAATAAAGTGAGTGGGAGCGCTACAACATTTCTGATAAGTATATGTGAATGACATATTGTTGATCCGAAATGATGTAAAATTTCTGGAAAGCATAAAGGGTTGTTTGAAAGGAGTTTTTCAAAGGAAGACCTGGATAAAAGCTACTTACATATTGGGCATCAAGATCTATAGAGATAGATCAAGACGCCCGATGATACTTTCAAAGAACGCACACCTTGACATGATTTTGAAAGAGTTCAAAATAGATCAGCAAAGAAGGAGTTCTTGGCTGTGTTACAAGGTGTGAGTATTGAGTAAGACTCAAGACCTGACCACAGCAGAAGAGAGAGAAAGGACGAAGGTCGTCCCCTATGCTTTGACGTAGGCTCTACAGTATGCTATGCTGTGTACCACACATGAAGTGTGCCTTGCCATGAGTTGGTCAAGGGGTACAATAGTGATCCAGGAATGGATCACATGACAGCGGTCGAACTTATCCTTAGTACCTAGTGGACTAAGGAATTTTCTCGATTATGGAGGTGAAAAGGAGTTCGTCGTAAAGGGTTACGTCGATGCGAACTTTGACACTAATCCGGATGACTCTGAGTAGTAAACCGGATTCGTATAGTAGAGCAATTACTTGAAATGGCTCCAAGTAGCGCGTGGTAGCATCCACAAAGATGACATAGATATTCTTAAAGCACGCACGGATCTGAAAGGTTCATACCCGTTGACTAATAACCTCTCTCACAAGCATAACATGATCAAACCAGAACTCATTGAGTGTTAATCACATAGAGATGTGAACTAGATTGTTGACTCTAGTAAACTCTTGGGTGTTGGTCACATGGTGATGTGACCTGTCAGTGTTAATCACATGGTGATGTGAACTAGATTATTGACTCTAGTGCAAGTGGGAGACTGTTGGAAATATTCCCTAGAGGCAATAATAAATAGGTTATTATTATATTTCCTTGTTCATGATAATCGTTTATTATCCATGCTAAAATTGTATTGATAGGAAACTCAGATGCATGTGTGGATACATAGACAACACCATGTCCCTAGTAAGCCTCTAGGACACTAGCTCGTTGATCAATAGATGGTTACGGTTTCCTAACCATGGACATTGGATGTCGTTGATAACGGGATCACATCATTAGGAGAATGATGTGATGGACAAGACCCAATCCTAAGCCTAGCACAAGATCGTGTAGTTCGTTTGCTCAGAGCTTTTCTAATGTCAAGTATCATTTCCTTAGACCATGAGATTGTGCAACTCCCGGATACCATAGGAATGCTTTGGGTGTGCCAAACGTCACAACGTAACTGGGTGGCTATAAAGGTGCACTACGGGTATCTCCGAAAGTGTCTGTTGGGTTGGCACGAATCGAGACTGGGATTTGTCACTCCGTGTAAACGGAGAGGTATCTCTGGGCCCACTCGGTAGGACATCATCATAATGTGCACGGTGTGACCAAGGAGTTGATCACGGGATGATGTGAGTTACGGAACGAGTAAAGAGACTTGCTGGTAACGAGATTGAACAAGGTATCGGGATACCGACGATCGAATCTCGGGCAAGTAACATACCGATGGACAAAGGGAATTGAATACGGGATTGATTGAATCCCCGACATCGTGGTTCATCCGATGAGATCATCGTGGAACATGTGGGAGCCAACATGGGTATCCAGATCCCGCTATTGGTTATTGACCGGAGAACGTCTCGGTCATGTCTGCATGGTTCCCGAACCCGTAGGGTCTACACGCTTAAGGTTCGATGACGCTAGGGTTATAGGGAAAGCATGTACGTGGTTACCGAATGTTGTTCGGAGTCCCGGATGAGATCCCGGACGTCACGAGGAGTTCCGAAATGGTCCGGAGGTAAAGATTTATATATGGAAAGTTGTTGTTCGGGTTCCGGGAAAAGTTCGGGTTTTTTCGGTATTGTACCGGGAAGCTTCCAGAAGGTTCCGGAGGATTCCGGAGGGGTCCGGAGGTCCGGAAAATGTTCCACCGCGTCCAATACAGCAGCATGGGCTGTAAGGGGGCGCCCTAGCCTTAATGGGCCAGGGGCACCAGCCCCCCCCCCCCAAGGCCCATGCGCATGGGAGAGGGGAAACCCTAAGGGGACGGGCCTCCACTTGACTTGGGAGGCACTCCTCCCCCCTTTGGCCGCCCCCCAAGCCCCATCTAGGGCTGGCCGCACCCCTTGAGGGGGAAACCCTAGATGGGGGGCGCAGCCCTCCCCCTCCCCTATATATATTGGGGTTTTGGGGCTGCCCAACATATGAGAACGTCTCCTTTTGGCGCAGCCCTACCCCTCTTCCTCCTCCTCCTCTCCCGCGGTGCTTGGCGAAGCCCTGCGGGATTGCCACGCTCCTCCACCACCACCACGCCGTCGTGTTGCTGCTGGATGGAGTCTTCCCCAACCTCTCCCTCTCTCCTTGCTGGATCAAGGCGTGGGAGACGTCACCGGGCTGCACGTGTGTTGAACGCGGAGGCACCGTTCTTTCGGTGCTTAGATCGGAATCAACCGCGATCTGAATCGCTACGAGTACGACTCCCTCATCCGCGTTCTTGCAACGCTTCCGCATCGCGATCTACAAGGGTATGTAGATTCACTCCCCTTCCCTCGTTGCTAGATTACTCCATAGATTGATCTTGGTGATGCGTAGAAAATTTTGAATTTCTGCTACGTTCCCCAACACTGGCCCCACGGTGGGCGCCAACTGTCATGGAATTGTCACGACAGATGTCCTCGCGAAAGGACTTAGTCGTGGAGCCATCGCAACTAGGAAGCTTAATTAAAGGGGTTAAAGCGGGACAAAGGACACGAGGGTTTATACTGGTTCGGCCCCTTGCGGTGAAGGTAAAAGCCTAATCCAGTTGAGGTGGAATTGCTAGGGTTTCGATGATCAGGGAGCGAATCCGCTATGTCTGTCTCTCGATTTGATGTTACTTGACCTAAACCGCCGCCGGGTCGTCCCTTTATATACAGAGGTCGACGCCCAGCGGCTCATAGAGTCCCGGCGGGCTCATAAACAGTGTCCGGCTCGGTGACCAATTAATCTTGCCTTACAATACAAGTTATGCCCTTATGGCGGCTTATCACTACAGGCCTTAAGTCGCCCTTGGGCCTTGAGCCCTTAACTGAATCGCCATCTTCAAGCTTGATATTGGGCTTCATATGATGAATCGCCATAGCGTAACCCGGCCCCTCCTGGGCGGGTTACACTAGCAGTTATATCCCCGACAGAAGGCGTGCAGAAGCCACTGTCATTGTGCGTCCTTCGACATGCCTTCGTCCCACGCATGAGAGCCTGGCACAAATTGATGTAGTACTAAGTAAACTTTCGATTTATTCATCTTCGATCATGACAATACAATGATCAACAGAAAGTTACATGCAAATCCATAGACCACCTACCGACGACTATAAACACTTAAGTGGGATGAAGACGCGTCGCCGTAATCGTCCCTCTGTCACCGGAGCCAGACAGAACTTGTTGTAGTAGACAGTCGGGAAGTCGTCATGCTAAGGCTCCATAGGACCGGTGCATCAGAAAAACAACCACCACATATGAAGAGTAGCATAGATCAAAATGATCTAACCTGAAGACACACAAACGACAACCAGATCTGAACAAATCCACCTAAGATAGATTCACCAGAGACACACATGCACACGCCCAACGACGATACTAGACGCACCATAGAAACGAAGGCTAGACGGGGAGAACCTTATCCATCTTCAGGGAGCCGCCGCTGTCTCGTCTTCCTGAGCAGGACAAAAACCCTGACAAAACTCAAAAAACATCTAAAAACATAGCCCTCCCACCAGCAAGGTGTCGGTGCTAAAACCGGCAGATCTTGGGTAGGGGGTCCCAATCTTGGTGATATGAACTAGATGGTAACAGGACACATAAGGGACATGATATTTACCCAGGTTCGGACCCTCTTGATGAGATAAAATCCTACGTCCTGCTTTTGATATATTGATTGTGATGGGGTACAGTGTACAATATGATCTACCTTGAGATCGTAAGAAGGAGTTATAAGCTCTAAACCTTGCATCGTGCCTCTACAGACTAAAACCTATGGCTTATATAGACGTTCGGGGAACCTAGGGTTTACACATGGTCAGTTACAATCTAGGGATAAGCATGTCGATCGTTCAAATGTGCTTGGAGTGTATGTCAAGTCCTAAGAAGATCTTCATCTTGATTACGCCGAGGGCCAGGGCCTGCATGGCCCATTCATCAATCTTCAGTGGGTCCTCGGTCCGGCCCTTAAACAATGGACCGACGTGGCAAGCACCCCCTAATCCAGGACCCCAACAGTAGCCCCTGAACTAGTCTTCAAGCCGAGGATGTGAGGTATCTTCTTCGGGATAACTTTACAAGTCTAAGTCTTCGGCTTCATAGGCGAGTTCCATCGTTCATGTCAGCTCCCACTTCCGAGGAAATGCTCGGCTCCAAGGTCTTCTTGGATTTCCCTATCACAACTAGGCATCAAATAAGAGGGGATATCTTTTAACAAGACCTTCTCCTTGGCGCACTTTATTAATTTAGCAAGGCCGAGTAAAAATCAGACCTCTTCGATTTTTGTGCTGTTATCTAGTTTGGACCCTCTTAAAAACTTTTCTTCTAGACTTTGTGATGAAAGTGACCTCACCCTAAATTATCTCTGGATCACAGCACAACCTAGACCACACCAACTCAACTCTCAGTTGAAACCCTAGCTCTGAATTGCACAAAGGAAACTACACTTCCTCTATTGATCTAGATCACCCCTCCCAAACATCTCAAGAGACTCTCCTAACCCTGGGGACCAAAGGAGTGACACCACATTGGAAAATCCAATGCAATATTTCTCTTACAGAA
Source organism: Triticum aestivum (assembly GCF_018294505.1). Lineage (NCBI taxonomy): Eukaryota > Viridiplantae > Streptophyta > Magnoliopsida > Poales > Poaceae > Triticum > Triticum aestivum. Next base: position 549,276,008 of record NC_057799.1, on the reverse strand, counting down.
ACTATTTCAATTTCTGCTAGAAGAGGAAAATAAATCCAAAGAACACTTAGGCTCATAAAAATTAGTGAAGTTAATTATAGATGACCTTGATGCCTAGTGTGAGCTCTGGTAAAAATATGAGAACATTTAGGACATGGCAAAGTCTCCAAATAATTGACAGAACCATGATGCCCTAAAGTGTTGTGAAGGAACTACCCTCTAGGTAGTTCTGAAAATTCCTAAATAATTTGGGCAGCACCTAGTAGTTGCACATGACCAAATTATATCACAATATTGATCATTCACAAGCCACACAAAGTCACAGTACCCACTTAAGCTTTCTGCCCCGTTTTTTAGGTTGTGAAGGAAGTGCTAGCTAGGAGTGTTTTTTTTTTTTTGAGCTGAAATGTTGTAGAGTGTTGCACCCTAGTTTTATATCACTGCTAGACATAGCTTCCTAGCTTGGATCACAACAAACTGACCTGCACAAGCCCCAGCATGTTGCAATCCGAACTGAACATGGTGAAGCAATCTAGCACTGGTTCACTCCGGGACAGAACCAAGAACACACACACACACACACACCCAAAACACGACCCCTCACACCCTAGTTAAGGCTTGCGCCTGGAGGCCACTTGCATGCCCAATGCTAGTGGTGACCACCTCCAGAGCACGACAACTGTGTGATCTATTGCACGTCCGTGACCAAACCCTCGCCCCACCCTGCCCCGTGCCAGACCATTGTGTCCACCGCAGAGCCCCGTCCCCCACTCACCTTCTAGAAGCCCTGGAAGCAGCCAAACTGCCCAAACGCTCGCCGGCATCGCCGCTGCCATCGTCGGACCCCCCCTGTTGGCCGCTTGCGCTGGCCAGCTCGTCTCGCTCCCTCGCGAGCTGCCATCCGCCACCGCCTAAGCGCGAAGACGCCACCACGTAGCCCTCGGCCCCGACTACGGCAAGCTGGCGCCACCGCGGCGATCGAGCCTCACTCTGCCTATAGAAGGAGCAGACCCCGAGCCTCTAAGCCTCACTACTCACTTCCCCTCGTCCAGTAGAGCTTGACCATCCCCTCCCCTGGTCGACCCCCCCTCTGTAGCAGCTCAATTGACCTGAGCTCCGCCGCTCGGCCATGGCGCGCAACCAAGCACCTAGCCCTTCCCCGTCCCAACAGAGACCACCACTGGTTGTCCCACTCGCCGTAGAACACGCCATCACCCTCTACCAGCCCAATCCATCACCGTAGCTACCCAATCCACCGGAGTTGCCGCTCTCTGCCACGGCGGACCGCCGCGCAAGTAGGCACCCATGAGACCACCACTACCCACCCACGGATGCGACACTCATCATTGAGTCCAAAACTGCTCTCTCCTGCTCGAGAGGACCACCGGAGCGCCGTCAACCTCACCGGAGCAGAAGACCAGCCGCGGCGTCGGGGAGAGAGGAGGGAGGAGAGAGAGAGCTGATGCGTGGGCCCCACACGCCGGTGACCGAAGCGCGGCCCCAGCTCTGCCACGTCAGTTAAGTGGAGACGTGAAGTAGAGAATATCTTTTCCCCACAGGAAAACGTACTCGTAGCGAGGGCCTGACATGCCGCGTTGTCTAGGGACCCGACTGCAATTATTCTTTTTACAGAATAGTCCCTGATAGTAAAACTCTCCTTACTTTTTGCTCGTAACTCCGATTGAGGTGATTCCAACGCTCACGGTGTCGTCTTGGCGAGCCCGTTCTGTTAGTATTGGTTTTGTTCTTGTTTGTGCTCTAGATGTCCGTAGTTTACTTTACTATTCGACGGCATCAGTTGTGTTTTATTCAGTCAAAGAGTGGGATGCCACTGTTACAAGGAGGGAACATTAGTGCAGGGTCACACACCCTTCTTCGTTGATGCTCTCATTACAAATCATGGTGCCATTAAACCAAACGAAATTGTACGACCATATATGCCTAAGTGGTAAGGCCTTATTTTGTTTACAATTATGTCTTTTACGCGTGTCTCCATAACGGGAGGCTCGGAGTTTAGTACCTCCTTTGGCTGAGAGATTTGCGTCAATCACGATGCCATTAAACCGAACAAAATCGTACGACCATATATGCGTAAGTGATAAGGCCTTATTTTGTTTACAAATTTGTCTTTTACGCGTATCCCCATAATGGGAGGCTCGGATTTAATACCTCCTTTGGCCGGGAGATTTGCGTCCGGAGTTAGAGGGCCTGGGATGGTTTAGGAATACCGAAAGTTTAGTAGTGCCACAGGGTGGCAAGGTCCCAGATCCCCTCGACCGAGGGCTAGCCCGCGAGAGGTCAGGAGATACGTTAGAAGGGCCATGCTGCCGAATAAGTAAATTTACGGGAACCAGGATGTACCAGTGAAGCATCCGCCGTCCATGTCAACATCAAGATGCACACTGTCCTTTGACTAATAAACTAAGGAATCTTTTATGGGAGGTGGATTTGTGGTCTATGGGGACATCTACACCCTATATGGGAAAAAAATAGTAATTCAACACAAAGTAAAAAATTCCTGAAAATATTTTTGAAATAAATTCGACCTTCTATTGTACTCGTGAGAAAAAATCCACAAAAATAAAATCTCCCTTTGACTTCTTTTCAAAAAAGACATTTTTTTGGCTAAAATAGTGTGAATAGTGACCTATAATAGCAAATATTTTTTGTCCTTTTTGCTGTGAGGTCAACTTTTGTTTTTTTCGTAAAAATTTATATACTAGTGCAAAAGTAAGTCACGTGTTTTGTCAAAATAGTTCTTACCTATTTTGGCTTTTTATTAAAATATTTTAAAAATAAATCCTCATATAGGGTGCATATACAACCAGGAACACAAGTATATTTCCCATCATTTGTGGGGTGAAATACATCTGTATACTAGTCTGACACCATTTGACCAATATATGAACATGCCTCACAACTTTTTCATTTAGTCATGCATGTGTACTAACAGACCACTCAACCTATAGTACCAATATTTTACTTTCTTGTTAGCTATTAAATGATTGATGTCTTTTAATAAATGTTTTATTTTTAAATCTTTTTATATATTTGAATTCCTAAAGACAAGATCTTTAAAACAAGACCAATATTCAATATATTTTAGCGTAGTTTGAATTTTACCGTTTCATTCGATTTGGCATTTCAAAAAGGTGGATGTAACTCATTTCAAGAAACTCGTTTCACTTTATTTAAAAAACTGATTTCACAACTAAGAAAAAACAGATTTAATTCATTTTAGAAAACTAATTTTATTCATTTATAACACTGATTTGACTCGTATCAAAACACATATTTAAGTCATTTCAAAGAATTGGTTTTGCTCATTTTGAAAAGGTGATTTCACTCATTTCATAAAACTAAATTCACTCATTTGGAAACACTGATGTCAGTTATTTCGAAACATATATTTCATCATTTACAGAAACAATTTTACTTATTTCAGAAAACGTATTGTGGTCTTGTAAAAAACAAATTTAAGTAAATTTAAACACCGATTTCAAAGAACTAGCTACACTAATTTCGTAAAATTGATTTCACTCATTTCACTATGTAAAAAAATGATTTCACTCATATGAAAAAACGATGTCACTCATTTCAGAAAAATAATTTCACTTAGTTGAAAAAACAGATCTCACTCATTTTCATATTTCAGTTCGAAATGGATTTCAGTCAGTGCGAAAAACTAATTTCACTCGTTTAGATATTCTGAAATAACAAGTTTCACGTATTTCACACCCAAAAATGTGTCATGTGTATGAAAAACATATTTTACTCATTTTCAAAAATTGCTCTCACCCAATTCAAAGATCATATTTCACTATTTTTAGAAAGCTGATTTCACTCTAAGCAAATAACTGATTTCAAATATTTCAAAAAACTTATTTGATTCAATTAAAAATATCAATTCAAAAAACAAATTCACTTGTTTTGTAAAACATATTTCACTCATTTAAAGAAAGTTTGAAATAATTAGTTTGACATGTTTTGCATGACTAGTTTCAAAATTCTGAAATAACAAGTTTCATGTATTTCACACCCAAAATGTATCATGTGTATGAAAAACATATTTCACTCATTTTAAAAAATTGGTCTAACCCAATTCAAAGATCGTATTTCACTATTTTTAGATAGGTAATATCACTCATTTCAAACGTTGAAACTTAAACGTGTTTGAATGCATTCAAGATTGATTCTTGTTCTAAAGGTCTTGGCTCCAGGAGTTGAAATATATACAACGTTTCGAAAACAAAATTTTTGTTTTGAAGATATGAACAATCTAAATAGTAAAAAGGGAATTAAAGTGATGGATTTATAGAAGGGGAGAGGAGAGATAATGTCAGAGAAAAGAGAAAAGCAGGACCATGCATGTGTCCTTTGCATGCGCATGGTAGGCCCAGGAAATACGATGACTTAAATAGGAGAAAGAGGGGAATACAAATGTACACTTTTTAAGCTGGCAGCATGCTATTGGTGAGAGAACCACCGGTACATCCCGGCACCGGTAAAAAACACTTTGCGGCCATGATGTAGACAGGGTTCGCCGGACAGAGAGTCCAGAGTATGGTAAAGTGTACAACCTATTCGAGTAGCCGCGTCCACGATCCATGGTCTTATCTCCCTTCTCCGTCTCCACATCCTGTGTGTGTACCAATGGCGATCTCCAGAGCGAGACAGGACGGCTCAGTATCCTGGCCTTTGAGGTGGCGGCGGCCATGTCCTCCGACGTGGTGGTCAGGAGTCTCTGCGCCTTCGTCCTGCGTGCCTCACGTCCACGGAACAGTCCCGCCTGCTCCGGCTCACGTGCGGCGAGCTCGTGGCGGATCTTGGCCGCGTTGCCGACACCGCTGCGTTGCCAACGCCGCCGCGTCGCCTGGGGACGCCATGCCATGGACTGCCAGACGCGCCATTCCTCCACGACTTAGACCGCGTCTACGTTGAGGAGAAGTGCGGAATCAGCCTCGCGCGCCTGGACGCCACAATCGTCTTCTAGGTTGCAGCGGCACTAGGTGCGACGCCTCACGCAGCGCTCTGGGGCTAGACGAAGCTGTTACAAACAGCGAAGTACTACACATTTTGAAGTGGAAAGACTACTAGCATTGTGCACAGCTACTTCAAGAAATCAGAGTGAATGAATTATGTCTTTTACCCTACATGTGCATAGCACAACGAAGCCACAGAGATCGATGTTACTGTGAGCGCTCCAGAGCTGCTTCAACAGTAAACATCGTCTTGAAACGTACTCTACTACGAGGTAATTAACAGACAAATGTAAAAGACCTCGTCACGTATGACTCTACTACAAGACTACAAACAAAGGATCAATTTGCCCTCACTACAATCCGGTCGACTCCACGGGCTAGGTAGATCCATCTCGACGAAGCTTATCACGTCGATGAAGCCAGCACCTTCTCCCCGGCCGGTCGGACACCACGCCGCCGCTTGCGCTTGGTTTGGTACGCGCCCCATCTTGGAAGCTACCACAGTTGCTTCTTCTTGCAGATCCGCTCGTGCGCCACGCCATGCATGTCCTCCAGTGCCTTCTCCCACACGGCGTGCGGCACGATCCCGCTCTTCCACACCCCTGGCCGCCGATATGCTTCTTTGCACAGGACATGGGCGACCTGGTTGCCCTCGCGGTATATGTGCTGCAGCTGGTACGTCGAGAAGTGCTTGAGCAGCGCGCGGATCTCCTGTTGCATCGACAGCGGTATGCGGGTCTGCGTCTCCTTGCCGGTCAGGAGGTCCACCAGCACCTGGTCGTCGCCTTCCACCACCAGCCCGCCACGGAAGAAACTCATCGCGAGCCGCAGCCCGCGGATCAGTGCCCGCGCCTCCACTATCCCCACCGTCGAGTGCTCCGTCGGCTCGGCGAAGGCGGCGAGGACGTGGCCGTTGCAGTCGCGGATGGCGCCGCCGATGCTCGCCCGGCCGGACCCGTCGTGGTAGACGGATCCGTCAAAGTTTAGCTTCAACCAGCCCATCGGAGGAGCCTCCCACCTCACCATGATGCGGCTGGGATGGAACGGAGGACGAGGCCGACAACGAAGTGGAGCTGAGCGGAGGCGCAAACGGGATCCTGCTGCAGAGAGGAGCAAAGGAGGGAGCAAACGAGGCTGGGGCAGCGATGCACGCCATGCCGCAAGCGATCTCTTCTGTTTTTCTTGCGTCCCGCAAATGAGGAAGAAAGCCCTAGCTTATGGGAGAGCGAATTTATGGTGCTCGAGGTGTGGTCGGCCAGTCGGATTCGAATTCAGTTTTGGTTTTACCGCGTGCGTCGACCAGCTCGCGTTGCCGTCCGATCGCCCGAGCGTGATTCGGCGTCTCGTGGCGTGGGTCATGGCGCAGAACGTGCCCAGTTTTTTTTTTGAACTTTACAACGTGCCCAGGTTAATTGGAGCATCTCTAGCAGATCCGTATAACTTGGCCGGGTGCCTTTTTCCGACGGTTTTAAGGGACGAAAAAAAAAACAGCCTGAGCAGATATGGTAAAAACGGCCGGCTCGTAAAGCATTTGCGGGAGGCACGTAAACTGCCTGCGATTTCGGTATATATGCCGGCTCCGGGTCGATTTAGGGTTCACATCCGGCTTTTCCCCATCCGACTTTTCCCCATCCGCCTCCGCTGCGTTTCCTCTCCTCAAGCAAGAAATGCCGTGAACTTCTGCCTCAATTTGTGGCGCGTTTACCCACCCAAACTTACCGGAGATGTCGTCGGCGGGTGCTAGTCAAGGTGGCCGAGGGGGGGGCCGGCGGCCGCGGCGGCAGGCCGCCTCGCAAGCGCGGCCATGACGAGGAGGCTGGGAGCTCCTCCCTCCGCCCTCCGGTGCCGGAATGGTGCAAGGAGGAGGTGCGCCGCCATGTCGCGCGGTCTGAAGGTGCAACTAATCACCGGGTGGGTTTGGTATTTAATAACAACATATATGTCATTGAATTAATGCCTATTTAAAGATACATTTCAGGAAAGTTCAATGTTATCATGGCAAGGACATGTGATTATGGACCCCTCAAAATGCTAAGGAAACATGTTGGAAAAAACTCCAAGATTCTTTATTTTTGGTTAAGTGATCAAAGATCACATTGAGCCCATAGTAAAGTCAATACTATTAAAAGGGGGTGAGATTTAGATCACGAATCATTTGCTCAAGTGCTTGAAGATATTGCTCCAAAAACCCTCAAACACTTTGTCATACCAATCTGTCCAAATAAGCTCGAGGAAATAATGGACCTCAAGCAGCAAGTCAATAAGGTCGAGTAAGAGAATCGTATCCCGAGGGGCATCATCGCCAAGAATATCACATCACCACATCCGAAGAAAGAGACATAAGCACATGGGTATGGGCACTCCCTTTGGCAACTGCCAAGCTTGGGGGAGGTGCCCCAGTATCGTATCACCATCACACTCCTATCTTTACCGTTTTTCTTAATTCGATCCTTTTGGTAATATCTTGATCTAGTAGAATAAAGTTTTAGTATGATCTAGTTTTGAGTTTTGCTTTATGATCCTTCTATGTAATCGAGTCCGTGAGCTATATATAATAAAGATTAGTTTTGAGTCGAGAGCTTGGTTACCTTGCTATGATCTTGAGGGAATAAAAGAAAGAATAAAAAGTGTTAAAGAGATCATATTGATCTTATGGAGAGTAATGACTTCACATATAAAAGAGTATGATGAATAAAAGTTGTTGAGAGTTGACAAACATAGTTTTGGTCATCGTTGCAATTAATAGGAAGTAATAAAGAAAGAGAGGTTTTCACATATAAATATACTATCTTGGACATCTTTTATGATTGTGAGCACTCATTAAAATATGACATGCTAAAAAATTGATGTTGGACAAGGAAGACAACGTAATGGGTTATGTTTTCTTATATCCGAAATAAATTATATTGTCATGGATCATCCAACATGTTGAGCTAGTCTTTCCCCCTCATGCTAGCCAAATTCTCTGCACCAAGTAGAGATACTACTTGTGCTTCCGAATATCCTTAAACCCAGTTTTTCCATGAGAGTCCACCATATCTACCTATGGATTGAGTAAGATCCTTCAAGTAAGTTGTCATTGTTACATGCAATAAAAATTGCTCTCTAAATATGTATAATTTATTAGTGTGGAGAAAATAAGCTTTATACGATCTTGTGATATGGAAGAAATAAAAGCGATAGACTGCATAATAAAGGTCCCTATCACAAGTGGCAATATAAAGTGACGTTCTTTCGCATTAAGAATTTGTGCATCCAACCATAAAAACACATGACAACCTATGCTTCCCTCAGTGAAAGGCCTATCTTTTATTTTTTTTGTCTTATACCTTATGCAAGAGTCATGGTGATCTTCACCTTTCCTTTTTTACATTTTATCCTTTGGCAAGCACATTGTGTTGGAAAGATCCTGATATATATATCCAATTGGATGTAAGTTATCATAAACTATTATTGTTGACATTACCCTTGAGGTAAAAGGTTGGGAGGCAACACTATAAGCCTCTATCTTTCTCAATGTCCGATTAAAACTCCATACCCATAAGTATTGCATGAGTGTCAGCAATTGTGAAAGACTAAATGATAGTTGAGTATGTGGACTTGCTGGAAAACTCTTATATTGACTCTTCCCGATGTTATGATAAATTGCAATTGCTTCAATGACTGAGATTATAATTTGTTTGTTTTAAATGAAGTTTCTGATTCATACTTTACATTGTGAATAGATTGTTACTTTAGCATAAGAAATCATATGACAATATATATATATATATATATATATATATATATATATATATATGTTGGTGTTATAAGAATGATCATGATGCCCTCATGTCCGTATTTTATTTTTATCGACACCTCTATCTCTAAACATGTGGACATATTTTTCGATATCGGCTTCCGCTTGAGGATAAGCGAGGTCTAAGCTTGGGGGAGTTGATACGTCCATTTTGCATCATGCTTTCATATTGATATTTATTGCATTATGGGCTGTTATTACACATTATGTCACAATACTTAGGCCTATTCTCTCTTATTTTACAAGGTTTACACGAAGAGGGAGAATGCCGGCAGCTGGAATTCTGGGCTGGAAAAGGAGCAAATATTAGAGACCTATTCTGCACAACTCCAAAAGTCCTGAAACTCCACGAGAGTCAGTTTTGGAATATATTAAAAATATTGGACGAAGAAAGCACCAGAGGGGGGCCACACCCTGTCCACGAGGGTGGGGGCGCGCCCACCTGCCTCGTGGGCCCCCTGGCAGGCCTCCGGTGCCCATCTTTTGCTATATGAAGTCTTTTGCCTTGGAAAAAATCAGAAAGAAGCTTTCGGGACGAAGCGCCGCCGTCTCGAGGCGGAACCTGGCGAAACCAATGTAGGGCTCCGGTGGAGCTGTTCTACTGGGGAAACATCCCTCCGGGAGGGGGAAATCATCACCATCGTCATCACCATCGATCCTATCATCGGGAGGGGGTCAATCTCCATCAACATCTTCACCAGCACCATCTCATCTCAAACCCTAGTTCATCTCTTGTATCCAATCTTTGTCTCAAAACCTCAGATTGGTACCTGTGGGTTGCTAGTAGTGTTGATTACTCCTTGTAGTTGATGCTAGTTGGTTTATTTGGTGGAAGATCATATGTTCAGATCCTTCATGCATATTAATACAACTCTGATTATGAACATGAATATGATTTATGAGTAGTTACGTTGTTCCTGAGGACATGGGAGAAGTCTTGCTATAAGTAGTCATGTGAATTTGGTATTCGTTCGATATTTTGATGAGATGTATGTTGTCTTTCCTCTAGTGGTGTTATGTGAACGTCGACTACATGACACTTCACCATTATTTGGGCCTAGGGGAAGGCATTGGGAAGTAATAAGTAGATGATGGGTTGCTAGAGTGACAGAAGCTTAAACTCTAGTTTATGCGTTGCTTCGTAAGGGGCTGATTTGGATCCATATGTTTCATGCTATGGTTAGGTTTACCTTAATACTTCTTTTGTAGTTGCGGATGCTTGCAAGAGGGGTTAATCATAAGTGGGATGCTTGTCCCAGGAAGGGCAGTACCCAAGCACCGGTCCACCCACATATCAAATTATCAAAGTAACGAACGCGAATCATATGAGTATGATGAAAACTAGCTTGACGATAATTCCCATGTGTCCTCGGGAGCGTTTTCCTTTATATAAGAGTTTGTCCAGGCTTGTCCTTTGCTACAAAAAGAATTGGGCCCCCTTGCTGCACCTTGTTTACTTTTGTTACTTGTTACCCGTTACAAATTATCTTATCACAAGACTATCTGTTACCGATAATTTCAGTGCTTGCGGAGAATACCTTACTGAAAACCGCTTGTCATTTCCTTCTGCTCCTCGTTGGGTTCGACACTCTTACTTATCGAAAGGACTACGATATATCCCCTATACTTGTGGGTCATCAAGACTCTTTTCTGGCGCCGTTGCCGGGGAGTGAAGCGCCTTTGGTAAGTGGAATTTGGTAAGGAAAAACATATATAGTGTGCTCAAATTTATTGTCACTTGTTACTATGGAAAGTAATCCTTTGAGGGACTTGTTCGGGGTATCTTCACCCCGACCAGTAGAGCAAAGAATTGCTCCTCAATCTACTGAACCTACTGAACATGTTTACTTTGAAATTTCTTCGGGTATGATAGAGAAACTGTTAGCTAATCATTTTACAGGAGATGGAACATTACATCCCGATTTGCACCTAATCTATGTGGATGAAATTTGTGGATTATTTAAGCTTGCAGGTGTAACGCCCTGAGAACGACGCTGCAGACGGCTTCCATGTTTTTTCATCATCGTTGTGTGTATTATTTGTTTGTTGCATTCATCATCGCATTGCATCCGCATGTTTTCATAAAACTTGCATCCGCTCATAGTTGCCGCGTCCCCCCTTGCTTTCGTTGACCGTTTCGAGACCAACCACACTTGCAACGTTGCTCCTCATTTTCTCTCTTGTTTTCACCGGGGCCTTTTGTCAGACACTTTGTCTTTGTCGACCCCTCTCAGACCACCCCTCGTGCGCGTCCGAAAATTGTCCCGAACCCGACCCGGGTTGTCGTTACCGATGGCTCCGGATCATCCCCCAACATCCCTAAAATATCTCCATTTTGTTATTTGGACTCCCTACCTATTTATTCTCGATCGTCCGATTTCGATTGGAGGGACGAGGTAGCCCCTAAACTAAACCACTCACTATATAATCAGTCTACTCTAACCCTAGAAACTAGGGATCCTGTCCCATCCATCCACCTATTTCCGAGCCGCCGCCACCCACCTCCCTTTTCTTCCTCGGGATCTCCTCATTCCCCCCGATCCAATCCCACCAACCAGAACCAGCCCCGAAGCTTCCCCTCGATCCCGCCGCCTCCTTGCTCGAGAGAGCAAAGGCTCGACCCCGAGCAGCACCAGGCCTCGTGCCTCCTCCTCCCTTGGTCCTGGACGCGTCCGGCCGCCCGCAGCCGTCGTCGTCCGCGCCTACAGGAGCTAGCAGCTGCAGCCCCGAGCCCTCTGCTTCTTTCCCACTGGCGTCCGAGGCCGCAGCCTCCTCGTCCACGACCACATCACCTCGCCGGAGTTCAGCCGCCGGACCAGCAGCGCCGCCCCAGCGCACCTCGACGCCGAGCACCAGCAGGAACTGCTCGCCATCCCCTACTCCTTTTCCTCTACATCTCCCTACCCCTTCTCCTGTATCACTCTTAGCTCTCTCTTGTTCCTCTGCAGGTCCCCGCCATGGATGCCGGTGCTCCCGCCTCCATTCCAGCGCCAGGAACGGAACCCCCGCGCTAGGATCCACGCCGGTGCCCCGGACCCGACCTCTTTAGCCTCATGCCGCCAGGATCCGGTGAGTCCTCGCGCTGCTGCTCCTCCTACAGACCACCACTACCCGTTTCCCTTTTTCCCTCCGTGTTCCTGCTCTCTGAAGATCCTTGCAGGTCGCTGCCTTCGTCCAGCTCGAGATCCAAAGGATCCCCGCCGTCTCTGCCTCGACTTGCAGCTCCGCCGGCGCCTGCGTCCTCGCCAAGACCTGTCGCTGCAGCGTCCCGCATCGACTGAACCTGTCTCTGCTTCGTTCGAGCAGAGACGAACGAACCGCGTCGCCCACGCCTCCTAGGCCCAGATCTATCAGCCCAGCTGGCCTGCTAAGGCCCGATGTGAGCAGCTCGCCTATCCCGCGCCCGTGTGCACGTTTCAGCTATCCAACGCCCACCAGTTTCGTCCCGAAGTGTTTTTTTTTTCTTCTGTTGCGATTTCTCTATTATCCAGGGTTTACAGTTTTACAGAAAAACCCCTAGTGTTCATGCATCTAATAATTAATTAACCATGCATCATATGTAAAAACTTTATATATGTAAAATGCTTAGAATTTCATCTAGTTTCATAATATGCTACTTTCATCGATGTTAAAAATGTTTAAACTTGCTGTTTGTTTAAATTTGTATAAATGCCATGTTAAAATGAATTATTTCATAACTAAATAACCGTAGCTCGGATTTAAATAAACTTTATATGTAAATGGGGTAGAAAAATGCCTAGTTTAACATGGTGCACTTTATTTTGCTGTTTAACAACATTAAAATTGTGTTTATGGTTGAACAGTACCAAATCTAAAATATGCACATGGGGATTTTCCGGAATTGTTGTTTGTTGTTCCGGCCTCATTTAAACTTGCCTAGATAGGTAGTTTTCATATGCTTCACCCCTTGCCATGTTTAATAACATTTAATATTGTTGGGTACATAAACGAGAGAGAACTAAATAATTGATGTGGTGTTTCGTCAATATGCAACTCGTTGCATATTGAGCTCCACTTAATTTGTAGTATTGTTTGTTGCACTTTGCCATGCCATGCCTCATTAAACCGGCATCATATACTTGATTTTGCATCATGCCATGCTTATGTGATGGTTGTTTACCATGTTGCTTTCTTCTTTCCGGTTTGCTTCCCTCGTTAGCTTCGGTTTCGTTCCGGAGTTGTGAGGATTCGTTCGACTACGTCCGTTTGTCTTCTTCATGGACTCGTTCTCCTTCCTTGCGGGATCTCAGGCAAGATGACCATACCCTCAAAATCACTTCTATCATTGCTTGCTAGTTGTTCGCTCTATTGCTTTGCCGCGCTACCTACGACTTGTTCTATCATGCCTCCCATATTGCCATGTCAAGCCTCTAACCCACCTTTCCTAGCAAACCGTTGTTTGGCTATGTTACCACTTTTGCTCATCCCCTATTATAGCGTTGTTAGTTGCAGGTGAAGTTGAAGATTGCTCCATGTTGGTGTTTTGTTCCACTCTTGCCGCCCTAGTGTCCGTCATACCGGTGTTATGTTCCTTGATTTTTGCGTTCCTTACGCGGTTGGGTGATTTATGGGACCCCTTGACAGTTCGCTTTGAATAAAACTCCTCCAGCAAGGCCCAACCTTGGTTTTAACATTTGCCACCTAAGCCTTTTTTCCATTGGGTTCTGCAGACTCAAGGGTCATCTTTATTTTAACCCCCCGGGCCAGTGCTCCTCTGAGTGTTGGTCCAAACTAGAGCACCGTGCGGGACCATCCCTTGGCAACTTGGGTTACGTCGGTACCTGTACGCTTAGCTTATCCGGTGTGCCCTGAGAACGAGATATGTGCAGCTCCTATCGGGATTTGTCGGCACAGCTGGTGGTCTTGCTGGTCTTGTTTTACCATTGTCGAACTGTCTTGTAAACCGGGATTCCGAGACTGATCGGGTCTTCCCGGGAGAAGGAATATCCTTCGTTGACCATGAGAGCTTATAATGGGCTAAGTTGGTACACCCCTGCAGGGTATTATCTTTCAAGAGCCGTGCCCGCGGTTATGTGGCAGATGGGAATTTGTTAATGTCCGGTTGTAGAGAACTTGACACTTGACCTATTTAAAATACATCAACCGCGTGTGTAGCCGTGATGGTCTCTTTTCGGCGGAGTCCGGGAAGTGAACACGTTTCTTGTGTTATGCTTGAACGTAAGTAGTTTCAGGATCACTTCTTGATCACTTCTATTTCACGACCGCTGCGTTGCTTCTCTTCTCGCTCTTATCTGCGTATGTGAGTCACCATATATGCTTAGTGCTTGCTGCAGCTCCACCTCATTACCCCATCCTTCCTATAAGCTTAAATAGTCCTGATCTCGCGGATGTGAGATTGCTGAGTCCTCGTGACTCACAGATTCTACTTCCAAACAGTTGCAGGTGCCGATGAGACCAGTGCAGGCGATGCTACCGAACTCAAGTGGGAGTTCGATGAAGACCTTGGTCGTTACTATGTTTCGTTTCCTGATGATCAGTAGTGGAGCCCAGTTGGGACGATCGGGAATCTAGCATTTGGGGTTATCTTCTTTTTATCTGGATTTGACCGTAGTCGGTCTATGTGTGTATCTTGAATGATGTATGAATTTATTTATGTATTGCGTGAAGTGGCGATTGTAAGCCAACTCTTTATCCCATTCTTGTTCATTACATGGGATTGTGTGAAGATGACCCTTCTTGCGACAAAACCTACAATGCGGTTATGCCTCTAAGTTGTGCCTCGACACGTGAGAGATATAGCCTCATCATGGGCGTTACAAGTTGGTAATCAGAGCCATCCCCGACTTAGGAGCCCCCTGCTTGATCGAATCGCTGGCGTTGTTGAGTCTAGAACAAAAATGTTTTGAGTCTTAGGATTATATATATATCGGAGAGTAGGATTATTTTTACTCCTCAGTCCCTTCGTCGCTCTGGTGAGGTCTCCTGACGTAGATGTTTTGACTTTCCTCTCCTCAAATTTCACTAATCTTTTTTAGGATCACGCGGGTATCTTGGAATCGTTCCGATGGTTTTGTGACGAGAACATTGTTCTTGGTGCCTCCTGACATTTAGGAGTTGTTGCAGTGTCCCGGGGAGTTGAGCTCCGAGGTGTTGTCGTCACAATTTTATCGTTGCAGTTCTGGAATACCTGAGTTTCGCCGACATCGAAAATCTCTTTTATGCAGTTGTTGGTGAGATCACCTCGACGCCACCCAGTACTGGGGCGGGAGTTCGGGAGTATTGCCATAACTCGTATAATGGATGCTTTTCGAAGGTTGAGGTACACGATTTCCGAAGGTTTCTTGGTTATGTGTTGACGGATGGATACAGCTGGATCTAGGGATTGCTAGTTTGGGTGATATATTTTGTGTCCCCTATATCCCCAACACCAGATTGCATAACCAGAAAGTTTCGGGAGTTTATAAGTGGGAATTCAAGTAGCTCATAGGATATCTTTCCGACAGATGCATGATATGAGATTGGGGTTCGACGTCTAGTGGTCCGCCTATCCACGGTTGGTTTTACAGTGGTCTCATAGTGTCTTAAAGAGTCCTTGGCTATGCCAACTCGGGGACGCTTCGTATGTCATGTGCACTGCCTTGTACATGATGGTGTTGTACGATCGAGCCCGTGTGGGCCCCACCACGAAAACTTCGGACGAAATCTCTATCAAATGTTTGTTCCGGCTTATTCTGCAAGCCAAATCCTTTGTTTTGTTTTAAGTTGTGGTATTTGAGTTGCTTCAATGTCAAGTGTTGATTCCATACCTTTTCCAAGTGGTGTTCTCATGTTTCTATGGGAGTGTTAATCCTTCTTGGTCATCAAGAGTGTCATCCCAATTCTATTTCCAGCCGGTGTGCTTTCTCTTCAAGTGGATCCGATCATTTTCAACATCCGCAAGATCAACTCTAAGTTTTCTCAACGGTGTTTGTTTCATCCGTCCCAAGTTGCCTTTGTTTTTCCCGCCCTCCCACCCTTTTCCTTCAAGGAATCAGATATCTTAACCAAGTATCCATTTTATTCATGTGAAGTCCCTTCATTCTTTTCAATCAATGTTCTTACCCGGTGGTTCTCATGAAGATGTTCTTCAAGTTTATCATTCTTCATTCTTTTTCTTCTCCGGTGGACTAAATTCAAGCCTTCAATGTTGGTCACATTCCTTTCCTTGTTTCAAATGTTTTTCTCATGCCAATGTATCTCAATCATTCACCTCTCACTATTTTCATTGGTTCCGGAGTGTACAAGATATCTCAGAAGATTCACATTTCCATTCCCAATCCGTTCAAGCTATCTCAAGGTTGTTATCTCTTTTGAGCCATTTAATTCAACCGGTGCAATCTCCTTTTAAAGTAATCATTTCAACGGTGTTTCTTTTGAGTGGGCCCTAACCCACAGGTCTTTTCCCATGATCTTACCTAACTCTTCTAATTCTTTCTGGAGTTATTCTCAAATTCATTGCAAAGTTTGACGTAAGAATGAATTATCATCAGTCAAATGTCTTTCTCCAAGATCTTTCAAATTCTTTTCATTGTTGGTTCAACCTTTCTAATTTTCATTTCGGAGTGCCTAAAAATTCATGGTGGTGTTTCTCATCATCATTCTCAACATTTGAAGACCGAAGAAGAATTTCTCCTAAATCTTGGTCCGTTCTCTTGAAGATTCATAGTTCTAGCTTATGCCATCCTCTCATAATTGTTTTCGATTGCGAGAATTCTTTTCATACCCATACGGAGCATTTCATGAGTTGTTTTCGTTTCTTGATCATCCAAAGGCCATCATGTCATAATTATTCATTCCAGCTTTCAGCTCTCGTTCTCCAAATCTTACCGGTGAATCGTTCAAGTATCCTCTAGTCAGCTCTTGATCTCTTCGTTCTCATGTATCTAAATACCCTCAAGTATATTCATTCGTTTTCCAATTCTTCCCGGTGAATTGTGCCTTTGTTACTTTCATTCTCAATTCTTACGGTGGATCATTCAAGAATTCTCTTCCGTTGTTATCGTATCAATTCATTCGTTCTTTCCAAATTCTCTTCCGTTGTTACCGGTGGTTCGTTGAAGACCTTCCCAAGTTTGCGCCATATCTATCTTAATCCTTTCTATGAGAATAAGTGGCATGCCAAATCCATTGTGGGTCACCAATTTAATTGATGATTATTCTTGTTTCATCGAGTAAATTCAATTCCTTATTCCGGAGGGTCATCAAAATTCTTGATTTCATTTGCTTCATCTTTTCTTTTCCGGAGTTCCAAGTTTTCCGCATTATCTCGTCGCGAAGCTCCATCTAAATCAGCGCAAGGTTTCACCTTGTGTTTTCAACTTCTCTTTCTTTTTATCATCCTTTTATTACCGGAGTTCTTCATGGAGGCCCTACATGGTGGTTCATCAAGGATTTAATTCATTATTGAGGTGTTCTTCAAGATTCTTGTTGGAGGAGTTCAAGCATTCTTCATCTCGCATTCCAAAGTGCAATTCTTTCTACCTTATCTTTTGAGATGGCGTTATGTCATTCTTGACAATTTCTTTTCATGTTTCATGATTCACAAGTTATCAAGAATGAGATATTTAAACCCATCATATTTTCTTCGTTCATGGTATCTTTTCAACCCAACAATTTCTTTGTTGATGTTATCTTGGTATAGATTTCACCTATAGCCTTCCCTAAGGATTGTTGCTATTTGTGGTGCTTATCAATGACCCAAGTTCTTCATTTATCCTCTTGGTGAAATAAATTTCTCGTCTCCTTGTTCATATCCATCCAATCTATTGTTTTCGTTAGTGGCAGGATTTAACCTCATAATTTTGAGAAGTTTTCCTTAAGCCCACTACAAGCTTATTCATTTCGTTGTTGATGTCCCAACAACTCCGTTATAACCTTCTTGGAAGGATGCTTTCCAAGCTCATCTGTGGCAGAAGTTGTCATTTTCTTCTCCATTCCTTTATTCCAATGATCTATCTTCTATTTTTTCTTCCGGAGGCATGGTGATGTTGCTCTCTTCACTCATCATCTCGATTTGTGAGGATCGTGTTCTTTTCATGCTTACCATTTAACCAGAGTGTTGTGTCATCTCCTCAATTTCTTTTCATCTTATCAAGTTTTCCTTCTGTTTTTCAATAGTTCCGGAGGCAGAGTGTTGTTGATTTCATCAAGTATCATCCCATCTTCTCAAGTTCATGTTAATTCCTTCCATTTTCTATCGGAGTGCTGTCCAAATTATGTCATTCTTGTTCCTTGTTTCTCTTTTCTACCGGTGTGCTTTCATATTAATTTTGATCCGTTAAGCTCTTGTTTCATGTCCTTCAACCTACAAGGTTCCCGTAATGTTCCTTGTTCCTTTTTTTCTAACGGAGTGTTTTCAACTTTGTTCATCTTCATTGTATTCCTTATTTGAATTTGTTTAACCTCTCAAGATTCGTTGGTTTCACTATTTTGTCAAAGAAGCAATTAGTTTTACCTCTTCTCTTCCTCTTCCATTTCTCTCCGGTGCCATCCTTAGATCTCGGGACGAGATCCTTTTGTAGTGGTGGAGTGTTGTAACGCCCCGAGACCGACGCTCTAGACGGCTTCCATGTTTTTTCGTTATCGTTGTGTGTATTATTTGTTTGTTGCATTCATCATCGCATTGCATCCGCATGTTTTCATAAAACTTGCATCCGCTCATAGTTGCCGCGTCCCCCCTTGCTTTCGTTGACCGTTTCGAGACCAACCACACTTGCAACGTTGCTCCTCGTTTTCTCTCTTGTTTTCTCCGAGGCCTTTTGTCAGACACTTTGTCTTTGTCGACCCCTCTCAGACAACCCCTCGCGCGCGTCCGAAAATTGTCCCGAACCCGACCCGGGTTGTCGTTACCGATGGGTCCGGATCATCCCCCAACATCCCTAAAATATCTCCGTTTTGTTATTTGGACTCCCTACCTATTTATTCTCGATCGTCCGATTGCGATCGGAGGGACGAGGTAGCCCCTAAACTAAACCACTCACTATATAATCAGTCTACTCTAACCCTAGAAACTAGGGATCCTGTCCCATCCATCCACCTATTTCCGAGCCGCCGCCACCCACCTCCCTTTTCTTCCTCGGGATCTCCTCATTCCCCCCGATCCAATCCCACCAACCAGAACCAGCCCTGAAGCTTCCCCTCGATCCCGCCGCCTCCTTGCTCGGGAGAGCAAAGGCTCGACCCCGAGCAGCACCAGCGCCTCGTGCCTCCTCCTCCCTTGGTCCTGGACGCGTCCGGCCGCCCGCAGCCCTCGTCGTCCGCGCCTACAGGAGCTAGCAGCTGCAGCCCCGAGCCCTCTGCTTCTTTCCCGCCGGCGTCCGAGGCCGCAGCCTCCTCCTCCACGACCACATCACCTCGCCGGAGTTCAGCCGCCGGACCAGCAGCGCCGCCCCAGCGCACCTCGACGCCGAGCACCAGCAGGAACTGCTCGCCATCCCCTACTCCTTTTCCTCTACATCTCCCTCCCCTTCTCCTGTATCACTCTCAGCTCTCTTTTGTTCGTCTGCAGGTCCCTGCCATGGACGCCAGTGCTCCCGCCTCCATTCCAGCGCCGGGAACGAAACCCCGCACTAGGATCCACGCCGGTGCCCCAGACCCGACCTCTTTAGCCTCATGCCGCCAGGATCCAGTGAGTCCTCGCGCCGCTGCTCCTCCTGCAGACCACCACTACCTGTTTCCCTTTTTCCCTCCATGTTCCTGCTCTCTGAAGCGGACCGCGTCGATCCTTGCAGGTCGCTGCCTTCGTCCAGCTCGAGGTCCGAAGGATCCCCGCCGTCTCTGCCTCGACTTGCAGCTCCCCCGCCGCCTGCGTCCTCGCCAAGACCTGTCGCTGCAGCGTCCCGCATCGACTGAACCTATCTCTGCTTCCTTCGAGCAGAGACGAACGAACCGCGTCGCCCATGCCTCCTAGGCCCAGATCTATCAGCCCAGCTGGCCTGCTAAGGCCCGATGTGAGCACCTCGCCTATCCCGCGCCCGTGTGCACGTTTCAGCTATTCAACGCCCACCAGTTTCGGCCCGAAGTGTGTTTTTTTCCTCCGTTGCGATTTCTCTATTATCCAGGGTTTACAGTTTTACAGAAAACCCCCTAGTGTTCATGCATCTAATAATTAATTAACCATGCATCATATGTAAAAGCTTTATATATGTAAAATGCTAAGAATTTCATCTAGTTTCATAATATGCTACTTTCATCCATGTTAAAATGGTTAAACTTGTTGTTTGTTTAAATTTGTATAAATGCCATGTTAAAATGGTTTATTTCATAACTAAATAACCGTAGCTCGGATTTAAATAAACTTTATATGTAAATGGGGTAGAAAAATGCCTAGTTTAACATGGTGCACTTTATTTTGCTGTTTAAAAACATTAAAATTGTGTTTATGGTTGAACAGTACCAAATCTAAAATATGCACATGGGGATTTTCCGGAATTGTTGTTTGTTGTTCCGGCCTCATTTAAACTTGCCTAGATAGGTAGTTTTCATATGCTTCACCCCTTGCCATGTTTAATAACATTTAATATTGTTGGGTACATAAACGAGAGAGAACTAAATAATTGATGTGGTGTTTCGTCAATATGCAACTCGTTGCATATTGAGCTCCACTTAATTTGTAGTATTGTTTGTTGCACTTTGCCATGCCATGCCTCATTAAACCGGACATGCATCATATACTTGATTTTGCATCATGCCATGCTTATGTGATGGTTGTTTACCATGTTGCTTGCTTCTTTCCGGTTTGCTTCCCTCGTTAGCTTCGGTTTCGTTCCGGAGTTGTGAGGATTCGTTCGACTACGTCCGTTTGTCTTCTTCATGGACTCGTTCTCCTTCCTTGCGGGATCTCAGGCAAGATGACCATATCCTCGAAATCACTTCTATCTTTGCTTGCTAGTTGTTCGCTCTATTGCTTTGCCGCGCTACCTACGACTTGTTATATCATGCCTCCCATATTGCCATGTCAAGCCTCTAACCCACCTTTGCTAGCAAACCGTTGTTTGGCTATGTTACCGCTTTTGCTCAGCCCCTCTTATAGCGTCGTTAGTTGCAGGTGAAGTTGAAGACTGCTCCATGTTGGAACATAATTATGTTGGGATATCACAATATCTCTTATCTTAATTAATGCATCTATATACTTGGTAAAGGGTGGAAGGCTCGGCCTTATGCCTGGTGTTTTGTTCCACTCTTGCCGCCCTAGTTTCTGTCATACCGGTGTTATGTTCCTTGATTTTTGCGTTCCTTACGCGGTTGGGTGATTTATGGGACCCCCTTAACAGTTCGCTTTGAATAAAACTTTTCCAGCAAGGCCCAACCTTGGTTTTAACATTTGCCACCTAAGCCTTTTTTCCCTTGGGTTCTGCAGACTCAAGGGTCATCTTTATTTTAACCCACCGGGCCAGTGCTCCTCTGAGTGTTGGTCCAAACTAGAGCACCGTGCGGGACCATCCCTTGGCAACTTGGGTTACGTTGGTACCTGTACGCTTAGCTTATCCGGTGTGCCCTGAGAACGAGATATGTGCAGCTCCTATCGGGATTTGTCGGCACAACGGGTGGTCTTGCTGGTCTTGTTTTACCATTGTCAAAATGTCTTGTAAACCGGGATTCCCAGACTGATCGGGTCTTCCCGGGAGAAGGAATATCCTTCATTGACCGTGAGAGCTTATAATGGGCTAAGTTGGGATACCCCTGCAGGGTATTATCTTTCGAGATCCGTGCCCGCGGTTATGTGGCAGACGGGAATTTGTTAATGTCCGGTTGTAGAGAACTTGACACTTGACCTATTTAAAATACATCAACCGCGTGTGTAGCCGTGATGGTCTCTTTTCGGCGGAGTCCGGGAAGTGAACACGGTTCTTGTGTAATGCTTGAACGTAAGTAGTTTCAGGATCACTTCTTGATCACTTCTAGTTCACGACCGCTACGTTGCTTCTCTTCTCGCTCTTATCTGCGTATGTTAGCCACCATATATGCTTAGTGCTTGCTGCAGCTCCACCTCATTACCCCATCCTTCCTATAAGCTTAAATAGTCTTGATCTCGCGGGTGTGAGATTGCTGAGTCCTCGTGACTCACAGATTCTACTTCCAAACAGTTGCAGGTGCCGATGAGACCAGTGCAGGCGATGCTACCGAACTCAAGTGGGAGTTCGATGTAGACCTTGGTCGTTACTATGTTTCATTTCCTGATGATCAGTAGTGGAGCCCAGTTGGGACGATCGGGAATCTAGCATTTGGGGTTATCTTCTTTTTATCTGGATTTGACCATAGTCGGTCTATGTGTGTATCTTGAATGATGTATGAATTTATTTATGTATTGCGTGAAGTGGCGATTGTAAGCCAACTCTTTATCCCATTCTTGTTCATTACATGGGATTGTGTGAAGATGACCCTTCTTGCGACAAAACCTACAATGCGGTTATGCCTCTAAGTCGTGCCTCGACACGTGAGAGATATAGCCGCATCGTGGGCGTTACAGCAGGTATGCCCGAGGATGTTATCAAGAAGAAGGTCTTCCCTTTATCTTTGAAGGGAAAGGCATTGACATGGTTTAGGCTATGTGATGATATTGGATCATGGAACTACAACCGATTGAAATTTAAATTTCATCAGAAGTTTTATCCTATGCATCTGGTTCATCGTGATCGTAATTATATATATAATTTTTGGCCTCGCGAAGGAGAGAGCATCGCTCAAGATTGGGGGAGGCTTAAGTCAATGTTATATTCATGCCCAATCATGAGCTCTCAAGAGAAATTATTATTCAAATTTTTTATGCTCGGCTTTCTCTCAATAATCGCTCCATGCTCGATACTTCTTGTACTGGTTCTTTTATGATGAAGACTATTGAATTCAAATGGGATTTATTCGGAAGAATTAAACGCAACTCTGAATATTGGGAACTCGACGAAGGTAAGGAGTCAAGTATAACACCTTAGTTTGATTGTGTTAAATCTTTTATGGATACCGATGCTTTTCGTGAATTTAGCACTAAATATGGACTTGGCTCTGAGATTGTAGCTTCTTTCTGTGAATCCTTTGCTACTCATGTTGATCTCCCTAAGGAGAAGTGGTTTAAATATCATCCTCCCATTGAAGTAAAAGTAGTTGAACCTATTAAAGTTGAAGAAAAGACTATCACTTATAATGTTGATCCTATTGTTCCTACCGCTTATATTGAGAAACCACATTTCCCTGCTAGAATAAAGGATCATGCTAAAGCTTCAACTGTGGTTCGTAAATGTAATACTAGAAAACCTATACCCCCTGAGCAAATTAAAGTTGAACCTAGTATTGCTATGGTTAAAGATCTCTTGGCCGATAATATTGATGGGCATGTTATTTACTTCCGTGATGAAGCTGCTAGAATTGCTAGACCCGATACTAAAAAAACATAGACCTGTTGTAGGCATGCCTGTTATTTCTGTTAAAATAGGAGATCATTGTTATCATGGCTTATGTGATATGGGTGCTAGTGCGAGTGCAATACCTCATTCTTTATACGAAGAAATTATGCATGATATTGCACCTGTTGAGTTAGAAGGTATTGATGTTACAATTAAGCTTGCCAATAGAGATACTATTTCACCATTTGGGATTGTTAGAGATGTTGAAGTCTTGTGTGGGAGAGTTAAATATCCTACTAACTTTCTTGTTCTTGGTTCCCTACAAAATGACTTTTGTCCCATTATATTTGGTAGACCCTTCTTGAACACTGTTAATGCTAAGATAGATTGCAGAAAGGATGTTGTTACTATTGGTTTAGGGGATATTGTCGATGTCAAAACCGGCGGATCTCGGGTTGGGGGTCCCGAACTGTGCTTCTAAGGTCGATGGTAATAGCAGACAGGGGACACAATGTTTACCCAGGTTCGGGCCCTCTCTATGG
Organism: Triticum aestivum; assembly: GCF_018294505.1. Classification (NCBI taxonomy): domain Eukaryota; kingdom Viridiplantae; phylum Streptophyta; class Magnoliopsida; order Poales; family Poaceae; genus Triticum; species Triticum aestivum. The sequence goes on along the minus strand of NC_057799.1, from coordinate 549,252,349 downwards.
AGGTAATCCCTACTTCCTGCTTGATTGATCTTGATGAATATGGGTATTATAAGAGTTGATCTACCACGAGATCGTAATGGCTAAAACCCTAGAAGTCTAGCCTGTATGACTATATTCTGTCCTTTGGACTAAGCCCTCCGGTTTATATAGACACCGGAGGGGACTAGGGTTGTACAAAGTCGGTTACAGAGAAAGGAATCTTCATATTTAGTCGCCAAGCTTGCCTTCCACACCAAGGAGAGTCCCATCCGGACACGGGCAGAGTCTTCAGTCTTTGTATCTTCACAGCCCATCAGTCCGGCCCACGTCCAACAGGCCGGACGTCCGAGGACCCCTTAGTCCAGGACTCCCTCAGTAGCCCCTGAATCAGGCTTCGATGACGAGGTGTTAGGCACGCAGATTGTCTTCGGCATTGCAAGGCGGGTTCCCCTTTCCGAATACTCCAAGATAGTCTTCGGACGCAACGAACGTGTCCGGATCTGCAACACAAGTACCACACACAACCGCAGAGAGTATAATATTTCACGAGTCCAATCCGCTGACAACTTTTTGCAATGTGACATCACGTCTGCCCGGTCATTACTTCAAACCGTTTTTATCTGTCGTTCCATGTTTCGAGATGCGGTTTTCATTGGCACGTCTTGTCAAAGCAGAGATCATGTCCCCTTATCGCGTGATTCTCATCAATACGGGCATGGGTAATCCAACCGTGCCATTTGCACAACCCTTGGGAACAGGCGAGTTTTAAGGCGAGTGGGGAGGCGCTTGATATTCTCGGCCTTTATAAGGGGATAAGGATTCCCTTCTTTCACCCACGCCTTCTCTCTTCCTCTGCCCTTCCATTCTTGAGCTCCAGTGCCCAAGTCCTCATCTTTTCCGCCTCAAGCAAGCACTCAACCATGTCTGGATCTGGAGGGCAAGGCAAGTGGATGGCCTCCTCCGTTAAGGAGAAGGACATCACCGAGCTTCAGGAGGCCGGGTATCTGGCGAAAGAAATCGCTCACCGGCTTCCGCCCAAGGGGCAAGTCGTCCCCACCCCGAAGCCCAACGAGAGGGTGGTGTTCATCCCCCATTTCGTCCACGGGCTAGGGTTTCCTCTCCACCCTTTCGCCCGCGGACTTATGTTTTATTACGGGCTAGATTTCCATGATCTGGCTCCAAACTCCTTCCTCAACATCTCGGCATTCATTGTCGTGTGCAAGGCCTTCCTCCGCATTCCTCCCCACTTTGGACTATGGCTCAAGATCTTCAACATGAAGCCGAAGGTGGTGGATGGCCAACACGCGGAGTGCGGAGGTGCCATGGTGAGCAAGATGCCCAATGTCGCATGGCCCTAAGGTACCTTTGTGGAGACTGTCAAGGAGTGGCAGAAGCCGTGGTTCTACATCACAGAGCCTCGCGACGCCACCTGGGCTGCAGCTCGCGAGTTCAAATCCGGAGCTCCAATGCGGCTCACCTCCTGGATAGAGAAGGGCCCAAATTGATCTTCGTCGGACGAGCTGATAGCGCTGCAAACGCGCATCCAAAGCATGGTGGATAAAAACATCAAGCTCGTCCACGTGATCCAGGTGATGCTAGTTCGCCGGATCCTTCCATGCCAGAGCCGAACATGCTCTTTATGGGAATTTGATCCGGAGAAGCACCAAACCTTGGAAAGACTCTTCGGAACTACTCACGAAGATGTATGGAAGTTGCTTTATAAGGGCAACGAGACGCCGCTGGACATAGACTCGGACCGCGGGCACGATCTTGCCCATCCGGCCAGTGCGGTAAGTCTTTTCTCGTCTCAAGGTGCATCCTCTACTTGCTTGTTCAGGGAAGATATCTAAAACTTCACTATTTTTTTCCAGGTATGGACAGAGAAAGTAGAGCGGATTCGGTGTCTGGCTCCGCTGCCCGAGGAACCAGTCATCCCGCTCCTGGCGAAGATGCTGGTTCCGGCGCCCTACAAGGCGCCGGAGAAGAAGGCCAAGGGGGCCAAAAGTGGCCCTCGCCGCAAGGGCGCTTTGGACGTGACGTACGAAGACAAGGAGACTCCCTCCTCTGCCGCCGAAGACGATGAGGAGGAGGAGGAAGAAAGTAGCTCTCCCCCTGAGGGGGGAGGAAGAAGAGGACGGCCTCCACAAATATTTAGGCGGAGGCGCCCAAGAGGGGGAAGGGCCCCCCTCGCGGATAACTCCGCGTGGGACGTCGACAGCGGCCCAGCGCGATGCCCCCGAAGCAAGCCCCTGGCCGCACCGTAAGTACTACAAACCTGTATACCTCCATGTATTCGGCCTCTCCTCTTTATGGTATTAATATGGTTAATTATGCTATTGCAGTCAGGCCCACGACAGCTCCCAGCGATCCTCATCAAGAGGTTCGTTGGATTCAAAGGCGATGGCCAGCGAGTCACCGCCGGCCGCTTACTCTCCCACGGCCAAGGGCGACGCCGAGGTGCTGTCCCGAAGGATCTTCCAAGGCCAGGGAGAGGCTCAGGAGGCCGTCAGGGTGATGGCAAAACATCGGCCGCCGGACACATGGGGGAGCATATCCCCATGGAGACTGGCGATGGGGGCCATGTTCAGTTCGGCCCCCAACCGGATACGGTTCCGGAGACCTATACGGCTCCGGAATCCGGCGTGTAGCCTCCTTCGAGAGGAGGAGGTGTGCCTATCCCGCCGGTGACCTCTGTCCAACCAGAGGCACTGGATAATCTGCTGGAAGCGCTACGAGGCGCTTCCATTGTGGAGGAACACCGTATCCTTATGGGTACGGTGATTGAGAGGGTTCATTCCGTCAAGAGCAGACTGACCGAAGCCTGCGGCAGCCTGCTAACAGGCTTTGAGGTAAGTGACGCAAAAGAAAAAGTCCTAGTATAGACAGTAGCCCCTGACACACTGTCCGGTGTTCGGAAAGAAAAGCTAGACAGAGGATCAATTTATTTTCGCAGGGAACTAACTAAATATTTCTTATATGCATGAGCAGGCGTCGTTGTTGGCCGCAACCTCTCATGCTGCGGAGGTCTCCGGACTAAAGCAGAGTCTGGAGCGGGCCGAAGAAGAGCTCGGCCTTGTAAAAAGGCAGCTGGAGGACAAGCAAGGTATGTTGCGACTTGCTGTATACTCAGAAAGAATGAATGATGCGTAATGACCGTGGTGTCATGATATTTGTAGGAGCGGCGACCGAGGTCGAGGTCCTTAAAAAGGCCCTGGACGAAGACGAGGGGAAAGCTGCCAAGGAACAAGCCGCTCGTAAGAAGCTCAAGGCCAGGCTTAATGAGGTCCAGCAAGAGCTCCAGGCTGCCGTGAAAAAAATGTGAGACCTTGGAGTGCGATGTTTCGGCTCGAGAGACCGAACTCGCCAAGGCTCGCCAAAGCGCGGAAGAGGCCCGGGTTGAAGCCCAGGGCGCCCTCCAGGAGATCCAGGAGGCCAAGAAAATCGCGGAGGGTAAGGCGTTTAGTATGCAAAGCAAGTATGTGAAGAAGAAGTATTTCTTACTAACCCGGATTTGGAGTTCCCCAGGGGCGTTTGCGGATCTACCGCGCAGTGTTTCTGATACCGCGGAATTCTTCCGAGCCGGAGAAGGGGACTCAACAGAGAAGCTGTTCTGGTCGCAATACCTTGCGCGAGAACATCCGGTGCCCTTTAGTGATCAGCTAAAACAGCTGGTCGAGCTGCATAGGGTAGCCGAACTGGCCATGAAGGATTTAATAATCCGGATGTGGCCTGCCGAAGCTATACCCAGCAGCTACTTCGGCCTCGTGAAGCGGCTGGTGAATGCCTGCTCTCGGCTGGACGTCGTCAAGCGGTCGGTCTGCATCGAGGGCGCGCGCATGGCCTTCGCCCGCGTCAAGGTGTTGTGGGCGAAGATGGACGCCGTCAAGCTTGTGACCGAGGAACCGCCTGAGGGCAAGGAGCACCGCACGCCCGAGCGGTATTTTGAAGACGTCCTGGAGGGGTCTCGTATTGTGGCGACGCAATGTACGCAAGACATTATTTTCGAATGAATACATTCATGTTGTGTCTGCCTTGTATGATGAAACAAAGTTGTTATGTAATATAATGTTTGTTTTTTAAAAAAAAATTCACCTCCTATGCGGCCGTATTGTCTGAAATCTGAGAGTTGGCCAGTTGTCGGCTTCTGCCCCCTTGTAGATAGTACGGGGGTGTTCGGGATGTAATCTAAACACTCTTGATCCAGTTGTTTGGTCCTTCAAGGAGGTGTTTAGCGCAACAACCAGGCAATCAGACTATGCGGCTTTAGCACCCTCACTTAGCCATAGGAGTTTGATAATAAAAATATAGGCGCAACCCCTAGTATCCGAGCTAGGATGCTGTAAACGCCTGATCGGGTAAGTGCCGATCCCTCGCGTAATGAGGAAAAAATCTCTAAAGATTTGAGACCTCCGAAGAGCCGACCGGCTCTCGTCGCATCATGACAGTTAGTTTTCGGCTTTCTCTACTGAGGTGCTCATCCGGGTAAACTAGGGCACAATCGCAGTAGTTCTCCCTTTACTACCCTAGCCGATATAACGGAACGTAAGGTAGCAAGCACGGAGCCGGGCAACCCAACTATTGACCAAAGACATGATTCAGAGCCAATGCATATAATGCCATTCGGGGTGCCGAACTATACTGTAAAAAGTGTTCGGACTTTGTTGTCGTATTGCGGGGCGCTATGAAGCCCCAGGCAAATTGAAACGTACCAAAGTGTACGGATGCTATCTGATGAGGTTATTAAAAAGAAAAGAAGAAAGACGGAAGGGTAGTAAGCCAGAGCCACAGAATTTGGGCCACAAACTGTTTCCATTATAATTTGATTAATACGTCAAAGCGCATTTGTACAAGTAGTGCAATAAGCAACATGCTATTTAACATGCCACAACCAAGGGAGAGCTGCGTCTGGGTCCTGCAAACAGGTAGAGTGATCGTTAAAGAGACCACCTAAAAATTCCCCTATACGTCCATGCTTACTGCCGTCTTGGTGTATTTATCCTTCCAAAGGACCGGTGATTAGGCCATCAGGGAAGACCTGTGGAAAAGAAACCTGAAAAGGAGAAAAAGGAAATAGTGAAAGTATGTGTGTCCGGGGGCGGTCGAGCCGTATTGTGGATCACAAACTAGTTATGCCTCCGTCTATGCCCATGGTATTTTGAGTGCATAGTTATGTACGCGCGGTACAAATGCCGCCACTTGATCGGAACTGGGACGGAGGCCGAATTGCTAGTCGAGATCTTGACGAGCCGAGCTGTCCTATTGCAGAATAGTCCGGACTCTTTTGACAGTGTCCGGGAGCTCAGCCGCCGAATTAAGGTTCTGCTTCAAAAGGCCGCTCTGTACTTCTGCTGCTAAGGCAGCGGTGTGCTCCTCGGTGCGGAGGGAGCATTCCGTGTTTCCGTTAACTGTTATGACGCCGCGTGGTCCGGGCATCTTGAGCTTGAGATAAGCATAGTGTGGCACCGCGTTGAATCGAGCAAATGCGGTTCGTCCAAGCAGTGCGTGATAGCCGCTGCGAAAGGGGACGGTATCAAAGATTAACTCTTCGCTTCGGAAGTTGTCCGGAGATCCGAAGACAGCCTCTAGTGTGATTGAGCCTGTACAGCGGGCCTCTACACCTGGTATGACTCCTTTAAAGGTAGTCTTTGTGGGCTTGATCCGCGATGGATTAATGCCCATTTTCCGCACTGTATCCTGATAGAGCAGGTTGAGGCTGTTGCCGCCGTCCATTAGGACTCGCGTCAGGTGGAATCCATCAATTATTGGGTCAAGGACCAGTCCAGCCGAACCGCCGTGACGGATACTGGTCGGATGATCCCGACGAGCGAAGGTAATCGGGCATGATGACCACGGATTAAATTTTGGGGCGACTGGCTCTATCGCATAGACGTCCCTGAGCGCGCGCTTGCGCTCCCTCTTGGGGATGTGGGTAGCGTATATCATGTTCACCATTTTGAAATAAGGGGGAAACTTCTTCTGTCCCCGTGTGTTCGGTGGCCGGGGCTCCTCGTCATCGTCCTCGCTTTGCGATCCCTTCTCCTTGTTTTCGGCATTTAACTTGCCGGCCTGTTTAAAAACCCAATAATCCCTGTTGGTACGGTTGGCTGGTTTTTCTGGGGTGCCATGGATCTGGCACGGACGATCGAGTATGCGGTCCAAATTGGATGGTCCCGATTTTTTTCTTTTATATGGATTTTTTCGTTGACCGGACTTAGAGCCACTTAATCCGGTGTTGACTGTAGTGTCATCGGTGTTATCACCATTGCTTCGACGTTTGTGCCTGTTGTGTCGGAGCTTCCTGTTGTTGTTTTTGACCTCGGAGGTGCCCGCTTCGCTTGCCGTGTTTTTGCTACGGGCCTGCCAACTATCCTCACCCGCAGAAAAGCGGGTCATGATTGCCGCGAGGGCTGCCATGGACTTCGGCTTTTCTTGGCCGAGCTGGCGGGCGAGCCATTCATCGCAGATGCTGTGTTTAAAGGCCGCTAGGGCTTCGGCATCCGGATAGTCGACGATCTGGTTCTTTTTAGTTAGGAACCTAGTCTAGAATTTTCTGGCTGACTCTACGGGTTGTTGAACTATGTGACTTAAGTCATCGGCATCTGGTGGTCGGACATATGTACCTTGGAAGTTGTCGCGGAAGGCGTCTTCCAAATCCTCCCAGCTGCCAATAGAGTATTCAGGCAGACTGTTTAACCAGTGCCGAGCTAGCCCTTTGAGTTTTAACGGGAGGTATTTGATGGCGTGGAGGTCATCTCCGCGGGCCATATGGACATGGAGAAGAAAATCCTTGATCCACACCGCGGGATCAGTTGTTCCATCGTATGATTCAATATTCACGGGTTTAAACCCTTTTGGGAATTCATGCTCCATTACCTCGTCAGTGAAGCAAAGAGGGTGTGCAGCGCCTCTATATCGGGCCACATCGCGACGTAGCTCCAATGGAGTCCGTCTGTGGTTTTCGGCCCGGGCTTCAATAGGCTTGTCACGTCCAAATAGATAGCCGTCGTCGCGTGTCGGGGCACGTCCTCGCGATCCGTAGATCGATCTGGTATGTCCTGCTCTACTGTCTAGGTCCTGCCGGAGGTCATATGTATAACCCCGGGCTGTTTTATCTCTGCTTTTACGGTGAGGTGGGGCGGGCTGGTCTTCGGCTTGAGTTGCCACTTTGTCCTGACCACGTGGTGGTCGGTCAGCCGCATTGCGCGATGATGGTACGGGCTCCGGCGCCTCATCATCGAACTGAGGTAGCAATTTGCGCTTCGGGTAACTTTTGGATGGGCGCTTGAGGCCGTATTCTTCGACTACCAGGACATCAGTCCATCTATCGTTGAGCAGATCTTGATCAGCTTGAAGCTGCTGCTGCTTCTTTTTCAGGCTCCTTGAAGTGGCTATTAGCCGGCGCTTAAAGCGCTCCTGCTCGAGAGGTTCCTCAGGCACGATAAAATCCTCGTTCCCGAGGCTCACCTCATCCTCGGAGAGTGGAAGATAATTACTGTCCTTCGAGTCATCGTGTATGGCTTGTTCATCAGGGCTAACTTGCCCGTTTTCCCGTTCCTCCTGTTCGGAAGTTATCTCAACGGGGTCTTCATTATCTTCGGCATCTTCCAGAGTATTGTTTTCTCCCGTGCCGGTATTGCTGTCTTTTCCACGACGTGACTTAGAGCGGCGTCGCTGACGCCGGTGCTTTGGCTGTGTCTCAGGAGGTTTATCCTCGACCGGATATTTTTTGTCATCGTCGTTAGTTCTTTTAGGTGTATCCACCATGTACACGTTTAAGAAGAGGTGGCCCTCCATCGTCCGGTAAACGACGGGTTTTGGCCCTGCTCCTCATCGGCATCGCCGTCTATACCGTCAATGTCTTCGGAGCCGTAATCGAGCATGTCGGTTAAGTCTTCGACAGTGGCTATAAAGTGGGCGGTGGGTGGGAAACGAAATTCTCCGTCATCAGCCTCCAGTTCGAACCGGATATAATTTGGCTGTGAGCCCCCCGTTAAGGATAGTGCTTTTAACGAGTTTAACACATCGCCCAAAGGGGAGTGCCAAAAATGTCTGCGAAGCTGAATTCAACGATCGATGACTGATCGAGCTCGACACACGTGGACGCACATGGTTCGAAACCTGTAGCCGGAATCGAGTCCGAGGCTCCGGTGACACAGATTCCACTCGAGGTTGGGTATGTGTGTGGCTCTGACGCCACTAGAACTGCGGCATCCATGGCGGGCTCAAGCTTCCCGTCTTCGAATGGCGCGATCTGCTTCGGATCTAAGGCCCAAGCAGTTACAGGCGCTATTGAAAGTGCAACTATCCCTAGGTGGTTTTGGTAATTCCTAACAACATAGGCACTACCAGAAACCCTAGTCTTTTCGGTCTCACCGATAGGGATCTCGGTCTCACCGAGATGGGATTGTAATCTCTCTGTTTACCTTCATAACATTTCGGTTAAACCGAGATGAGCGATCGGTCCCACTGAGATTGCAATGCAAACTCTCTGTTTCTCTTTGGTAACGTTTTGGTCTAACCGAGATGAGCGAATCGGTCCCACCGAGTTTGCCTGACCAACTCTCTGTTTGTCTATTACCAAAATCGGTCTCACCGAGTTTGTGTAATCGGTCTCACCGAGATTACGTTATGCCCTAACCCTAACGAAATTGGTCTCACCGAGTTGATGTGTCGGTCCCACCGAAAACCCTAACGGTCACATTATGAACTAAATCGGTCTGACCGAGTTTAACGATTCGGTCCCACCGAGTTTGGTAAATTGCGTGTAACGGTTAGATTTTGTGTGGAGGCTATATATACCCCGACACTCAGTCTTCATTCGTTGAGAGAGCCATCAGAACATGCCTACACTTCAGCATACATTTTCTGAGAGAGAACCACCTACACTTGTGTTGAGGTCAAGATATTCCATTCCAACCACATAAATCTTGATCTCTAGCCTTCCCCAAGTTGCTTTCCACTCAAATCATCTTTCCAAATCCAATCCTATGAGAGAGAGTTGAGTGTTGGGGAGACTATCAATTGAAGCACAAGAGCAAGGAGTTCATCATCAACACACCATTTGTTACTTCTTAGAGAGTGGTGTCTCCTAGATTGGCTAGGTGTCACTTGGGAGCCTCCGTCAAGATTGGGGAGTTGAACCAAGGAGTTTGTAAGGGCAAGGAGATCGCCTAGTTCGTGAAGATCTACCCGAGTGAGGCAAGTCTTCGTGAGCGACGGCCATGGTGGGATAGACAAGGTTGCTTCTTCGTGGACCCTTCATGGGTGGAGCCCTCCATGGACTCGCGCAACCGTTACCCTTCGCGGGTTGAAGTCTCCATCAACGTGGATGTACGATAGCACCACCTATCGGAACCACGGATAAAAAATCTCCGTGTCAACATTGCGTTTGCTCCCTCAATCTCCTCCCTTTACCTTCATATGCAATTGTTTTACATTCCGCTGCTACACTCTTAGAATTGCATGTGTATGTTGATTGCTTGACTTGTGCTAAGTTGCTAAAATCTGCCAAGAACTAAAATTGGGAAAAGGCTAGATTTTTAATTGGTCAAGTAGTCTAATCACCCCCCTCTAGACATACTTTCGATCCTACAAGTGGTATCAGAGCTTTGGTCTCCATTTGCTTTGATTTCCATAGCCTTTGGTGGTCATAGCCTTGGTTTCACAACCTAGGAGAGTATGGTGTCTAGCGAGGGAAATTACCACCGTAGAGGTCCTTACTTTGATGGTACAAATTTTGCTAGTTGGAAGCATAAGACAAAAATGCATATTCTTGGACATAACCTGGCCGTTTGGACTATTGTGTGTATTGGCTTGCAAGGTGAATTTTTTGATGGGAGAGAACCAAACCGTGAAGCTACCGCAGAGGGGTTGAAGATGCTGCAATACAATGCTCAAGCTTGTGATATTCTCTTCAACGGATTGTGCCCCGAAGAATTCAACAAAATCAGCCGTCTTGAGAATGCAAAGGAAATTTGGGATACTTTGATTGATATGCACGAAGGTACCGACTCCGTCAAGGAATCCAAATTGGATGTGCTTCAAAGTCAAGTTGACAAGTTCAAAATGAAGGATGGTGAAGGCGTCACTGAAATGTACTCTAGGCTTGCTCTCATCACAAATGAGATTGTCGGCTTAGGAAGTGAAGAGATGACTGACAGATTCATCATCAAGAAGATCCTAAGAGCCTTGGATGGAAAATATGATACCGTGTGCACATTGATCCAAATGATGCCCAATTACAAAGATCTCAAGCCAACGGAAGTCATTGGAAGAATTGTTGCTCATGAGATGTCACTCAAGGATATGGAAGAGCTCCATAACAAGTCAAGCGGTGCTTACAAAGCCTCGTGTGAATCTCCCACATCATCAAGTGAGAAACAAACCTTCAATGAAGAATTGAGCCTAATGGTGAAGAACTTCAACAAGTTCTACAAAAGTAGAAGCAAGGAAATAAGTTCCAAGTCAAGGTCCTACAATGACAAAAGATCTTCTAGTCGTGAGCGTAATTGCTACAATTTTGGAAGACCCGAACACTATTCCAATGAGTGTACGGCTCCCTACAAAAGAAGAGAAGATTCTCCCAAAAGAAGGAGTAGAAGAGAAGAATCACCACCAAGAGAAAGAAGGAGTAGAGATGATCGTTATGAACGAAGACCCTCTCGGAGAAGCAAGGATTCGGAAAGGAAGGATAAGTCATCAAGAAGCTACACAAAAAGAAGACATCAAGCTCATGTTGGTGAATGGGTATCCGGCTCCGACTCCGACAATCACTCTGAAAGAAGTTATCACTCCGACTCCGAATATACTCAAGATGAAGGTGTTGCCGGACTAGCACTTGTGACAACCAACTCCTACGACATATTTGAATCACCAAATGAAGGAAGTGGGAGATGCTTCATGGCTAAAGGTCCAAAGGTAACACACCCCGAGTATGTTGATTTCAATAGTGATGAAGATGATTTGCTAGGAGATGATGATTTACTTGTTGACAACTCTAGTTATGAAAACTATGATGAATGTGCTATTAATCATGCTAATCAAGATAAAACGAATGATGATGATAAGAAGGAGATTGAGCGTCTAACTAAAGAACTAAACACTCTTAAGTTAGCTCATGAAACTACCTTGGAAGATCATCGAGAACTTTTAAAGACTCATGAGAAGCTACGCTTTGAAAAGCTCAACCTTGAGTAAGAGCATGAGTTTTTAAAGGCGATCAATGATGATCTTCGCAAGAAAAGTTCTTCTTACATTGCCAAGCGTTTACTCTTGTCTACTTACATGCCACAAGTTAAATCTAACAACAAGAACAAGAAAGATTCTTCATCTAGTAGTAACAACAATCATGCTAAATCCAATGATGTTGCTTCTAGTAGTTCTCTTGATTCCACTAATGATTCTCTTAGCCAAGTTACACTTGAGCAAGAAAATAGCTTATTGAAGGGAATTATAGACAAAAGGTGTTTACAAGAGCCTTGCCGGAAGTAAGCAATTTGAGGAAATTGTACGCAAGCAAGGAAGACACCGAAAGAATCAAGGTGTTGGTTTTGAACAAAAGTTCAATGCCAATGGAGTTGAGTGGGAAGAAGATCAATACCCCAAGACGAAGTTTGTTCCTCAACAAGAGAAGTATGATCCTACTTCTTTCAAAGGAACACAAGCTCAAGATGATCTTCCACCACAAGACCACAAGCAAAAAGGGAAGGACAAGCTTCAAGAGGAAATTGATGCATTTGAAGAAGCACCTAAGACCTTAGTCAAGTGGGTTCCCAAAACTACATCAAGTTCTACTTCATCAAGTACGACTACAACTCCAAGGATTCCCATCAAGATGGTGTGGATCCCGAAGAAGAAGAACTAGAGAGTTCTTGAGGGTGACTCCGCCAACATACTTCACTCTTATCATTTTGGCAATGACAAGTGCAAACAACTTCCACATCTTGCACTAGTCCAAGGAGTCACAAACCCTCTTGTTGGTAAGACAAGGGACAAGGTAACCTAATGCTTTCATGGACAACATCTTGTGTATACATCACTCTATGTCTATGGATATCCTTGCTTGTTCCTTGTGGGACTAACCCGTGTAGGTATTGAAAGTGCAACTCATTCCAATGGATCGCTCCGAATGATCTACATCAACTTTGAGCATCCACATCTTCAACACCTACATGAAGTCATCATCGACAAAACCCAAGGTTAGTTCATCCCTCTTAGGGGGGATATCACATCTAGGGGGAGCTTTACTCTAAAATTGAGCTAAAGCAACTCTAATGGTGTGATCACAACAATGCTTTATGTAAAAGTGGTAACCCCACTTGTGCTTAAACGATGAGTATGACCTATGATCAAATGTTCTCATTTGACTCCTAAGTCAATATACTCATATATAGATGACCTAGTCATCGCCAATTGCTTGATAGATGCTAGAGTGTTTGTGCATGCTTTGTCACATATTTCATTTGCCATTTTAATTGTGTGAGCATGTTGATGCATATTTTTCTCATTCGAGGACATCCATTTGTTGCTTTGATTGTTTGGCTTTTTCTCTTTTGCCAAATGGATGGACAAGAATGCCTAAGAACTCCCTCTAGCTATATATGCTTTTCTCATCTCAAACTCTATTCATGCTACATCACAAAGTTTGATCAAGTCAGATTCGAACCACTCTGTGTGAGGAGCACTCGGAGTCCCCGATTCGTCATAGACTTAAACTTCCAAAACCTCTTTGTGCATTTCGGTCTGACCGATTCATCCTTTTCGGTCCTACCGAAATCACTAAGTTGATCTAGGTTTTCAATCTCGGTGCAACCGATTAGAACCTTTCGGTCAGACCGAGTTGCAGTAACTGCCTGCAGTTTTGCATCTCGGTGCCACCGAGTTGTTCCACTCGGTCACACCGACAGGGTCAGGTTATATATACTGACGGGTCAAATTTTGGAAATTTTTCCGAAACCCTTCACCCGCGCGTAACCTGCTCTGCCTCTTCGGGTCTCCGGATCGTCCTCTCACCCAGCGACCTTCCGCCGCTGGTCTCCACTGCCGTCAACGGCAATCTGCTCCGCCGTTGCCGCCATAGCAAACACTTGCTGCTCTAGGGTAAGTGTTCGACCCCTTGTGCTGTCTTTTTCACTCTGATTCCTAGCACAAGGACATTGCCATGTTTCTTGCCACGACTGAGGTTGATCCATCCAGCAAAAACTTCCTTAGGTCTAGATTGATTCTAAAATTTTAGGGTTAGCTCTCCGCAGAACTCATCTCGGACCGATCGAACTGTAGAAATCGGTCTCACCGATTCGGCCTTGGCCATTGCACATGCGCTTTTCGGTCTGACCAAAACGTGCAAATCGGTGTGACCGAGTTCAGGATTCTGTGAAACCCTAGCAATCTCGATGCCACCGAACATTGACTCGGCCCTACCGAGTTCACTAGTTTAGGTTCCAAGTGTTGCTTCGGTATCATCGAGTTTGTCAATTCGGTAGCTCCGAGATCACTTCTATAGAGAACTAAAACTAAGCTTTTTGACTCAATTATTTTGCAAAACCTCTGTACTTTGTGATGCTCATCTACTCTACCTCATCTACAACCTATTCACAGGGTCTGCTGTCAGTGAGCTTGAAGAGATGCCTGATCAAAGTGATAGTCAGAACAAGTCTGAAGAGCAGGTTCAGTTGAGTGAGGGCACTAGTCCCTCAGGGAGCTATGATGAGGGCATCAGGAGCACACCTAGTAACTTGCCCAAGGCAGCTACTAGGACAAGGAAGAAGAAAACCTCAGATTCTGAAGATGAAGATTATGTGGCTGTTGAGGATGAGGCCACTTCAAGAAAGAAGGTGCTGAAGAAGGAATATAGCACCGCTGCTGCAACAAAGCCTAGAATGAAAACAAAGGCTCCAGCAAGAAGAGTTCCAATGTCAAAAGCCAGAGCCTCTACTGCTGAAGCTTCCAAGCCAAAGAAAGTTGCCACAGGTGAAACTATGAAGTTCACCATTGAATCAGAAGATGGTGAAGCAGCAGGTGATGGTAAGAAGAAGAAGAAGAGGGCAAGAACCACTACTGCCAGAGTTCTTGGCAAGCCCTCAATGAAGAGAGACTCTGAAAGAGAAGAGGAAGAACAAGAGGATGCTGCACCAGCACCCAAAGCTCAGAAGCTCATGGGAGATGCAATCAGATCAGGGGCTGCTCCATCTAACCCCAAAGCTGCTCCCAAGGCTGCTGCTCCAGCTCAGAAGCCTAAACCCAAGAGGAACACCAGCAGTATTCCTGCTGAGGAGAAGAACAAGGCCCCAGTGCCTGAAGCTGCTGAAGAAGAAGATGATTCACTTGTTTTGAGAAAGCTGAAGCCCAAGATCCCTGACCACAATGATGCACATCCTGTTGCAGAAAACATGAAAATCAGGAAGGATGCATGACTGAGATTATGGAGACAGCCTGATCCATATGCTGTCAGGAGGAGAACTGCTGTTGACTACAGGTTTCACACTAAGGAACAACAAGATTTTTATGAGACAATTTTGCTTGACAAGAAGCCCATAGTGTGTGACATGAGATGGGTTGACTGGGAGTACATCAAGGAGAATGAAGATCACTATCCAGGTGTATATGACAGCTTCAAAGCATGTGGAGTTGATACATTTGTTGCCCAGAAGCTCACCAAGTGGAATGATGAGCTGATCATGCAGTTTACTCCACTGCCCACTTCTACCCAGATGGGAAGATCATTTGGATGTCTGGACGTACAAGGTACCAATCTTCTATTGAAGAATGGGCTCAGTTGATCAATGCCCTAGAAGAAAGTGAGGATGGCTTGGATGTTTATGCTGAAAAGAAGAAAGACCATAACACGATGGCCAACATGTACAGAGAGATCCCAGATGATGCTTTGGATACTCATAAGTTTGGATCTGTCCACTTTTTGTTGTCTGGTCTGCCTACTATAAACTGGATCCTAAGGCACACATTGCTACCCAAGTCAGGTGATCACAAGATGATCAGAGGACATGCTATCAACTTGCTACATTTGTTTGATGTGCCTCAAAAGTTCAAAGTCAGGAGTCTGATTGTGGAGACAATCAAAAGGACAGCAACTGATCAGAAGAGAAGTTGTGGGTATGCCCCACAAATTCAGGAGCTCATCAACTCCAAGATGGGCACAGGCAAATATCTATTGGATAAGGAGCACCTGCCCATCTACCCTGAATTTGAAGACAACACTGTTGTCATGAATGAAAATGAACCATCATCAGCTCAAGCACATGAGAAGAGAGAGAAGGCAAGGGCAGAGAAAGCTACAAAGATGCCAACTGTTGAAGAGGCATCTCAAGTGTTCTTGAAATCCAAACAAGATCAACTTGGATATCTGATCCAATCCACTTTGAGGATGGAGAAGGGCTTGGCCACCCTGGCTCAAAACCAGGAGAGTTTGGAGAGGATCATTGAGCAGAAATTCTATGATCTGGATGTCAAGGTAACTGAGATCCAAACTGCAGTTGAGCAGCTACAGGAGGAAGCAGAGGAGAAGAAGGGCAAGTCTACTACAGATGATTTTGCTAGAGTGCCCAGGGGACAGAGATCTGCTGCAGTGCTAGTCACAGATACTCAAGCTACAACATCAACACCAGCAGCTACAGCTCCAGTGCCACCTCCAGCAGCTACTCCACCAGCTCCAGCTACATCAACAGAAGCTTTCGTCCTTGGAGTCATCTCTACACCACCTACCGAAGATCAAGCCTGAGAGTCGTTTAGCACTATGCATTTTTGAACTTTTTGGTAACTTGTTGCCAAAGGGGGAGAAAAATGTATAGATCATAGGCTTCGAGAGAGAGTGTTGCTTTTTATCTCTCTTGCTATTTTGGTTGAAACTTTTTATTGTGTGCTTGTGAGATACTTGTTTGATCATGTGTTTGATCATATGCTACCCTTAATGCTTGTTGGATGATATTATCTCTTATATCCTTATATGATCATTCACTTGCTTGGTGATGAGTGCATGCTTTTAACTTCTATCATTTTGAGCGCTCCACCAAGATGTATGTGGCACGGAAGAGTAACCCATGATCCTAATCGATTGTGCAGTTGCATTCAAAAGCAAATTTTAAATAATGCACAAATTTAGGGGGAGCTCTTTCACATACTTCTCAAAGCGACGATGTTTTTCAATCTTATTATCATTTGTCGAAGCTTTGATCTATATGTTGTCATCAATTACCAAAAAGGGGGAGATTGAAAGTGCAACTATCCCTGGGTGGTTTTGGTAATTCCTAACAACATATAGCTCATTGGGCTAATGCTATTTCAAGATAAATATTTCAGGAAAGCTCAATGATTGGCATGGCATGGATTAGAAAGTGGACCCCTCAAAATGCTAAGGACAAAGGATTGGCTCAAGCTCAAAGCTCAGGACTCTACATTTTTCATTTTAAGTGATCCAAGATCACATTGAGTCCATAGGAAAAGCCAATACTATCAAGAGGGGGTGAGGTGTTGCTTAATGAGTTTCTTGCTCAAAGTGCTTAGTGATATGCTCCAAAAACCCTCAACTACTTTCTCACATCCACATGTCTCAAACCAAAAGCCGAACTCGGCCCCACCGAAACTGTCTATCCGACGCCATCGAGTTCATTGACATAGCCACTGCCAAAAACCCTAGTCTTTTCGGTCTCACCGATAGGGATCTCGGTCTCACCGAGATGGGATTGTAATCTCTCTGTTTACCTTTGTACCGTTTTGGTTAAACCGAGATGAGCTATCGGTCCCACCGAGATTGCAATGCAAACTCTCTGTTTCTCTTTTGTAACGTTTTGGTCTAACCGAGATGAGCGAATCGGTCCCACCGAGTTTGCCTGACCAACTCTTTGTTTGTCTATTACCAAAATTGGTCTCACCGAGTTTGTGTAATCGGTCTCACCGAGATTACGTTATGCCCTAACCCTAACGAAATCGGTCTCACAGAGTTGACGTGTCGGTCCCATCGAAAACCCTAACGGTCACATTATGAACTAAATTGGTCTGACCGAGTTTAATGATTCGGTCCCACCGAATTTGGTAAATTGTGTGTAACAGTTAGATTTTGTGTGGAGGCTATATATACCCCTCCACTCACTCTTCATTCGTTGAGAGAGCCATCAGAACATGCCTACACTTCCAACATACATTTTCTGAGAGAGAACCACCTACACTTGTGTTGAGGTCAAGATATTCCATTCCAACCACATAAATCTTGATCTCTAGCCTTCCCCAAGTTGCTTTCCACTCAAATCATCTTTCCACCAAATCCAATCCTGTGAGAGAGAGAGTTGAGTGTTGGGGAGACTATCATTTGAAGCACAAGAGCAAGGAGTTCATCATCAACACACCATTTGTTACTTCTTGGAGAGTGGTGTCTCCTAGATTGGCTAGGTGTCACTTGGGAGCCTCCGTCAAGATTGTGGAGTTGAACCAAGGAGTTTGTAAGGGCAAGGAGATCGCCTACTTCGTGAAGATCTACCCGAGTGAGGCAAGTCCTTCGTGGGCGACAACCATGGTGGGATAGACAAGGTTGCTTCTTCGTGGACCCTTCGTGGGTGGAGCCCTCCGTGGACTCGCGCAACCGTTACCCTTCGTGGGTTGAAGGCTCCATCAACGTGGATGTACGATAGCACCACCTATCGGAACCACGGATAAAAAATCTCCGTGTCAACATTGCGTTTGCTCCCTCAATCTCCTCCTTTTACCTTCATATGCAATTGTTTTACATTCCGCTGCTACACTCTTAGAAATGCATGTGTAGGTTGATTGCTTGACTTGTGCTAAGTTGCTAAAATCTGCCAAGAACTAAAATTGGGAAAAGGCTAGATTTTTAATTGGTCAGGTAGTCTAATCACCCCCCCTCTAGACATACTTTCGATCCTACAGCTATCTCCTGGGTATGGTCCGATGACAGATTTAAGTCATGTTCATCATGGTGACGGGGAGCGGCTGCCGTGGTGTCGAATCCGTCGAAGATCAGGTCTGCGCGGATGTCCGCGACGTAGTTCATGCTCCCGAATCTGACCTGACGGCCAGGGGCGTAGTTGTCGATCTGCTCCAGATGGTCAAGCGAGTTGGCCCGCAGTACAAAGCCGCCGAACACGAAGATCTGTCCGGGGAGGAAGACTTCTCCTTGGACAACATTGTTGTAGATGATTGAAGGGGCCATCAGACCTTTTGAGGACGGCACAGTGGAACTCTCAATGAAATCACCAATGTCGGTGTCAAAACCGGCGGATCTCGGGTAGGGGGTCCCGAACTGTGTGTCTAAGGTCGCTGGTAACAGGAGACAGGGGACACAATGTTTACCCAGGTTCGGGCCCTCTCTATGGAGGTAATACCCTACTTCCTTATTGATTGATCTTGATGAATATGGGTATTACAAGAGTTGATCTACCATGAGATCGTAATGGCTAAAACCCTAGAAGTCTAGCCTGTATGACTATATCCTGTCCTTCGGACTAAGCTCTCCGATTTATATAGACACCAGAGGGGACTAGGGTTGTACAAAGTCGGTTACAGAGAAAGGAATCTTCATATTTAGTCGCCAAGCTTGCCTTCCACGCCATGGAGAGTCCCATCCGGACACGAGCAAAGTCTTCAGTCTTTGTATCTTCACAGCCCATCAGTCCGGCCCACGTCCAACAGGCCGGACGTCCGAGGACCCCTTAGTCCAGGACTCCCTCAGATATGTCTCATGATTTTAATTTTGCTAAATTTCGTAGACAACCCCATGATAAAGAATTGCCTAGTAAAGATGAAATTATTGGTCTTGCTTCTATTGCCGTGCCTCCTAATGATCCTTTAGAACAATATTTGCTAGACCATGAAAATGATATGTTTATGAATGAAAGAAGGGAAATAGATGAAGTATTCTTCAAGCAGAGACCTATTTTGAAACACAATTTAAATGTTAAAATTCTAGGGGATCCTCCTCCACCCAAGGGTGATCCCGTGTTTGAGCTCAAACCATTACCTGTACTCTTAAATATGCTTATCTTGATGAAAAGAAGATATATCCTATTATTATTAGTGCTAATCTTTTAGAGCAGGAAAAAGAGAAATTATTGAAAAATCTAAAGAAGCACCGTGCTGCTATTGGATATATTCTTGATGATCTTAAGGGCATTAGTCCCACTCTATGCCAGCACAAAATAAAATTGGAGGAAGATGCTAAACCGGCTATTGATCACCAACGACAGTTAAATCCTAAGATGAAAGAAGTGGTAAGAAATGAAATACTAAAGCTTCTGGAGGCAGGTATAATTTATCGTGTTGCTGATAGTCAGTGGGTAAGTCCTGTCCATTGTGTCCCTAAGAAGGGATGTATTACAGTTGTTCCTAATGACAGAGATGAATTGATTCCACAAAGAATTGTTATAGGTTATAGAATGGTAATTGATTTCCGCAAACTAAATAAAGCTACTAAAAAGGATCATTACCCTTTACCTTTTATTGATCAAATGCTAGAAAGATTATCCAAACATACACATTTTTGCTTTCTAGACGGTTATTCTGGTTTCTCTCAAATACCTGTGTCAAAAGAGGATCAAGAAAAGACCACTTTTACTTGCCCTTTTGGTACCTTTGCTTATAGACGTATGCCTTTTGGTTTATGCAATGCACCTACTACCTTTCAAAGATGTATGACTGCTATATTCTCTGACTTTTGTGAAAAGATTGTTGAGGTTTTCATGGATGATTTTTCCGTATATGGAACTTCTTTTGATGATTGCTTAATCAACCTTGATCGAGTTTTGCAGAGATGTGAAGAAACTAATCTTATCTTGAATTGGGAGAAGTGCCACTTTATGGTTAATGAAGGTATTGTCTTGGGGCATAAAAATGTCTGAAAGAGGTATTGAAGTTGATAAATCCAAAGTTGATGCTATTGAAAAGATGCCGTGTCCTAAGGACATCAAAGGTATAATAAGTTTCCTTGGTCATGCCGGTTTTTATAGGAGGTTCATTAAAGACTTCTCAAAAATTTCTAGGCCTCTGACTAACCTTTTACAAAAAGATGTTCCTTTTGTCTTTGATGAGGATTGTGTAGAAGCATTTGAAATACTTAAGAAAGCCTTAATTTCTGCACCTATTTGTTCAGCCTCCTGATTGGAATTTACCCTTTGAAATTATGTGTGATGCTAGTGATTATGCTGTAGGTGTTGTTCTAGGACAAAGAGTTGATAAGAAATTAAATGTTATCCAATATGCTAGTAAAACTCTAGACAGTGCCCAGAGAAATTATGCTACTACTGAAAAAGAATTTTTAGCAGTTGTATTTGCTTGTGATAAGTTCAGACCTTATATTGTTGATTCTAAAGTAACTGTTCACACTGATCATGCTGCTATTAAATATCTTATGGAAAAGAAAGATGCTAAACCTAGACTTATTAGATGGGTTCTCGTACTACAAGAATTTGATTTGCATATCATTGATAGAAAGGGAGCTGAGAACCCCGTTGCAGACAACTTATCTAGGTTAGAGAATGTTCTTGATGACCCACTACCTATTGATGATAGCTTTCCTGATGAACAATTAGCTATCATAAATGCTTCTTGTACTGCTGCATGGTATGCTCATTATGCTAATTACATTGTTGCTAAATTTGTACCACCTAGTTTCACATATCAGCAAAAGAAAAGGTTTTTCTATGATTTAAGACATTACTTCTGGGATGACCCACACCTTTATAAAGAAGGAGTAGATGGTGTTATTAGACGATGTGTACCTGAGCATGAACAGGAACAGATCCTACGCAAGTGTCACTCTAAGGCTTATGGAGGACACCACGCTGGAGATAGAACTGCACATAAGGTATTGCAATCAGGCATTTATTGGCCTACTCTCTTCAAAGATGCCCGTAAGTTTGTCTTGTCTTGTGATGAATGTCAAAGAATTGGTAATATTAGTAGATGTCAAGAAATGCCTACGAACTATTCACTTGTTATTGAACCATTTGATGTTTGGGGCTTTGATTATATGGGACCGTTTCCTTCTTCTAATCGGTATACACATATTTTAGTGTCTGTTGATTACGTTACTAAGTGGGTAGAAGCTATTCCAACTAGTAGTGCTGATCATAACACCTCTATTAAGATGCTTAAAGAAGTTATTTTTTCTGAGGTTTGGATTCCCTAGATACTTAATGACTGATGGTGGTTCACATTTTATTCATGGTGCTTTTTGTAAAATGCTTGCTAAGTATGACGTTAATCATAGAATTGCATCTCCATACCACCCACAGTCTAGTGGTCAAGTAGAACTGAGTACTAGAGAGATTAAATTAATTTTGCAAAAGATTGTTAATAGATCTAGAAAGAATTGGTCCAAGAAACTTGATGATGCATTATGGGCCTATAGAACTGCATATAAAAATCCTATGGGTATGTCTCCGTATAAAATGGTTTATGGAAAAGCATGTCACTTACCTCTCGAACTAGAACATAAGGCATAGTGGGCCATTAAAGAGCTCAACTATGACTTCAAACTTGCCGGTGAGAAGAGACTATTTGACATTAGCTCACTTGATGAGTGGAGAACCCAGGCCTATGAGAATGCCAAACTGTTTAAAGAAAAAGTTAAAAGATGGCATGACAAAAGGATACAAAAGCGTGAGTTTAATGTAGGTGATTATGTTTTGCTATACAACTCTCGTTTAAGATTTTTGCAGGAAAACTCCTCTCTAAATGGTAAGGTCCTTACGTTATCGAGGAAGTCTATCATTCCGGTGCCATAAAAATTAACAACTTCAAAGGCACGAATCTGAAGGTGGTGAACGGTCAAACAATCAAACATTATATCTCAGGTAATCCCATAAATGTTGAAACTAATGTTATTGAAACCGTAACCCCGGAGGAATACATAAGGGACACTTTCCAGAACGTTTCAGACTCCGAAAAGGAATAGGTATGTGGAACGGTAAGTAAACCGACTCCAAAACAGTTCTAATAGCAATTTTTCTCCGTTTTGGAATATTTAAGAAAATAGGAAAATAAGAAGCAGTCCGGGAAGGACACGAGGCATCCACGAGGGTAGAGGGCGCGCCCTACCCCCTGGGCGCACCCCCTGCCTCGTGGGCACCTCGTGTGCCCTCCGGACTCCGTTTTCTTGCACGATACTTCTTTTGGTCGGTAAAAATTTATTATATAATCTCCTGAAGGTTTTGACCATCGTACCACACAAATATCCTCTTTTTTTCGTTTTGAGTTGTTTCTATCGCATATTAGAGCAAGATGTCTTCTCAAGAGTCAGTCGGGGAGAGTCGGGTGTCTCATCCGACACTGGGACTAGGAGCAAACAGTGATGCTGACCACTTTGGGCCATCAACGGAGGAAGAGATGGAGGCCGACTTGAAAAGTATAGATGCCATGGAAGAGGATCAAGAAGTTACTTCTCGTTTCCGAGCCGGATTCACGATGGGGGGACTACAGAGCTCAGCTATTCCAAACTCGGTCATCCCTTCCAATGTTAGATTTCTTTCTTATTAAAATATGAAAAAGAGTGTTACTTGTTCTCCCGCAGCTATGCAACATCCATGGGTGAAAGGAGCTTTAGCCGTCACGGGCAAGCTCCGTAAGGAAATAATGGACCTCAAGCAGCAAGTCAATAAGCTCGAGGAAGAGAATCGTATCCCGAGGGGCATCATCGCCAAGAATATCACATCACCACCTCCGAAGAAAGAGACATAAGCACATGGGTATGGACACTCCCTTTGGCAACTGCCAAGCTTGGGGGAGGTGCCCCGGTATCGTATCACCATCACACTCCTATCTTTACCGTTTTTCTTAGTTGGATCCTTTTGGTAATATCTTGATCTAGTAGAATAAAGTTTTAGTATGATCAAGTTTTGAGTTTTGCTTTATGATCCTTCTATGTAATCGAGTCCGTGAGCTATATGTAATAAAGATTAGTTTTGAGTCGAGGGCTTGGTTACCTTACTATGATCTTGAGGGAATAAAAGAAAGAATAAAAAGAGTTAAAGAGATCATATTGATCTTATGGAGAGTAATGACTTCACATATAAAAGAGTACGATGAATACAAGTTGTTGAGAGTTGACAAACATAGTTTTGGTCATCGTTGCAATTAATAGGAAGTAATAAATAAATAGAGGTTTTCACATATAAATATACTATCATGGACATCTTTTATGATTGTGAGCACTCATTAAAATATGACATGCTAAAAAGTTGATGTTGGACAAGGAAGACAACGTAATGGGTTATGTTTTCTTATATCCAAAATAAAGTATATTGTCATGGATCATCCAACATGTTGAGCTTTCCTTTCCCCTCATGCTAGCCAAATTCTCTGCACCAAGTAGAGATACTACTTGTGCTTCCGAATATCCTTAAACCCAGTTTTTTCATGAGAGTCCACCATATCTACCTATGGATTGAGTAAGATCCTTCAAGTAAGTTGTCATTGTTACATGCAATAAAAATTGCTCTCTAAATATGTATGATTTATTAGTGTGGAGAAAATAAGCTTTATACGATCTTGTGATATGGAAGAAATAAAAGCGACGGACTGCATAATAAAGGTCCCTATCACAAGTGGCAATATAAAGTGACGTTCTTTCGCATTAAGATTTTGTGCATCCAACCATAAAAGCACATGACAACCTATGCTTCCCTCAGCGAAGGGCCTATCTTTTATTTTTTTTGTCTTATACCTTACGCAAGAGTCATGGTGATCTTCATCTTTCTTTTTTACATTTTATCCGTTGGCAAGCACATTGTGTTGGAATATATATATATATATATATATATATATATATATATATATATATATATATATATATATATATATATCCAATTGGATGTAAGTTATCATAAACTATTATTGTTGACATTACCCTTGAGGTAAAAGGTTGGGAGGCAACACATAAGCCCCTATCTTTCTCTGTGTCCGATTAAAACTCCATACCCATAAGTATTGCATGAGTGTTAGCAATTGTGAAAGACTAAATGATAGTTGAGTATGTGGACTTGCTGAAAAACTCTTATATTGACTCTTTCCGATGTTATGATAAATTGCAATTGCTTCAATGACTGAGATTATAGTTTGTTAGTTTTCAATGAAGTTTCTGATTCATACTTTACATTGTGAATAGATTGTTACTTTAGCATAAGAAATGATATGACAATATATATGTTGTTGTTATAAGAATGAGCATGATGCCCTCATGTCCGTATTTTATTTTTATCGACACCTCTATCTCTAAACATGTGGACATATTTTTCGATATCGGCTTCTGCTTGAGGACAAGCGAGGTCTAAGCTTGGGGGAGTTGATACGTACATTTTGTATCATGCTTTTATATCGACATTTATTGCATTATGGGCTGTTATTACACATTATGTCACAATACTTATGCCTATTCTCTCTTATTTTACAAGGTTTACACGAAGAGGGAGAATGCCGGCAGCTGGAATTCTGGGCTAGAAAAGGAGAAAATATTAGAGACCTATTCCGCACAACTCCAAAAGTCCTGAAACTCCACAAGAGTCAGTTTTGGAATATATTAAAAATATTGGGCGAAGAAAGTACTAGAGGGGGGCCACAACCTGTCCACGAGGGTGGGGGCGCTCCCTACCCCCTGGGCGCGCCCCTTGGCAGGCCTCCGGTGCCCATCTTTTGCTATATGAAGTCTTTTGCCCTGGAAAAATCAGAAGGAAGCTTTCGGGACGAAGCGCCGCTGTCTCGAGGCGGAACCTGGCGAAAACAATCTAGGGCTCCGGCGGAGCTGTTCTGCCGGGGAAACATCCCTCCGGGAGGGGGAAATCATCACCATCGTCATCACCATCGATCCTCTCATCGGGAGGGGGTCAATCTCCATCAACATGTTCACCAGCACCATCTCATCTCAAACCCTAGTTCATCTCTTGTATCCAATCTTTGTCTCAAAACCTCATATTGGTACCTGTGGGTTGCTAGTAGTGTTATTTACTCCTTGTAGTTGATGCTAGTTGGTTTATTTGGTGGAAGATCATATGTTCAGATCCTTCATGCATATTAATACCCCTCTGATTATGAACATGCATATGATTTATGAGTAGTTACGTTTGTTCCTGAGGACATGGGAGAAGTCTTGCTATAAGTAGTCATGTGAATTTGGTATTCGTTCGATATTTTGATGAGATGTATGTTGTCTTTCCTCTAGTGGTGTTATGTGAACGTCGACTACATGACACTTCACCATTATTGGGCCTAGGGGAAGGCATTGGGAAGAAATAAGTAGATGATGGGTTGCTAGAGTGACAGAAGCTTAAACCCTAGTTTATGCGTTGCTTCGTAAGGGGCTGATTTGGATCCATATGTTTCATGCTATGGTTAGTTTTACCTTAGTACTTCTTTTGTAGTTGCGGATGCTTGCAAGAGGGGTTAATCATAAGTGGGATGCTTGTCCAAGGAAGAGCAGTACCCAAGCACCGGTCCACCCACATATCAAATTATCAAAGTAACGAACGCGAATCATATGAACATGATGAAAACTAGCTTGACGATAATTCCCATGTGTCCGCGGGAGCGTTTTCCTTTATATAAGAGTTTGTCCAGGCTTGTCCTTTGCTACAAAAAGGATTGGGCCACCTTGCTGCACCTTGTTTACTTTTGTTACTTGTTACCCGTTACAAATTACCTTATCACAAGACTATCTGTTACCGATAATTTCAGTGCTTGCAGAGAATACCTTACTGAAAACCGCTTTTCATTCCCTTCTGCTCCTCGTTGGGTTCGACACTCCTACTTATCGAAAGGACTATGATAAATCCCCTATACTTGTGGGTCATCACGCTTGTGTTGAGATCAAGGCATCCAATCCAACCATTTGAACCTTGATTTCTAGCCTCCCAAGTTGCTTTCCACTACAATCCGTCTCCTACCAAAACCAAATCTGTGAGAGAGTGATTGAGTGTTGAGGAGACTATCTTTTGAATCACAAGGGCAAGGAGTTCATCATCAACAACAATATCTACTACCTTTTGGAGGGTGGTGTCTTCTAAATTGGTTAGGTATCACTTGGGAGCCTCCAATATAAACCCGGGAAAACGTCGGGCCAGGCCGGGTTTTGGGCCGGGCTTGTAAAAGCCCGACCTTCATTTCTCAAGCCCGAGCCTGGCCCGAAGCCCGAAATACTCCCTGTTTTCAAGCCCGAGCCCGACCCGAAATCAAGCCCGGAAGCCCGGCCCGAATGCTGTTTTTAAGTACGTGTACGTGCACGTGCAAGCCCGAAAGCACGTGCAAGGGGGATGAATATACTGTCAAAAGTGGAGGATCTCATTGATCCTTACACTGGCAGGTGGGATGAGGAGCTTCTTCGTGATTGTTTCTCGTCGGTGGATGTGCAAAGGATACTACAAATTCCTCTTCATGCCCAGTTCACTGAAGACTTTGTCGCATGGAATTTTACAAGGTCGGGAACCTTCTCTGTTCAGTTTGCCTATTACAGGGAGTTAGATCATCAATTTGGGTCGCGTCTTACGAGGCCGGACGGACATGGTAACATTCAGATAAATGGAGTTTGGAAAGAAGCATGGAAACTGAAAGTTCCGGGTAAAGTCAAACACTTCACATGGAAAGTGCTTCGTGGGGTGCTACCATGTCTTGGGGTTTTGGCGACGCGACACATCCTTGTGGTGCCCCAATGCCCACGGTGCACTATTGGAGAAGAAAACATTCAGCATACTCTCTTTGGGTGTCGGGGTGTTAGAGAGGTTTGGGCTCATTTAGGCATGTTGGACACAGTCTAGAAAGCTATATCTGAAGACAGGTCTGGGTCAATCACTATGGAAATCCTACTGAAGAATACATCGATAATAGAGGGACTCCCGGTAGCTGAACTGACTTCGGTTGCTGCTTGGTTTCTCTGGTGGCAGCGGCGCCAAATTATGAAAGGGATTGGGATCCAAAACCCGGAGAGAACAACCTTGTCAATCCGGGTCCTGGCAACAAATTACTTCAGATCATTGACACCCAAACTGCCGGCTAGGCTAGCCGATCATATCCGGAAGAAGCCTGTTCATGACATGGTTAAGGTGAATGTTGACGCATCTTTTCACGTCGACACATTGTCAAGAGCAACTGGAGCAGTTATTCGTGATGAACATGGCGACTTCATTGCTGCTGCTTCTTGGTTTATACCCAATGTACGAGATGTGGACGCCGTTGAACTTCTTGCTATACGAAATGGAATGTATCTTCTTGCCAATATGGGATGTATGAGAGCGGAGGTTGAATCAGACGGCACCTTTGCGGTGGAAGCAGTTCAGCTAATGGATAATTATCAAGGACCAGATGTTGCAGTTGTTGCTGAATGTAAGCAACTCTCCGTCGACTTTGCAAAGATCACCTTCAAGCATTGTTTCAGAGAAGCAAACCAAGTGGTTGATGAGTTAGCAAAACAGTCTTTTAGATCGAATTCTTTTAGTTCCTGGGATGCTATCATCCCTGGCTTTATTTCTCACCATCTTGTAAATGATATGACAGTTATTTGAGAAATAAAGTCTGATTATGCTAAAAAAAACTCAGGTATGCCACTGGCATACTCTGAAAAAAAAAACATTTGATTTCCTCTTCTGCCGGTGTTTCCTCCTCGTCATGTCACGGCAGCCAGTCAGTGAAGTCACCACAGACCGCACAATGCTTCCGACGACAGCGACCGCCTCAACGCCTCCGCCGCCACCGGCCCCGCCGCCTGGCGAGCCGCACGCCGCCCTGTTCTTCGCCCTGGGCTACATGCGGCTGCCTGAGCTGCTAGCCTGCTGGCGCGTATGCCGCCTCCTCGGCGAGGCCGTCGCGGTGGACCCCCTCCTGTGGCGCCGCGTCGCGGTAGAGCGGCCGCTCAGCGGCCGGATGACCGACCAAGTCCTCCTCAAGCTGACTGCGAGGGCGGAGGGGACGCTGCGGTCTCTCCGCCTGTTCGGGTGCGTCCACGTTTCTGACGCCGGCCTGCTCCGCGTCGTCGAGCACAATCCCCGCGTCACCGAGGTATTGGGAGGTTTCCGGCGCGTGGTTGTTTCCTCTAATTGAAGTGTCTGAGGTTGTGAGTTGGTGAGTGAGCTACATTCTTGCGTGTGTAGTCGGTGGCGCGCGCGCAGTGTTTGTTGTTATGCTTGGCGTGGTGGTTGCATAGGTTCAACAACTCAGCTTGTTTCCATGACTAGAATGCGAAGGCTAGGATGTAGGATAGGATGTAATCATTCTTTATTATTCTAGAACTGGAATTGAACCGACTGCAGAATCCTCATCGAACCACATCACCTGCTGAATTATAGCTATTGGATCACAATTAAGGCCATGAGATGTGAATGCTATGACGAATAAACTATTGCCGGTCGATGTGTGCTTTTCTCCTGAGGTTGTACGGTTTGTTCACCGGAGGCTGGGGCCGGGAATGTCGGGTAGGCGCCGTGGTCAGTGTGGGTAGGCAGCAGGAGATTGAGAAATTAGAGAACTAGATTGGGTTGAGAAAGCATATGTGAAGAGAGACTTCTCTTACTTCTTGTCCTCAGTGATACAATAGGTATGCTTTTATAGCATATATGCCTAGGACTCAATTACTAGTAGTACAAGTATACTTTATCTAAACTGGGCAAGGACACGGATCATATTTTCTGTTTAACCTCTGTTTCCTACGCCCAGACACCTCAGCTGCTGCTTGCTGAATCGGAGTTGATCTCTGCTTGTGTACAGTTGTGATCAGACTCATCAAGCTGCTCCTGATCCTGTCTTGCCTGCAGGTCGGCCACAATTTACCTGCTGTTCCTGGACTACTTGTGTGACTCCTGATACTCTGTGTACTAGTTTGACTCAACAATATTGATAGATAAGCTCATATGAGCCTAGTGAACCAGAGAGACAGAGCCCATGCTGTGTATGTATCAACTATGAAGAAACATATACCACCTTTTGCAAGGAAAAATCTGCTACATTTACTGGTACGAACTTGGACGTGATGTTGACTAAGAAACTAAGCTTGTTTTTTGCTGTATATGATTAATTTTAGGCTGGTTGGGATGCACGTACAAACCTTTTCATGTGCACCATAGAAAAGATAGCAGTTCAATTGATTAATTGTTTTTACTTGCGCTAGGCAAAACGTTATACCTATCGACAATAAAAGAACACATAGATAGGCACCCCCTGATATATATGCTATAAATGCTTTGGCAGTGTAGAACACGGCAATAATTAGTACTCAGTCACTTCAACTTCAGAACTATCATGGCCTAATGATGTGAAGAAATTCCAAATACCGGCAATGTCTAGCTAATTTGAGTTTTTTTCTTAATGCCGGCATTGACAAGAAGACTTCACGTGAACAAAACAGATCATCAGTCGGATTAGCGGATCGAGAGAGAACAGATTGGGGTGGCACTGCATGGTAGAGTTAGGATGCCGCGCTGGTACTTAGTCATGTCCTTTTGCCATTTCTTAAATAACACTTCTTCATTGTTGTGAAACAGCTGCAGATGCAGAACCACTGCAGGGTTCTGTATAGGGTGTTTATATATAGTGAGGTTACAGATCTGGTTGGATCTCTGTCCCTCACTTTCCGTGGAATAGAATTTCTAAATGCTTCATATTATTTTGCTTGCCTTGGCTCATGGTGATAGTGACTGGGGTTAGGGCCTTAGGGGTAGAATCATTATTGACATTAATACGTATAAATGTATGGAGTGATTGAATCCTTGATAAATATCCTGGGATATGTATTTTCTTATACAGTACATTGCACTGGAAATGTTTTTTTATTCTTGGCTACAAATTTCGGTAGCACTTAGACCACTGCAATGTTTACGAATTATATCTGATACTACCTTCAATCTGGCTGCTTTGATATTAAATTGTTAACCTGCTTGGCTGTTTTGCTTTTTTAAGGACAAATCCTAAGTTCAGAAACCTGCGGATTACTTAAGTGTAGCATTATTGATCCAGGGGTAAAATTAGCATGGCCAGTTTGCCAATTGCCACATCTAACTTCCAAAATGGAGAGGGCTAGCCAGTCAGGCATACATGAAATTTATTTAGATATATTTTTGTTTTTCAACTACATAATTCTGAAATTATCTATTACTGGTATACATTGCTTTATGGTAATTGATCCCCAAATACCAAAAGTTCCGTCAGAAAAAACTGTAAGCACTCCCCAAATACCAAAAGTTCCGTCAGAAAAAAATTCTCCCTAGACATGCTGGGAATTAGTTTTGAGTTACTAATGTGGAGCATTTTTATTTCAGAATCATGGTAATTGATCCCAACTTCATATGGAAAACTAATGGGCTTGTTTATTTGCCTTTTAATTTTTTGCAATGATTTGGGGTTTCTAGCCAAAGTTAAAATGACAAATACTTTTCTGAATTGATTACTAATATGGAACCTTCACGCCATCTTAACCTCTGTTTATTGATCATAATGAAACCAGCATTTACAGTCCTCCTATGTTTGCTTGATTGATAATTTGTTATCTCTGGATGATAGAATCGTGGTTATATGCACGTAACAGAAACTCTATGATGATTATACTATTACCAAGGGCTTTTGCTCACTTCCTCCTGTGCAGTAGCTGCATGTACCTCTAAATGCATTTAATCTAACTTACCCTTAACTTGCAGATTTATGTGCCTGCATGTACAGGCTTGACTGGCGATGGGGTGGTCAAAATTGTTCAGCTTCTGCACGAACACAAGGGAAATATAAGCCGTCTCCGACTTGATGGCATTAGCGGGATGAGTAAGCATCATCTTGATATCATCATGTCTCTCATGTGCAAAGGTAACCCACAGGGGCAACAAGATAGAAGCCCACTTTTTTACAACCATAGAGCCCGTGAAGCACTGAACACCAATGATGAACGCCCTATTGATGTTGATCTTTGCCCTGTGTGTGCGACCGTCGGGCCTGTGTTTGATTGTACGAGGGATGACTGTAGGTATGCAACCTCTGATCCTCTAAATTCCTACGAGATCTTCTCTTTGGGAATAGCCTTAGCAGTTTATTGGACTAATTTTCATTGCTTGATTCCTTATCCCCTCTGCTAGTTCAAGATTCATCTTTGATTTGTGATGCTCACAAGAGTCAGTGCTCATAGATATTGCTCGCCTTTTCGCTCTCTCCTGTGGTTGTGGAACAACTGACTAGGTCATGTTATTTTTTATGAATAGCCTTTTAAGTGATGGCCTTTTAAGGGACACATGAAATCAACTTAGTTCTGTTACCTATTTTGTTGCTCTTGTCTCGAGAACAACTGATGCAAACATTTAGGCATCCTTGTTTTTCTACAGGTCTAATGACTTTGACCTGAAGCAATTAAGGTTTGTACACCTCCATATTGACAATTTGGTTATATTTCAGGAAAGTGAGGGACAGCTTGTGGCGGTGCCGAGGCTGCTACTTCTGCTTTCCTAAATGCGAAAAATGTGGTGGCTGTGTCAGCTCGGAGGATATAGTCGACGCTGATCTTGCTTGTTCAGATCTTATGTGCTTGGATTGTTGGTTTACGGTCCCTAAATGCAGCACATGCAATCGGCCTTACTGTGGGAGGCATGAAAATTTGATGGTGTCCTTGTCGATGGCTGGCCAGTTTTCATGCCAGCGTTGCAAGGAGCCCGATGCATCGCACGAGAATCAGGAAGATGACTATTAGAAGTGAGCCTTCCACCCCTCTTCTGTAACTGCAAATACTTGAACCTACAACACTAGCTGAACGTATCATGATGCTGAATTAATATTCCGAAGCCCATCAAACGAAGCGGCTGCATGTTTCATGGACTCGTCCAAGTGGTTGTATCAGTTTGACAGTCCAATGGTCACAACTGGGCGCCTTAATTTTGCAGACATTTTGAACATTATTATAATCGAATTATGACACTATACTCTATTATTTATCTTCACTGAGTATTTAGCCATTGGAATATGCATGCACATGTGCATCAAGTTTCAGAAGCTCGTGGGCAGTTAGGGTGATTAACTTGTCTACGAACGGTACTTAGACTTGTCTCATGAGCCTGTTATATAAAACCACTACAATTGTGGTTAGGGTTCCAAAGGACCACCAGTCTACAAATTTTCGTCCATAACTACCACTACATATTTCATCGAACAGCTCGTGTGCACAATCGCCGGAGCCAAAGAAGGAGGCTTGCCGGGTCACGGTTGGGGTGCAGGCGGAGCGAGAGGAAGGTGCTCGTGCATTAGCTGCCCACATGACGCATGGCCAGCTCCATAGCGAGACAGGACGGGCTCGGCATCCTGGCCTTGGAGGTGGCGGCGGCCATGTCGCGATTGATCAGGAGCCCGACGTGGTGGGATTGCAGGCTTGCAGCGCGCCTCATGGAGGAGCCCGACGTGGAGCGAGAGGAAGGTGTTACAAACAGCAAAGTACATATTTTGAAATTGAAAGAATACGCACTCGTGTACAGATACTCAAAGAAATCAGAGTGAATGAATTATATCTTTTACCCTAGCGCGCATAGCACAACGTAGCCACAGCGATCGATGTTACTGTAAGCGCTTCCAGAGCTGCTTCAACAGTCAACATCGTCTTGAAACGTACTGCTTGACGATGTAACTAATACAGACTAGTGTAAAAGACCTCGTCACGTATGACTCTTCTACAAGAGTCATACCTTGTAGATTAATTTGCCCACACTACAATCCGGTGGACTCCACCGGCTATGTAGATCCATCTCGACGAAGCTTATCACGTCGATGAAGTCAGCACCTTCTCCCGGCCACGTTCTTGGACCAGCCGGTCGGACACCATGCCGCCGCTTGCGCTTGGCTTGGTACGCGCTCATCTTCGAAGCTACCACAGCTGCTTCTTCTTGCAGATCCGCTCGTGCGCCACGCCATGCATGTCCTCCAGCGCCTTCTCCCAGACGGCGTGCGGCACGATCCCTCTCCTCCACACCCCTGGCCGCTGGTATGCTTCTTTGCACAGGACGTGGGCGACCTGGTTGCCTTCACGGTATATGTGTTGCAGCTGGTACGTCGAGAAGTGCTTAAGCAGAGTCTTGATCTCCTGTTGCATGGACAGCGGTATACGCGTCTGCGTCTCCTTGCCGGTCAGGAGGTCCACCAGCACCTGGTCGTCGCCTTCCACCACCAGCCCGCCACGGAAGAAACTCATCGCGAGCCGCAGCCCGTGGATCAGTGCTCGCGCCTCCACTATCCCCACCGTGGAGTGCTCCGTCAGCTCGGCGAAGGCGACGAGGACGTGGCCGTTGCAGTCGCGGATGGCGCCGCCGATGCTCGCCCGGCCGGACCCGTCGTGGTAGACGGATCCGTCGAAATTCAGCTTCAACCAGCCCATCGGAGGAGCCTCCCACCTCACCATGATGCGGCTGGGATGGAAGGGAGGGGAGGAGGCCGACAACGAGGTGGAGCTCAGCGGAGGCGCAAACGCGATCCTGCTACAGAGAGGAGCAAAGGAGGGAGCAAACGAGGCAGGGGCAGCGATGCAAGCCATGTTGTTCTTGCGTACCGCAAACGACGAAGAAGGCTTAATGCACGCCTGTCCTTTTATAGATGCCAGAATAGCCTGCCGGATTCCGGATTCCAGTCCGATGTACGGACGGACCCTAACGCTGCCGAGTTCGATTCGAGTCCGATTCATGGGGCTGAGAAAATGAGCTTGGGGCACTGTACCGCTTCCACGATACTGGGGCACCGACGCGAGGGACAAATTTGGGTTGCTTCACCGTAGACCGGACAGCAGCCAGTCGAAACAAGCTCTGACACCCCGGCCCACACAAAATCCCTCCTAAAACCCCTTTCGGACCCGCGTATTCATCCTATCATCTTTCTCTGCATTCGTTTTCTCTCTCGACTCTGCCACTGCTCCACTACCCCGACCGCCCCGCAACACCTTTGCCGGAACTCGACGATTTAGTTTCCTCCGGCGCTACACCTGGGCTCCAGGCCGCTTCTCCTCCGCCGCTGTTTCATACCTCTCCTCCGTCCGCCGTACAGGTACCATCCGCCCCTGAGGCACTCACCATGCTCGTCGACTGTTCGGTGAAATGCCCGTGCTAACTTTGTTGCCTCTTCTTCTTTAAAGCAATGTATTCGGATATGGAGTACATGCACGGGCACTTTGTTCAGTCGTACGATGGCTCGTCTGACGAGGACTACACTGATTAGACGGCGATGATGCAAGCGGTCCTTGCAGACGCGGAGTATGCAGAAGAGTATGTTCTCAATTTGAAGGGATCGATGAAAGATCATCGAGTGTTCAAACGCAATAGGGCGCGCGGCCATTTGATGCTGATGAACGATTACTTTACCCCGGATGCCCTATTCGCTAACAATTTTCGCCGCCGCTTTCAGATGCAAAAAAATGTCTTCGATCGTCTCTACCATGGCGTCTGTTCCTTCAATGACTACTTCATCTTGAAGAATGATGTCGTGGGAAGGATTGGGTTCTCTGGTTATCAGAAGTGCATGACCGCACTGCGGAT
The DNA here is from genome assembly GCF_018294505.1 of Triticum aestivum. Taxonomy (NCBI): domain Eukaryota; kingdom Viridiplantae; phylum Streptophyta; class Magnoliopsida; order Poales; family Poaceae; genus Triticum; species Triticum aestivum. The sequence continues at coordinate 549,217,898 of NC_057799.1, read as the reverse complement.
GCTTGCATATGGCACGACCGCTGATTCGTTGGACGAATACCTACAGATGCCTGAGAGCATAAGCGGAGATGCCATGGTAAGCTTTGCTACTGTCGTGGTCTCGGTGTTTGGACCTTAGTACCTGAGAGAACCAATTGTGGTAGACACCGAGAGGATCTTGGCAATGTCTGAAGCAAGAAAGTGGCTAGGTTTGCTCGGATCTCTTGACTGCATGCATTAGAGATGAAAGAACTGCCCAAAAGCTGTACAAAGGCAATATCAGGGTCAATGTCAAGAAGAAGCCTATGATCATTCTTGAAGCAACTGCATCACAGGATCTTTGAATTTGACACGCTCTCTTTGGCATGCCCGGGTCTCACAATGACATCAATCGTGCTGTAGTGATCACCATTGTTTGCCAGGCTGACTGAAGGAAAAGCTCCTCCTCACCACTATACTGTCAATGGGCATGAATACAACATGGGCTACTATATGGTTGACGGTATTTATCCTTTGTGGGCTACCTTTGTCAATATCATATCTGACCCAGTTGGCCAGAAAAAGTCTCGCTTTGGTAAAAAATAAGAAGCAACAAGAAAGGATGTCGAGATGACATTTGGAGTTTTGCAGTCACATTTTGCTGTTGTTCATGGACCTGCTAAACAGCGGAACCCGGAGACCTTGTGGGAGGTGATGACATGGTGTATGATCATTCACAACATGATCGTCGAGGATGAGGGTGAGGATGCTGTCATAGGTCTTGAGTCTGAGAACATGAGTGATCCTACCGAACTTCCAAACCAAAATCCGATCACTTTTAATGAGTTTGTTCAAATGCATAAAAAAATTCGACATCAAGCAACTCATGAGCAAATGAAGGAAGATATGATTGAGCACATGTGGGTGGTTAAAGCGAACAACATTGTTTGAGTATAATATTTAAATTAGAACTATTCTTGCATTTGAACATTTTTTTAGGTAAACTAAAACTAGATATGCGGCTATTCTGAGCGTGCGGATGTGTGCGGAATTTAAAAAGGGCGGATGTATCCAGATAACATTAGATGGTCGGCTCCCGCAACAGTGTCCGCTGACTGGCCATCCCCCAGTCCGCGAATGGATATGGTGTCCAGTTTACAGGTCAGTGTTGGACATGCCCTAAGAACAACTACAATTGAGACCTCTCAAATCTCCTCCATACATCCGTTTGGACGGTCCGGTCATCAAATTGGCCCCCAACTGGACCCCTCAAATCGGCTCTATACGTTTGGGATGTCCGGAACCCCTCAAAACCAACCCATAAGTAAGGTGGATATGGCCACGTTGATTGACAGAAGGGCCCTCGTCAAAACCCATCGGTCCGTCGGGCGCCTCTTTGGTCTGGCGAGGATGTATTCATGGCGCTTGAGGGAGTCCTGGACTAAGGGGTCCTCGGGCGTCCGGCCTGTTAGCCATGGGCCGGACTAATGGGCTGTGAAGATACGAAGACCGAAGACTCTCCCCCGTGTCCGGATGGGACTCTCCTTGGCGTGGAAGGCAAGCTTGGCGACCGATTATAAAGATTCCTTTTTCTGTAACTGACCTGATGTAACCCTAGATCTCTTCGGTGTCTATATAAACCGGAGAGCTTAGTCCGGAGAGGAGATCTTTGATCATAGTCATACAGGCTAGACTTCTAGGGTTTAGCCATTACGATCTCGTGGTAGATCAACTCTTGTAACACTCATATTCATTAAGATCAATCAAGCAGGAAGTAGGGTATTACCTCCGTAGAGAGGGCCCGAACCTGGGTAAACATTGTGTCCCCTGTCTCCTGTTACCATCGACCTTAGACGCACAGTTTGGGACCCCCTACCCGAGATCCGCCGGTTTTGACACCGACATTGGTGCTTTCATTGAGAGTTCCACTGTGCCGTCCCCAAAAGGTTTGATGGCCCCTTCAATCGTCAACAACGAGGCCGTCTAAGGAGAGACCTTCCTCCCCGGACAGATCTTCGTATTCGACGGCTTCGCCCTGCGGGCCAACTCGCTTGGCCATCTGGAGCAGATCGATAGCTACGCCCCTGGCCACCAGGTCAGATTCGGAAGCTTGAACTAAGTCGCGGACATCCGTGGAGACTTGATCTTCGCCGGATTCGAGACCGCGGCGGCCGCTCCCTGTCACTCCGATGTACATGACCTAAATCTCTCATCGGACCACAATCAGGAGATTGCCCTCGTAACTGCTCTGGCCTTAGATCCGGAGTAGATCGCGCCATCTGAGGATGGGAAGCTCAACCCCACCACGGAGGCCACGGATCCCGCGGCGTTGGAGCCGCACACGGACTTAAACTCATGGGACATCTGCATTACCGGAACTCCGGACTCGTCTCCGGCTATAAATTCCGAACCACGTACGCCTGCGGACGCCGAGTCCGATCGGTTATCGACCTTTGAATTTAGCGCCGCGGACATCTTCCAACACTCGCCCTTGGGCGATGTGCTAAGTTCATAAAAAAACCTGTCCTTGGCAGGGGACTCACAGCCGAACTATGTCCGGTTCGAACTAGGGGCTGATGATGGGGAATTTTGCTTCCCACCCGCCACCCACTTCATAGCCACTGTCGAGGATCTCACGGACATGCTTGATTACGGCTCCGAAGACATCGACGGTATGGACGACGATGCCGATGAGGAGCAAGGCCAAAACCCGCCATTTACTGGACGTTGGACAGCCACTTCTTCGTACGATGTGTACATGGTGGATACACCCAAAGCAACTAACGACGATGACAAAGAAAATCCAGTTGAGAATAAACCTCCTGAGACACACCCCAAGCGCCGACGTCCTCGACGCCGCTGTAAGTCACGTCGTTCAAAAGACAGCAATACTGACATCGGAGAAAATAATACTTCGGACGATGCCGAAAACAATGAAGACCCTGTTGAGGCAACATCCGAATAGGAGGAACAAGAAAACGGGCAGGTCAGCCCCGACGAACAGGCCATGCCCAACGACTCGGAGGATGGTAGTTACCATCCACTCTCCGAGGATGAGGAGAGCCTCGGCAACGAGGATTTCATCGTGCCTGAGGAACCCCTCGAGCGGGAGCGCTTCAAGCGCCAGCTAATAGCCACTGCAAGGAGCCTGAAGAAGAAGCAGCTGCAGCTTCAAGCTGACCAAGATCTGCTCATTGACAGATGGACTGATGTCCTGGCAGCCGAAGAATACGGCCTCAAGCGACCAACCAAGAGTTACCCGAAACGCAGACTGCTACCTCAGTTTGATGAGGAAGCGCCGGAGCCCATACCTCCCTCGCGCAATGCGGCCGACCGACCACCACGCGGTCGGGACAGTGCGGCGGACCGACCACCACGCGGTCGGGATAAAGCGGCAACTCAGGCCGAACAACAGCCTGTCCTACTGCCACGTAAAAACAGAGACAAAACAGCTCGGGGTTATACATACGACCTTCGGCAGGACCTGGACAGCAGGGCAGGATACACCAGATCGATCTACGGATCGCGAGGGCGTTCCTCAACGCGCGACGATGGCTACCTATTCGGACGTGACAAACCTAGTCACGCCTGGGCGGATAACCGTAGACGGACTCCATCGGAGCTACATCGCGACGTGGCCCGATATAGAGGCGTCACGCACCCTCTTTGCTTCACTGATAAAGTAATGGATCACGAATTCCCCGAAGGGTTCAAACCCGTCAACATTGAGTCATACGACGGAACAACCGATCCCGCGGTATGGATCGAGGATTTTATTCTACACATCCACATGGCGCGCGGAGATGACCTCCATGCTATCAAATACCTCCCACTAAATCTCAAAGGGCTAGCTCGGCACTTGTTAAATAGCCTGCCTGAAAATTCCATCGGCAGCTGGGAGGACTTGGAGGAAGCCTTCCTTGACAACTTCCAAGGTACATATATCCGGCCACCAGACGCCGATGACTTAAGTCACATAGTCCAACAACCTGGAGAGGCAGCCAGGAAATTCTGGACTAGATTCCTAACTAAAAAGAACCAGATCGTTGACTATCCGGATGCCGAGCCCTAGCGGCCTTTAAACATAGCATCCGTGACGAATGGCTCGCCCGCCACCTCGGCCAAGAAAAGCCGAAATCTATGGCAACCCTCACGGCACTCATGACCCGCTTTTGCGCGGGTGAGGATAGTTGGTTGGCTCGTAGCAAAAACACAGCGAGCGAGGCGGGCCCCTCCGAGGTCAAAAACATCAACGGCAAGCTCCGACGTAGCCGAAGCAATGGTGATAATACCGATGACACTACAGTTAACGCCGGATTCAGCGGCTCCAAGTCCGGTCAGCGGAAGAAGCTGTATAAAAGGAACAGTCAGGGACCATCCAGCTTGGACCGCATACTCGATCGTCCGTGCCAGATACATGGCACCCTAGACAAACCAGCCAATCATACCAACAGGGATTGTTGGGTTTTCAAACAGGCCGGCAAGTTAAACGCCGAGAACAAGGAAAAGGGATCACAAAGTGAGGACGATGACGAAGAGCCCCGGCAACCGAACACAGGGTGGCAGAAGAAGTTCCCCCCTCAAATCAAAACGGTGAACATGATATATGCTACACACATCACCCAAAAGGGAGCGCAAGCGCGCACTCAGGGACGTTTATGCGATAGAGCCAGTCGCCCCAAAATTCAATCCATGGTCGTCATTCCCGATCACCTTTGATCGTTGGGATCATCCGACTAGTATCCGTCACGGCGGTTCAGCTGCACTGGTCCTCGACCCAATCATTGATGGATTTCACCTCACACGAGTCCTCATGGATGGTGGTAGCAGCCTCAATCTGCTCTATCAAGACACAGTGCGCAAAATGGGCATTAACCCATCAAGGATCAAGCCAACGAAGACTACCTTCAAAGGAGTCATACCAGATGTAGAGGCCCGCTGTACGGGCTCAATCAGACTAGAGGTTGCCTTCGTATCCCCTGACAACTTCCGAAGCGAAGAGTTAATCTTCGACATCGTCCCATTCCGCAGCGGTTATCACGCACTGCTCGGACGGACCGCATTTGCTCGGTTCAATGCGATGCCGCACTATGCTTATCTTAAACTCAAGATGCCCGGTCCACGCGGCATCATAACGGTCAACGGAAACACGGAACGCTCCCTTCGTACAGAGGAGCACACCGCCGCCCTAGTAGCAGAAGTACAAAGCGGCCTTCTCAAGCAGAACCGTAATCCGGCTGCCGAGCCCCTGGACACCGTTAAGAGAGTCCGGACTACGCTGCAACAGGACAGCTCGGCTCGTCAAGAGCTCGATTAGCAATTTGGCCGCTGTCCCAGCCCCGATCAGGTAGTGGCATTCGTACCACGCGTGCATAATTACGCACTCGAAATTCCATGGGCATCGACGGAGGCACAACTAGCTTGTGATCCACAGTTCGGCTCGACCGATCCTGGACACACATATACTTTCACTATTTCCTTTTTCCTTTTCCAGGTTTCTTTTACATAGGCCTTCTTTGACGGCCTGATTATCGGTCCTGTAAAAGGATAAATATACCAGGACGGCAAGAAGCATAGACGTACAGGGGAAGTTCTAGAGGTCAATTCAACGATCACTCTACCTGTTGTCAGGACCCACACGCAGCTCGCCTTTGGTTGTGGCATGTTAAATAGCCGGTTGCTTATCGCACTATTTGTATCAATACGCTTTGACGCATTAATCCAGTTATAATGGAAACAGTTCGCGGCCCAAGTTTAAGGGCCCCAGCGCCCCACAATATGGCAACAAAGCCCGAACACTTCTCACAGATAAGTTCGGCACCCCGAATTTAGCATTATATGCATCGGCTCCGAATCATGTCTTTGGTCAATAGTTGGGTTGCCCAGCTCCTGTGCTTACTACCTTACGTTCCGCTACATCGGCTAAGGTAGTAAAGGGAGAACTACTGCGATTGTGCCCTGGTTTATCCGGATGAGCACCTCCGTAGAGAAAGCCAAAAACTGACTGTCATGATGTGGCGAGAGCCGGTCAGCTGTTCGGAGGTTGCAAATTGTTGGATATTTTTCCGCATTACGCGAAGGATCGGTACTTCCCGATCGGGCGCTTACAGCACTCTAGTTCGATACTAGGGGCTGCGCCAACATTTTTATCTGTCAAACTCCTATGGCTAAGTGAGGGCGTTAAATCCGCATAGTCTGATTGTCTGGTTCGTTGCGCTAAACAACTCCTTCAAGGACCATATAATTGGATCAAGATTGTTTAGATTCCATCCCGAACACCTCCGTACTGTCTACGTGGGGGCAGAAGCCGACGACTAGCCAACCCTCAGATTTCATACAACACGGCCGCACAGGAGGTAAAATTTTCAAAACATAAATTATATTACATAACCACTTTGTCTCATTATACAAGGGGGGACAATTCGAAGATATTCATTCAAATATAATGTCTTGCGAGCACTGCGTCGCTACAATGCGGGACCCCTCCAGAACGTCCCCAAAATACCGCTCAGGTGTGCAGTACTCCTTGCCTCCGGGCGGCCCCTCGGTCACGAGATTAATGGCGTCCATCTTCGCGCACCACATCTTGACTCGCGCGAAGGCCATCCGCGCGCCCTCGATGCAGGCTGATCGCTTGACGACGCCCAGCCGAGGACAGGCATCCACCAGCCGCTTCACAAGACCGAAGTAGCTACTAGGTATAGCTTCGGCTGGCCACAGACGGATTATTAAATCCTTCATGGCCAGTTCGGCCACCCTGTGCAGCTCGACCAGCTGTTTTAGCTCATCGCTGAAGGGCACCGGATGTTCTGGCGCAAGATATTGCGACCAGAATAGCTTCTCCGTGGAGCTCCCTTCTTCGGCCCGGAAGAACTCCGCGGCGTCGGACACACTACGTGGCAGATCCGCAAAGGCCCCTGGAGAACTCCGAATCCGGGTTAGTAAAAGATACTTCCTCTCCACATACTTGCTTTGCATACTAAAAGCCTTACCCGCCGCGATCTTCCTGGCCTCCTGGATCTCCTCGAGGGTGCCCTGTGCCTCATTCCGGGCCATTTCGGCGCTTTGACGAGCCTTGGCGAGTTCGGTCTCTTGAGCCGACGCATCAGGCTCCAAGGTCCGGCACTTCTTCCCCGCATCCTGGAGCTCTTGTTGGACCTTGTTGACCCGGGCCTTGAGCTTCTTACGGGCAGCCTGCTCCTTGACGGTCTTCTCCTCGGTGTCGGCCAGGGCCTTTTTCAGGGCCTCGACCTCGGTCGTGGCTCCTACACATATCATGACACTTCGGTCAATACACATCATTTTACTCTTTTCGAATATATAGCGGGTTATCACATACCTTGCTTCTCCTGGAGCTGTCTCCTCACCTGGCCGAGCTCCTCCTCGGCCCGCTCCAGTTTCTGCTTCATTCCGGAGACTTCGGCAGTGTGTGAGGCTGCGGCCAGCAGCGACGCCTTCGTAGTCATTTAATACAAATTTCGTTAGTTCCCTACAATAAAGGATTGATCCTCTGTCCGGCCTTTCTTTCCGAACACCAGACAGTGTCTCACGGGCTACTGACTATATCAGGATTTTTACGTCGCGTACCTCAAAACCTGTCAGCAAGCTGCTGCAGGCTTCGGTCAGTCCGCTCTTGGCGGACTGAACCCTCTCAATCACCGTACCCATAAGGATACAATGCTCATCCACAATGGAGGCACCTCGAAGCGCTTCCATCAGATTATCCGGTGCCCCTGGTTGGACAGGGGTCACCGGGGGAATTGGCGCACCCCCCTCTTTCGAAGGAGGTTGTTCACCGGATTCCAGAGCCATATTGGTCTCTGGAATCGTGTCCGGCTGAGGGCTGAACTGAATACGGCCCTCCTCGCTCGTCTCCATGGGGATCTATTTCCCCATGTGTCCGGCGGTAGAGATCTCGCCCTCTAGCGCCTCCCTGACAGCGTCCTGAGCCTCTCCCCGGCTTGGAGCGGTCCTTCGGGACAGCACCTCGGTGTCGTCCTTGGCCTTGGGAGAGTCAGCGGTCGGCGGTGACATGCTGGCCATCTCCTTAGAATCCAACGAACCTCCTGACGAGGATCGCTGGAAGCTGTCGTGTGATCGTCTCCAACATATCTATAATTTAAGAAGTATTAATGCTATTATATTATCTGTTTTGGATGATTATGGGCTTTATTAAACACTTTTATATTATTTTTGGGACTAACCTATTAACCCAGAGCCCAGTGCCAGTTTCTGTTTTCCCCCTTGTTTCAGTGTTTCGTAGAAAAGGAATATCAAACGGAGTCCAAACGGAATGAAACTTCGGGAGCGTGATTTTTTGAATGAACGTGTTCCAGGAGACTTAGAGTTGAAGTCAAAAAAGCTTCGAGGTGGACACGAGGCAGGGAGGCGCGCCCCCCACCCTCATGGGCCCCTCGTGGCTCCCCTGACCGACTTCTTTCGCCTACATATATCCATATACCCTAAAAACATCGAGGAACAGAATAGATCGGGAGTTCTGCCGCCGCAAGCCTCTGTAGCCACCAAAAACCAATCGGGACCCTGTTCCGGCACCCTGTCGGAGGGGGGAACCCTGACCGGTGGCCATCTTCATCCCGACGCTCTCCATGACGAGGAGGGAGTAGTTCACCCTCGGGGCTGAGGGTATGTACCAGTAGCTATGTGTTTGATCTCTCTCTCTCTCTCGTGTTCTTGAGGTGGTACGATCTTGATGTATCGCGAGCTTTGCTATTATAGTTGGATCTTATGATGTTTGTCCCCCTCTACTCTCTTGTAATGGATTGAGTTTTCCCTTTGAAGTTATCTTATCGGATTGAGTATTTAAGGATTTGAGAACACTTGATGTATGTCTTGCATGTGCTTATCGGTGGTGACAATGGGATATCGCGTGATTCACTTGATGTATGTTTTGGTGATCAACTTGCGGGTTCAGTGACCTTGTGAACTTATGCATAGGGGTTGGCACACGTTTCCGTCTTGACTCTCCGGTAGAAACTTTGGGGCACTCTTTGAAGTACTTTGTGTTGGTTTGAATAGATGAATCTGAGATTGTGTGATGCATATCGTATAATCATACCCACGGATACTTGAGGTGACATTGGAGTATCTAGGTGACATTAGGGTTTTGGTTGATTTGTGTCTTAAGGTGTTATTCTAGTACGAACTCTATGATAGATCGAACGGAAAGAATAGCTTCGTGTTATTTTACTACGGACTCTTGAATAGATCGATCAGAAAGGATAACTTTGAGGTGGTTTCGTACCCTACCATAATCTCTTCATTTGTTCTCCGCTATTAGTGACTTTGGAGTGACTCTTTGTTGCATGTTGAGGGATATTTATATGATCCAATTATGTTATTATTGTTGAGAGAACTTGCACTAGTGAAAGTATGAACCCTAGGCCTTGTTTCAACGCATTGCAATACCGTTTGTGCTCACGTTTATCATTAGTTACCTTTTTTTTATATTTTGAGATTACAAAAACCTATACCTATCATCCATATTTCACTTGTATCACCATCTCTTCGCCGAACTAGTGCACCTATACAATTTACCATTGTATTGGGTGTGTTGGGGACACAAGAGACTCTTTGTTATTTGGTTGCAGGGTTGTTTGAGAGAGACCATATTCAACCTACGCCTCCCACGGATTGATAAACCTTAGGTCATCCACTTGAGGGAAACTGGCTACTGTCCTACAAACCTCTGCACTTGGAGGCCCAACAACGTCTACAAGAAGAAGGTTGCGTAGTAGACATCAAGCGGTTTCTGGTGCCGTTGCCGGGGAGGTGAGTTCTTGAAGGTATATCTTTAGATCTTGCAATCAAATCTTTTAGTTTCTTGTTTTATCATTAGTTTAGTTTATAAAAGAAAACTACGAAAAAATGGAATTGAGTTTGCCTCATACGCTTCATCTTTTTAATATCTTTCGTGAATATGATGGAAAGGAAAATTGCGCCAACGTGTTAGAAGAAGAATGCATTAAAATGTTTGGCACTAAATCTTTGAATGATGAGCATGATTTCAATGTTGTTAGTATGAACTCTTTGAATATCCATAGTACTAATGATGATTGCAGTAGTCATGATGAAAATATCTCTTATAAGCATGTCGATTTTTGTGGAGTGCATAGAGTTTGCAAGTACATACCAAACAGGGAAGATAGATTTTGCAAGAGGCATAAGTATTTGGAAACTAAATGGTTGCAAGAAAGGCTAGATATTTGTGCTGAAAATTTAAACTTTCTTAGCCGTACTTGTGAACTTTGCAATGAACGTGATCATTTCAATAACCAATGCAAATTGTTTCATGATCGTATCATGTCCAAAAATTGTGATGACTTGATTTCCCTTGCACATCATAATGAACTTAGTTTGCTTTTGAGTTATGAAGAAATGAAACGTATAACTAAGGATCTTCCAGAAATTGTCCTTGATAAAGTTCTTGATTTTGATCTAGAAGAAATTTATATGTATTGTGCGATGAATTGCAATGAAAATCCTTATATTGCCAATTACATAAAGAAAATAAAACAAATATAGGATGAAGAGAATACTAATGAAAGGGAAGAGGCTTCCCAATATCCTCCTATTATTTCTTATGATGAATCAGGTAACGAGGAGGAGCTTTCTATTCTACCAATCTCATTAATAAGGAGCTACAAAAAGAGGATTGAACCCACACATGATGTGAAGAAGAAAAAGAAAAGACGGAGAAGCAAAGGTAGAAAGGAATCTCTCCCAAATGATGTTGCCCCGATTACTCATTGTGATGATGATAATTGCTATACTATTGGTGCTATCCATACTATTAATGATGAGAGTGATTATGCTTATGATATGAAAAGGCCCAAGATTGGGGATGCTATGTTTGATGAAGATGATGTTTTTGAGAATATATTTGCTGCAATTAATGTTTGTCCCAAGCTTGGGGATGCTACATTTAATGAAGATGATATTTTTAGTCTCCCAAGTTTTGATATGCAAATTTATAATGATGATAGCATGCCTCCTACTTATGATGATTATATTGATGAAAGTGGGTTTGGAAGAGTGTCAACTTTAGGAAGTAATGATCCCACTATTTTTGAGGATGTTGAATCTTATTATGATAATTATGAAAGTGGATTTGGAGAGGTCATGACTTTATTTAGTAATGATTCCACTATCTTGGAAGAGGTTTCAATTGATTATGATGACAACAAAGTTGCTACTTATGATGATTATTGTGATGAAACTTATGCTATAAAAAGTAGTGATGATTATATTTATACAACTTGTCATGATTATGATTACCCTTTTTCTGAATATTAATCTTTTAATGTGGAAACAATTTATAGTATTCGAGTTTCTTATGATACTCCCACTATTCCGAATGAGAAGAATTTTGCTTATGTGGAGAGTAATAAAATTTCTATGCTTGTAGATCATGAAAAGAATGCTTTATGTGATGGTTATATTGTTGAATTCATTCATGATGCTACTGAAAACTATTATGAGGGAGGGATATATGCTTGTAGGGATTGCAATAATATCAAGTTTCCTCTCTATGTGCTTAAAGTTTTGAAGTTATGCTTGTTTTGCCTTCCTATGCTAGTTGATTATTGTTCCCATAAGTTGTTTGCTCAAAAAATCCCTATGCATAGGAAGTGGGTTAGACTTAAATGTGCTAGTCATATTCTTCATGATGCTCTTTTTATGTTTCAATTCTTATGTCTTATGTGAGCATCATTGAAATCATCATGCCTAGCTAGGGGCGTTAAACGATAGCGCTTGTTGGGAGGCAACCCAATTTTATTTTAGTTTATTGCTTTTTGGTTCTGTTTAGTAATAAATAATCCATCTAGCATCTGGTTAGATGTGGTTTTATGTTTTAATTAGTATTTGTGCCAAGTTAAACCTATAGGATCTTCTTGGATAATAGTTATTTGATCTTGCTGAAAATTCCAGAAACTTTCTGTTCACGAAAACAATTGTTAAAAATTACCAGAATGAGATATGATACTGATTCCAATTGCAGCAGATCAATAAATAAATTATTTAGGTCTTCCTATTTTGGTAGAATTTTTAAAGTTCCAGAAGTTTGCGTTAGTTACAGATTACTACAGACTGTTCTGTTTTTGACAGATTCTGTTTTTCGTGTGTTGTTTGCTTATTTTGATGAGTCTATGGCTAGTAAAAGAGTTTATAAACCATATAGAAGTTGGAATACAGTAAGTTTAACACCAATATAAATAAAGAATGAGTTCAATACAGTACCTTGAAGTGGTGTTTTTTTTTCTTTCGCTAACGGAGCTTACAAGTTTTCTGTTAAGTTTTGTGTTGTGAAGTTTTCAAGTTTTGGGTAAAGGTTCGATGAATTATGGAATAAGGAGTGGCAAGAGCCTAAGCTTGGGGATGCCCAAGGCACCCCAAGGCAATATTCCAGGATAACCAAGAGCCTAAGCTTGGGGATGCCCCGGATGGCATCCTCTCTTTCGTCTTCGTTCATCGGTAACTTTACTTGGAGCTATATTTTTATTGACCACATGATATGTGTTTTGCTTGGAGCGTCATGTCATTTTATTTTGTTTTGCTTGCTGTTTGAATAATATCTCAAGATCTGAAATTATTAAATGGGAGATTTTTCACATAGCTAAATAATTATTTAACTACTCATTGATCTTCACTTATATTTTTTTTGGAGTAGTTTGTCATTTACTTGCATGCTTCACACTTATATCCTATGAGTAAATAGTTGAATGACTTGAATATCATAAATCTGAAATTATATATGTTTCATATGCTTATCCCATGGGGAGTAATGACTTCACATATAAGAAGTAGAGGTGGTAAATTTATTGAAGGTTAGCAAACATTGTATTGGTCACTTGAACAATTCATGAAAGAATATTGAAGGAAGAGAGATTTCACATATAAATATACTATCTTGGACATCTTTTGTAATTGTGAGCACTCATTGAAATATGGCATGCTAAAAGGTTGATGTTGGACAAGGAAGACAATGTAACGGGTTATGTTTTCTTATATCCGAAATAAAGTATATTGTCATGGATCGCCCAACACGTTGAGCTTGCCTTTCCCCTTCATGCTAGCCAAATTCTTTGCACCAAGTAGAGATATACTTGTTCTTCCAAACATCCCTTAAATCAGTATTGCCATGAGAGTCCACCATGCCTACCTATGGATTGAGTAAGATCCTTCAAGTAAGTTGTCATCGGTGCATGCAATAAAAATTGCTCTGTAAATATGTATGATCTTTTAGTGTGGAGAAAATAAGCTTTATACGATCTTGTGATATGGAAGCAATAAAAGCGATGGACTACATAATAAAGGTCCCTATCACAAGTGGCAATATAAAGTGACATTCCCTCGCATTAAGATTTCGTGCATCCAACTATAAAAGCGCATGGCAACCTCTGCTTCCCTCTGCGAAGGGCCTATCTTTTATTCTTGTGCAAGAGTCATGGTGATCTTCACCTTTCCTTTTTACATTTTATCCTTTGGCAAGCACATTGTGTTGGAAAGATTCTGATATATATATCCAATTGGATGTAAGGCATCATGAACTATTATTGTTGACATTACCCTTGAGGTAAAAGGTTGGGAGGCGAATCTATAAGCCCCTATCTTTCTCTGTGTCTGATTAAAACTTTGAACCCATAAATATCGCGTGAGTGTTAGCAATTGTGAAAGACTAAATGATAGTTGAGTATGTGGAGTTTGCTAAATCAAAGCTCTGACATAGACTCCTCCTAAAAATAAGATGAATTGTAATTTTTTGATGACTAATAACACGGTTTGTTAGTTTTCAAGAAAGTTTATGATCTATACTTTAACATGTGAATAGCTTGTTACTTGATCATGAGAAGCTTTATGAGATGAGCTACTGTTATGATATATAATGATGCTAGAAAATGTGATGGAAATTATCATTGATTAAACTTGTGCACCTGCTAGCATTCACACTTCATAAATTATTTATTCTATCATTTACCTACTCGAGGACGAGCAGGAATTAAGCTTGGGGATGCTGATACGTCTCCAACGTATCTATAATTTATGAAGTATTCATGCTATTATATTATCTGTTTTGGATGATTATGGGCTTTACTAAACACTTTTATATCATTTTTGGGACTAACCTATTAACCCAGAGCCCAGTGCCAATTTCTGTTTTTTCCCTTGTTTCAGTGTTTCGCAGAAAAGGAATATCAAACGGAATCCAAACGGAATGAAACCTTCGGGAGCGTGATTTTTGGAACGAACGTGATCCAGGAGACTTGGAGTTGAAGTCAAGAAAGCTTCGAGGTGGCCACTGATACGTCTCCAACGTATCTATAATTTATGAAGTATTCGTGCTATTATATTATCCATCTTGGATGTTTTATGGGCTTTACTATGCACTTTTATGTTACTTTTAGGACTAACCTATTAACCCAGAGCCCAGTGCCAGTTTCTGTTTTTTCCCTTGTTTCAGTGTTTCCCGGAAAAGGAATATCAAACGGAGTCCAAACGGAATGAAACCTTCGAAAAAGTTATTTTTGGAAAGAAAGCAATACAGGAGACTTGGAGTGCACGTCAGGAGATCAACAAGGAGAGCACGAGGCAGGGGGGCGCGCCCACCCCCTGGGCGCGCCCTCCACCCTCGTGGGCCCCTCGTGTCTCCCCTGACCGACTTCTTTCGCCTATATATTCCCATATACCCTAAAACCTTCGGGGAACAGAATAGATCGGGAGTTCTGCCGCCGCAAGCCTCTGTAGCCACCAAAAACCAATCGGGACTCTGTTCCGGCACCCTGCCGGAGGGGGGATCCCTCACCGGTGGCCATCTTCATCATCCCAGCGCTCTCCATGACGAGGAGGGAGTAGTTCACCCTCGGGGCTGAGTGTATGTACCAGTAGCTATGTGTTTGATCTCTCTCTCTCTCTCTCTCTCTCTCTCTCTCTCTCTCTCGTGTTCTTGAGGTGATACGATCTTGATGTATCGCGAGCTTTGCTATTGTAGATGGATCTTATGATGTTTCTCCCCCTCTACTCTCTTGTAATGGATTGAGTTTTCCCTTTGAAGTTATCTTATCGGAGTGAGTCTTTAATGATTTGAGAACACTTGATGTATGTCTTGCGTGGGATAACCATGGTGACAATGGGTTATTCTATTGATTCACTTGATGTATGTTTTGGTGATCAACTTGTGGGTTCCACCCATGAACCTATGCATAGGGGTTGGCACACGTTTTCGTCTTGACTCTCCGGTAGAAACTTTGGGGCACTCTTTGAAGTACCTTGTGTTGGTTGAATAGATGAATCTGATATTGTGTGATGCATATTGTATAATCATACCCACGGATACTTGAGGTGACATTGGAGTATCTAGGTGACATTAGGGTCTTGGTTGATTTGTGTCTTAAGGTGTTATTCTAGTACGAACTCTATGATAGATCGAACGGAAAGAATAGCTTCATGTTGTTTTACTACGAACTCTTGAATAGATCGATCCGAAAGAATAACTTTGAGGTGGTTTCATACCCTACCATAATCTCTTCATTTGTTCTCCGCTATTAGTGACTTTAGAGTGACCCTTTGTTGTATGTTGAGGGATAGTTATATGATCCAATTATGTTATTATTGTTGAGAGAACTTGCACTAGTGAAAGTATGAACCCTAGGCCTTGTTTCCTAGCATTGCGCTACCGTTTACGCTCACTTTTATCATTAGTTACCTTGCTGTTTTTATATTTTCAAATTACAAAAACCTATATCTACCATCCATATTGCACTTGTATCACCATCTCTTCGCCGAACTAGTGCACCTATACAATTTACCATTGTATTGGGTGTGTTGGGGACACAAGAGACTCTTTGTTATTTGGTTGCAGGG
Source organism: Triticum aestivum (assembly GCF_018294505.1). Lineage (NCBI taxonomy): Eukaryota > Viridiplantae > Streptophyta > Magnoliopsida > Poales > Poaceae > Triticum > Triticum aestivum. The sequence goes on along the minus strand of NC_057799.1, from coordinate 549,202,061 downwards.
TTGTTTGAGAGAGACCATCTTCATCCTACGCCTCCCACGGATTGATAAACCTTAGGTCATCCACTTGAGGGAAATTTGCTACTGTCCTACAAACCTCTGCACTTGGAGGCCCAACAACGTCTACAAGGAGAAGGTTGCGTAGTAGACATCAGCCACGAGGCAGGGAGGCGCGCCTGCCCCCCTGGGCGTGCTCCCCACCCTCGTGGCTCCCCTGACCGACTTCTTTCGCCTATATATATCCATATACCCTAAAAACATCGGTGAACAGAATAGATCAGGAGTTCTGCCGGCGCAAGCCTCTGTAGCCACCAAAAACCAATCGGGACCCTGTTCCGGCACCTTGCCGGAGGGGGGAACCCTCACTGGTGGCCATCTTCATCATCCCGGCGCTCTCCATGACGAGGAGGGAGTAGATCACCCTCGGGGCGGAGGGTATGTACCAGTAGCTATGTGTTTGATCTCTCTCTCTCTCTCTCTCATGTTCTTGAGGTGGTACGATCTTGATGTATCGCAAGCTTTGCTATTATAGTTGGATCTTATGATGTTTCTCCCCCTCTACTCTCTTGTAATGGATTGAGTTTTCCCTTTGAAGTTATCTTATCGGATTGAGTCTTTAAGGATTTGAGAACACTTGATGTATGTCTTGCATGTGCTTATCTGTGGTGACAATGGGATATCACGTGATTCACTTGATGTATGTTTTGGTGATCAACTTGCGGGTTCAGTGACCTTGTGAACTTATGCATAGGGGTTGGCACACGTTTCCGTCTTGACTCTCCGGTAGAAACTTTGGGGCACTCTTTGAAGTACTTTGTGTTGGTTTGAATAGATGAATCTGAGATTGTGTGATGCATATCGTATAATCATACCCACGGATACTTGAGGTGACATTGGAGTATCTAGGTGACATTAGGGTTTTGGTTGATTTGTGTCTTAAGGTGTTATTCTAGTACGAACTCTATGATAGATCAAACGGAAAGAACAGCTTCATGTTATTTTACTACGGACTTTTGAATAGATCGATCAGAATGGATAACTTTGAGGTGGTTTCGTACCCTACCATAATCTCTTCGTTTGTTCTCCACTATTAGTGACTTTGGAGTGACTCTTTGTTGCATGTTGAGGGATATTTATATGATCCAATTATGTTATTATTGTTGAGAGAACTTGCACTAGTGAAAGTATGAACCCTAGGCCTTGTTTCAACGCATTGCAATACCGTTTGTGCTCACGTTTATCATTAGTTACCTTGCTGTTTTTATATTTTCAGATTACAAAAACCTATATCTATCATCCATATTGCACTTGTATCACCATCTCTTCGCCGAACTAGTGCACCTATACAATTTACCATTGTATTGGGTGTGTTGGGGACACAAGAGACTCTTTGTTATTTGGTTGCAGGGTTGTTTGAGAGAGACCATCTTCAACCTACGCCTCCCACGGATTGATAAACCTTAGGTCATCCACTTGAGGAAAACTTGCTACTGTCCTACAAACCTCTGCACTTGGAGGCCCAACAACGTCTACAAGAAGAAGGTTGCATAGTAGACATCATCATGGGCCGAACTGTAATAACACAATTAACCACGTCAATACAATGAACAGGAAAGGGCTGATATATGGGTATGCATGAGTCATAGCACTTACGATTCCGCTCGAGGCTTAGTGCGGGGCGATGCCCTAGACTGCTGTCGACATCCCATGCGGAGTTATCCACAAGGGAGCCCTTCCCCTTCTTGGACGTCCCCGCCTCCAGGTTCGTGGAGGCCGCCCTCTTCTTCCTTCCCTCATCAGGGGGAGGGTTGTTCTCCTCCTCCTCCTCCTCTTCCTCCTCCTCATCGTCGTCATCTTCGGCGGCGGAGGAGCGGGTCTTGTCTTCGGACGTCGCGTTCGAAGCGCCCTTGCGACGGGGGCCACTCCGGATCCCCTTGGCCTTCTTCTCCGGCGCCTTATAGGGCACCGGCACCAACATCTTCGCTAAACTCGGGATGACTGGTTCTTCAGGCAGCGGAGCCGGACACTGGATCCGTTCGCCCTCTCCATCTAGTCCTGAAGATGCAATGATAATAAAGGCTTAGATATCATCCTTGAAACAAGCAAGTAGGGGATGCGTTAAAAATAACATACCTCGTTGGCGAGGTGGTTAATGTCGTGCCCGCGGTCCGAATCTGTGGCCGACAGTTTCTCGTTGCCCTTCGAAGAGCCTCTTCAGGGTATGGTGCTTCTTTGGATTGAACTCCCATAGAGGATGGCTTCGGCTTTGGCACGGGAGAATCCGGCGAACTAGCATCACCAGGATTACATCGACAAGTTTGACATCTTTGTCCACCATGCTTTGAATGCGCGTCTGCAGCGCTATCAGCTCATCTGGTGAACACCAGTTCGGGCTCTTCTCGACCCAGGAGGTAAGTCGCATGGGAGCGCTGGAGTTGAATTCGGCAGCTGCGGCCCAGGTGGCGCCGCGGGGTTCTGTGATGTAGAACCACTGTTTCTGCCATTCCTTTACCGTCTCCACGAAAGTGCCTTTTGGCTAGGAGACGTTGGCCAGCTTGCTCACCATGGCGCCCCCGCACTCCACGTGCTGGCCATCCACCACCTTCGTATTCACATTGAAGACCTTAAGCCATAGCCCGAAGTGGGGTTGGATGCGGAGGAAGGCCTCACACACGACGATGAACGCCGAGATGTTGAGGAAGAAATTCGGGGCTAGATCATGGAAATCTATCCCGTAATAATACATCAGTCCGCGGATGAAAGGGTGAAGTGGAAACCCTAGTCCACGGACGAAGTGAGGGAGGAAAACTACCCACTTAGTAGGCTTCGGGGTGGGGACGACTTGCCCCTGGGCTGGAAGACGGTGGGCGATTTCCTTCGCCAAGTACCCGGCCGCCCGAAGCTCGGCGATGTCCTTCTCCTTGACGGAGGCGACCATCCACTTGCCTTGACCTCCGGATCCGGACATGGTTGGATGCTTTCTGGAGATAGAGAAAGATGGGAACTTGGGCGCTGGAGCTCGAGGATGGAAGGGCAGAGAAAGAGAGAAGGCGTGGGTGAAGAAAGGGAATCCTTATCCCCTTATAAAGGCCATGAATATCAAGCGCCTCCCCACTCACCTTAAAACTCGCCTGTTCCCAAGGGCCGTGTAAACGACACGATTAGGTTACCCATGCCCGTATTGAAAATAATCTCGCAATAAGGGGACACGATCTCTGCTTCGACAAGACGTGTCGATAGCAACTGCATCTCGAAATGTGGAGCGGCAGACGAAAAACGGTTCGAAATAATGACCAGGTAGACGTGATGTCATGTTGCAAAAAGTTGTCAGCGGTTTGGACTTGTGGAATATTATACTCTCGGCGGTCAGGTCCGGATACAATCATTACGTCCGAAGACTATCTTGGAGTTCAGAAAGGGGAACCCGCCTTGCAATGTCGAAGACACATCTGCGCGCCGGACTCCTCGTCATTGAAGCCAGGTTCAGGGGCTACTGCGGGAGTCCTGGACTAAGGGGAACTCGGGCGTCCGGCCTGTTAGCCATGGGCCGGACTGATGGGCTTTGAAGACACGAAGACCGAAGACTCTCCCCCGTGTCTGAATGGGACTCTCCTTGGCGTGGAAGGCAAGCTTGGCGACCGATTAAAAAGATTTCTTTTTCTTTAACCGACCTCATGTAACCCTAGATCTCTCCGGTGTCTATATAAACCGGAGAGCTTAGTCCAGAGAGGAGATCTTTGATCATAGTCATACAGGCTAGACTTCTAGGATTTAACCATTACGATCTTGTCGTAGATCAACTCTTGTAACACTCATATTCATTAAGATCAATCAAGCAGGAAGTAGGGTATTACCTCCATAGAGAGGGCCCGAACCTGGGTAAACATTGTGTCCCCTGTCTCCTGTTACCATCGACCTTAGATGCATAGTTTGGGACCCCCTACCCGAGATCCACCGGTTTTGACACCGACAGCGCTGCTTCAACGCGCCACCCGAGAGGCCAAACCCGACTATTTAAGTCGAGCGGCGAGGCTAACCCTAGCCCATCCCCGTTCCCTTCCTCTCCCCCGTCTGTGCTACCACCGTGATCCCCTACGAGCACCAGCTCTCCCCTTGCCATCTGTGGCCGCCATGGTCCACACAAAAATGACCTACTACCAGATCCATGAGGTGGACGTGAAACCAGATGAGTTCTTCGTGGACATGGGCGTGGCGTCGATGATTCGCACCGTGGCCGATGACCATGAGGCCGGCGGTTCTGGCAATGTGGTCATCTCATGTGCTATTATCAGATTTGGTAAGATTTGGTCCATCCGGCTTCGGCTTGGAGCTCTTGTTCGTTTCATTATTGTTAAATTGTGAGCCAAACTATATCGTATTGGACTAGACGTAGTACAAACGGTGTGGGCCTTTGCATTGGTACCGACGCGTACGAGTACAACTCGTTTACTTGTCCTACAAGGACTCTTATGTGTTGCCCCTCATATATACCCCATGTAGTCGCACCTAAGACGGTTTGTCGTCTCGTGCTTGTAATACTCCTCCTCATAGTGATTGCGCCTTCGTGCGTCTGTGGTTTTGTCCCGCAAGGGTTTCCACGTAAAAATCCGTGTCTCTTTGTCTCTTTTATTTCTCGTTATTATCTAACAAGTGGTATAAGAGCCTGCTACCTCTTGAGCACTGCGTTGGTTTTCCCTTGAAGAGGAAAGGGTGATGCAGCAAAGTAGCGTAAGTATTTCCCTCAGTTTTTGAGAACGAAGGTATCAATCCAGTAGGAGACCACGCACGAGTCCCTTGCACCTACACAAACAAATAAATCCTCACAACCAACGCAATAAAGGGGTTGTCAATACCTTCACGGCCACTTACGAGAGTAAGATCTGATACATATGATAAGATAATATTTTTGGTATTTTTATGGTAAAGATGCAAAGTAAAATAAAAGGCAATAAAAATAGCTAAGTGTTGGAAGATTAATATGATGGAAAATAGACCTGGGGGCCATAGGTTTCACTAGAGGCTTCTCTCGAGAGCATAAGTATTACGGTGGGTGAACAAATTACTGTTGAGCAATTGACAGAATTGAGCATAGTTATGAGAATATCTAGGTATGATCATGTATATAGGCATCACGTCCGAGACAAGTAGACCGACTCCTGCCTGCATCTACTACTATTACTCCACACATCGACCGCTATCCAGCATGCATCTAGAGTATTAAGTTCATAAGAACAGAGTAACGCTTTAAGTAAGATGACATGATGTATCAGGATAAACTCATGCAATATGATATAAACCCCATCTTGTTATCCTCGATGGCAACAATACAATACATGCCTTGCTGCCCCTACTGTCACTGGGAAAGGACACCTCAAGATTGAACCCAAAGCTAAGCACTTCTCCCATTGCAAGAAAGATCAATCTAGTAGGCCAAACCAAACTGATAATTCGAAGAGACTTGCAAAGATAACCAATCATACATAAAAGAATTCAGAGAAGATTCAAATATTGTTCATAGATAAACTTGATCATAAACCCACAATTCATCGGTCTCAACAAACACACCGCAAAAGAAGATTACATCGAATAGATCTCCACAAGAGAGGGGGAGAACATTGTATTGAGATCCAGAAAGGGAGAAGAAGCCATCTAGCTAATAACTATGGACCCGAAGGTCTGAGGTAAACTACTCACACATCATCGGAGAGGCTATGGTGTTGATGTAAAAGCCCTCCGTGATCGATGCCCCTCCGGCGGAGCTCCGGACAACTCCCCAACATGGGATCTCACGGGTACAGAAGGTTGCGGCGGTGGAATTAGGTTTTTGGCTATGTATCTAGTAGTTTGGGGGTACGTAGGTATATATAGGAGGAAGAAGTACGTCGGTGGAGCAACATGGGGCCCATGAGGGTGGAGGGCGCGCCCCCAACCTCGTGCCCTCCTGGTTGATGTCTTGACGTAGGGTCCAAGTCCTCTGGATCACGTTCATTCCGAAAATCACGTTCCCGAAGGTTTCATTCCGTTTGGACTCCGTTTGATATTCTTTTTTGCGAAACTCTGAAATAGGCAAAAAACAACAATTCTGGGCTGGGCCTCCGATTAATAGGTTAGTCCCAAAAATAATATAAAAGTATATAATAAAGCCCATTAATGTCCAAAACATAATATAATATAGCATGGAACAATAAAAAATTATAGATACGTTGGAGACGTATCAAGCATCCCCAAGCTTAATTCCTGCTCGTCCTCGAGTAGGTAAATGATAAAAACAGAATTTTTGATGTGGAATTCTACTTGGTATAATTTCAATGTAATCCTCTTAATTATGGTATGAATATTCAGATCCGAAAGATTCAAGACGAAAATTTAATATTGACATAAAAATAAGAATACTTCAAGCATACTAACTAAGCAATTATGTCTTCTCAAAATAACATGGCCAAAGAAAGTTATCCCTACAAAATCATATAGTCTGGCTATGCTCTATCTTCACCACACAAAATATTTAAATCATGCACAACCCCAATGACAAGCCAAGTAATTGTTTCATACTTTTAGTGTTCTCAAACTTTTTCAATCTTCACGCAATACATGAGCGTGAGCCATGGACATAGCACTATATGTGGAATAGAATGGTAGTTGTGGAGAAGACAAAACAAGAAAGGGTGAAGATAGTATCACATCAACTAGGCGTATCAACGGGCTATGGAGATGCCCATTAATAGATATCAATGTGAGTGAGTAGGGATTGCCACGCAACGGATGCACTTAGAGCTATAAGTATATGAAAGCTCAACAAACGAAACTAAGTGGGTGTGCATCCAACTCGCTTGCTCACGAAGACCTAGGGCATTTTGAGGAAGCCCATCATTGGAATATACAAGCCAAGTTCTATAATGAAAAATTTCCCACTAGTATATGAAAGTGATATCATAGGAGACTTTCTATCATGAAGATCATGGTGCTACTTTGAAGCACAAGTGTGGTAAAAGGATAGTAACATTGTCCCTTCTCTCTTTTCTCTCATTTATTTTTATTTTTTTATTTTTGGGCCTTTTCTTCTCTCTTTTTTATGGCCTCTTTTTTTGTCTGGAGTCTCATACCGACTTGTGGGGGAATCATAGTCTCCATCATCCTTTCCTCACTTGGGACAATGCTCTAAAAAATGATGATCATCACACTTTTATTTACTTACAAATCAACAATTACAACTCAATACTTAGAACAAAATATGACTCTATGTGAATGCCTCTGGCGGTGTACCGGGATATGCAATGAGTCAAGAGTGACATATATGAAAGAATTATGAACGGTGGCTTTGCCACAAATACGATGTCAACTACATGATCATGCGAAGCAATATGACAATGATGGAGCGTGTCATAATAAACGAAACGGTGGTAAGTTGCATGGCAATATATCTCGGAATGGCTATGGAAATGCCATGATAGGTAGGTATGGTGGCTGTTTTGAGGAAGGTATATGGTGGGTGTATGATACCGGCGAAACGTGTGCGGTATTAGAGAGGCTAGCAATGGTGGAAGGAGGAAAAGTGTGTATAATCCATGGACTCAACATTAGTCATAAAGAACTCATATACTTATTGCGAAAATCTACAAGTTATCAAAGCAAAGTATTACGCGCATGCTCCTAGGGGGATAGATTGGTAGGAAAAGACCATCGCTCGTCCCTGACCGCCACTCATAAGGAAGATAATCAATAAATAAATCATGCTCCGACTTCATCACATAACGGTTCACCATACGTGCATGCTACGGGAATCACAAGCTTTAACACAAGTATTTCTCAAATTCAAAACTACTCAACTAGCATGACTCTAATATCACCATCTTCATATCTCAAAACAATTATCTAGTATCAAACTTCTCATAATATTCAACACACTCATAAGATTTTTTTTACTAATCTTGAATGCCTATCATTGTCAAAGCAAACTACCATGCTGTTTTGTAGGACTCTCAAAATAATCTAAGTGAAGCATGAGAGAACAATAATTACTATAAAACAAAATCACCACCATGCTCTAAAAGATATAAGTGAAGCACTAGAGCAAAAACTATATAACTCAAAAGATATAAGTGAAGCACATAGAGTATTCTAATAATTTCCGAATCAAGTGTGTGTCTCTCAATAGGTGTGTACAGCAAAGATGATTGTGGTAAACTAAAAAGCAAAGGCTCAAATAATACAAGACGCTCCAAGCAAAACACATATCATGTGGTGAATAAAAATATAGCTCCAAGTAAAGTTACCGATGGAAGTAGACGAAAGAGGGGATGCCTTCCGAGGCATCCCCAAGCTTTGGCTTTTTGGTGTCCTTAGATTATCTTGGGGTTCCATGGGCATCCCCAAGCTTAGTCTCTTGCCACTCCTTGTTCCATAATCCATCAAATCTTTTACCCAAAACTTGAAAACTTCACAACACAAAACTTAACAGAAAATCTCGTGAGCTCCGTTAGCGAAAGAAAACAAAAGACCACCTCAAGGTACTGTAATGAACTCATTCTTTATTTATATTGGTGTTAAACCTACTGTATTCCAACTTCTCTATGGTTTATAAACTATTTTACTAGCCATAGATTCATCAAAATAAGCAAACAACACACATAAAACAGAATCTGTCAAAAACAGAACAGTCTGTAGTAATCTATGACTAACGCAAACTTCTGGAACTCCAAACATTCAGACAAAATAGGACGACCTAGACAATTTGTTTATTGATCAGCAGCAATTGGAATCAATATTTTATCACGTGCTGGTGATTTTTAACAATTATTTTCCTGAACAGAAAGTTTCTGCAATTTTCAGCAAGATCAAATAACTATCATCCAAGAAGATCCTATAGGTTAAACTTGGCACAAACACTAATTAAAACATAAAAACACATCTAACCAGAGGCTAGATCAAATATTTATTTCTAAACAGAAGCAAAAAGCAAAAAAGTAAAAATAAAATTGGGTTGTCTCCCAACAAGCGCTATCGTTTAACGCCCCTAGCTAGGCATAAAAGCAAGGATAGATCTAGGTATTGCCATAATAATAGGATAGACCAGTAAAAATCATTTCATATTCTCTATGTTCAGCAGCGAGTTTTCTTTGAGGCAAGCAAAAGTAATCAAAAGGGCTAAATTTAATGGGACAAAAGTCCCCAAGATTAACTTTAGGGGGTATAGGTTCCTCCTTCGGCCCTTCGTATTGCACAACCAATTCATCATTATAAGCATTCTTTTGACAGAACTTTGTGAGCCTATACTCGAGAGAATATCCTAGCTCATTATTTCGAATAGCCAAATTATTATTAAGTTCAGAAATTCTATCAACTAGAACATTGGTAGGAACCCTTTTTCTAAGATTTTCATTGAAAGCAACATAGTCTAGAGATTGAAAACACATTATTTCTTCTTGATCAAAGAGGATAGCCTCTATGGAAGGACGGCCAGCGTCCACCCTATAATGCGCAAAGATTTCTCTGGCCTCTTTTATTATAAATCTAAACTCATGAGCCAAAAAGATAGTAGCGGCACGCTTAACAGAAGAATGCTCAATATTAGAAAATTCTAGGAGAATCCTTTGTACGCAAGGATGCAAGTGCATAAATTGTCTTTCAAGTTCAACTACAAGCATGGCGATAGCATCCGCAAGACTACTAGTTCTATGAAGAATAGAACTACCCATAGAAGGCAAAGCACTGGCACAAGTAAATAAATCTTGGATAACTCCTTTTCCAATAATATTACCACTACCAATTCAGATTTTTTTGTATGTAAGATAGGGGGTTCTTCAGCAGGAGCATCAGAATTTTCCATGATATTATTATTGTTCATATCGACAATAATTTTCCCAATTTCAGTCATAACGGCAGAAAGAGCAAGGGGCAAAAAGAGAGAGGAAGGTGGACGGAAAGGAAAGAGCGAATAAAACGGCAAGGGTGAAGTCGGGGAGAGGAAAACGAGAGGCAAATGGCAAATAATGTAATGCGGGAGATAAGGGTTTGTGATGGGTACTTGGTATGTTGACTTTTGCGTAGACTCCCCGGCAACGGCCAGAAATCCTTCTTGCTACCTCTTGAGCACTGCGTTGGTTTTCCCTTGAAGAGGAAAGGGTGATGCAGCAAAGTAGCGTAAGTATTTCCCTCAGTTTTTGAGAACCAAGGTATCAATCCAGTAGGAGACCACGCACGAGTCCCTCGCACCTACACAAACAAATAAATCCTCGCAACCAACGCAATAAAGGGGTTGTCAATCCCTTCACGGTCACTTACGAGAGTGAGATCTGATAGATACGATAAGATAATATTTTTGGTATTTTTATGATAAAGATGCAAAGTAAAATAAAAGGCAATAAAAATAGCTAAGTGTTGGAAGATTAATATGATGGAAAATAGACCCGGGGGCCATAGGTTTCACTGGAGGCTTCTCTCGAGAGCATAAGTATTACGGTGGGTGAACAAATTACTGTTGAGCAATTGACAGAATTGAGCATAGTAATGAGAATATCTAGGTATGATCATGTAGATAGGCATCACGTCCGAGACAAGTAGACCGACTCCTGCCTGCATCTACTACTATTACTCCACACATCGACCGCTATCCAGCATGCATCTAGAGTATTAAGTTCATAAGAACAGAGTAACGCTTTAAGTAAGATGACATGATGTATCAGGATAAACTCATGCAATATGATATAAACCCCATCTTGTTATCCTCGATGGCAACAATACAATACGTGCCTTGCTGCCCCTACTGTCACTGGGAAAGGACACCGCAAGATTGAACCCAAAGCTAAGCACTTCTCCCATTGCAAGAAAGATCAATCTAGTAGGCCAAACCAAACTGATAATTCGAAGAGACTTGCAAAGATAACCAATCATACATAAAAGAATTCAGAGAAGATTCAAATATTGTTCATAGATAAACTTGATCATAAACCCATAATTCATCGGTTTCAACAAACACACCGCAAAAGAAGATTAGATCGAATAGATCTCCACAAGAGAGGGGGAGAACATTGTATTGAGATCCAAAAAGAGAGAAGAAGCCATCTAGCTAATAACTATGGACCCGAAGGTCTGAGGTAAACTACTCACACATCATCGGAGGGACTATGGTGTTGATGTAGAAGCCCTCCGTGATCGATGCCCCCTCCGGCGGAGCTCCGGACAAGGCCCCAAGATGGGATCTCATGGGTACAGAAGGTTGCGGCGGCGGAATTAGGTTTTTGGCTCCGTATCTGGTAGTTTGGGGGTACGTAGGTATATATAGGAGGAAGAAGTACGTCGGTGGAGCAACGTGGGGCCCACGAGGGTGGAGGGCGCGCGCGCGGGGGGGGGGGGGGGGGGGTAGGCGCGCCCCCTACCTTGTGCCCTCCTGGTTGATGTCTTGACGTAGGGTCCAAGTCCTCTGGATCACGTTCGTTCCGAAAATCATGTTCCCGAAGGTTTCATTCCGTTTGGACTCCGTTTGATATTCTTTTTCTATGAAACTCTGAAATAGGCAAAGAGTAGCAATTGTGGGCTGGGCCTCCGGTTAATAGGTTAGTCCCAAAAATAATATAAAAGTGTATAATAAAGCCCATTAATGTCCAAAACAGAATATAATATAGCATGGAACAATAAAAAATTATAGATACGTTGGGGACGTATCAGAGCCAACTTTACAGATACGAGATTTGAGACGGGAGGATTAGGGTGCCCGTGTGCGCCGCCGCACGTGTCTGGCGATCCGTCAATCCGAAGCCGGATCGATTTCCGCTGCCACGAAACCGAGACCGACAAGAAGATTCGCTTTGCACCGCTGCAGATATCCACCGAAGCCTAGTCTCGTTTTTCGGGATCGGAGGCAAACCTCGCTGTAGCCGCCCGTCGCTAGTCAACAAAACACGGCCAGGTCTTCCTGTCCAAGTACAGGATCGAGACCCGAGGCTGCTACACTGCTGCTACTGCTTCGCACCAATTGAGCCAATCAGTACTATTTCACGTGAAGGCTACAGGAGTACTACTAGTTGGCTGAACTAGTGCTGGTTGCGGTGAATTGCTACATCCACATCCAGCGACTACCAGGTGTTATTTACCCTGTTTCTATATGCTCCGCAAATTTAATTCTACGTGAATTATTTCTTTCGGCTTGTACTACTTTATGTACACAGATTTAATCTACTCATGGCATCCATGAAGTACGATTTTCCGCTGCTGGACCGTGACACAAGGTTTACCCTATGGCAAGTCAAGATGCGGGCGTTGTTGGCACAGTCCGACTATGATGAAGCACTGGATAGTTTTGGGAAGAACAGACTTCAGGACTGGACTGATGAGGAGAAAAGAATTGATTGTAAGGCTTTGTCACAAATTCAACTCCATTTGCATAATAATATTTTGCAGGAAGTTTTGAGCGAGAAAACTGCCGCCGCTCTATGGTTAAAGATGGAAGGGATTTGCATGACTAAAGATCTAACCAGCAAGATGCATCTGAAGCAAAATTTATTCCTGCACAGGTTACCCGAGGGAGGTAATGTTTTGAATCATATTTCAGAATTTAAAGAGATCATATCTGATCTAGCTGCAATGGAGGTTAAGTATGAAGAGGAAGATACTGCTTTAATGTTACTTTGTTCACTGCCAAGTTCTTATACCAATTTTAGAGACACCATATTATACAGTCGTGATACTCTCACACTTAGTGAAGTTTATGAAGCTTTGAACTCTAAGGAGAAGATGAAATTAATGGTGCCTCATGATAGTTCGAGTTCATCCCAAGCCGAGGGATTATCTGTTCGTGGCAGGACAAAGGAGAAGAACTCCAATAATGGAAATAGAGGCAAAAGTAAGAACGGCCATAGGGGCCGGTCGCAATCCAGAGACAAGAAATATTGCAGGTATTGCAAGAGAGACGGGCATAACATCTCTGAGCGTTTCAAGTTGCAGAACAAGGAAAAGAGGAAAGGTAACAAACAAGGTGAAAATTCTGCTAACATTGCTTGTGATGATAGTTCCGATGATGCTCTTGTCATTATTGCTGGATGTGCTGAGACCAATGATGAGTGGGTACTTGACACTGCATGCACTTTTCATATGTGCCCGCATAGAGATTGGTTTAATACTTTTGATTCCACTACTTCTGCTGGTTCCGTTTTGGGTTTTGATAATTCACCATGGAAGATTGAAGTCATAGGTTCTATTCGAATCAAGATGTTTGATGGCACAATCAGAACTTTGATAGATGTTCGGTATATTCCGAAGATGAAGAGAAATGTTATTTCTATGAGTGCCCTTGATGCAAAGGGGTACAATTATTCAGGTGGAGATAGTGTTTTGAAAGTCACCAAAGGTTCCCTTATTGTGATGAAAGGTGATTTAAGTTTGATCAATGGTCTTTATTACCTTCGAGGTTCTACCGTTTCAGGTAACGCTACTCCAGCTATTTCAAAGAATTCGGATTGTGATGCTGCTAACCTTTGGCATATGCGTCTTGGACATATGAGTGAACTTGGTTTAGCAGAGTTAAATAAGATAGGTCTTCTTGATGGACATGAACCTGGTAAACTGAAATTTTGTGAGCATTGTATCTTCGGCAAACACAAGAGGGTGAAGTTCAACACTTCGATTCATACAACTGAAGGTATTCTTGATTATGTGCATTCTGATTTATGGGGACCATCTCGCAAGAAGTCACTAGGTGGTGCTAGTTACATGCTAACGATTATTGATGACTATTCGAGAAAAGTTTGGCCTTATTTCTTGAAGCATAAATATGAAGCATTCTCAGCTTTTAAGGAGTGGGAGATTATGATTGAAAGACAAACTGAAAAGAAGGTAAAAATACTTCGCACTGATAATGGTATGGAATTCTATTCTAAGCAATTTAAGAATTATTGCAAGTCTGAAGGCATTGTCAGACATTACACCGTTCCTTATACTCCTCAACAAAACGGTGTTGCTGAGCGTATGAACAGGACCATTATTTCCAGAGCCCGTTGCATGTTGTCCAATGTAGGTTTGCATAAGCGTTTTTGGGCCGAGGCCGCTTCCACTGCTTGTTATCTCATTAGCCATTCACCATCTATTGCTCTTAATAAGAAAACTCCAATTGAGGTATGGTCTGGTTCACCTGCTGATTATTCACAGTTGAGAGTTTTTGGTTGCACTGCTTATGCTCAAGTTGATAATGGAAAATTGGAGCCTAGGGCTGTTAAGTGCATCTTTCTTGGTTATAAATCTGGTGTTAAAGGTTTTAAATTGTGGGATCCTGATACACAGAAGGTGGTTATTAGCAGAAATGGTATCTTTAATGAATCTGCTATGTTACATGATGTTTCATCTACTAATGTTCCCGTTGAGAGTGAACAGCAGCCTATTGTTCAGGAGCCTACTGTTCAGGTGGAGCATGTTATTGATTCAGGTGATACATCTGGTAATGAAATTGTTGATGCACATGATGAACCCGTCATTGATGATGAACACGTCACTCCTACTCCAAATCAGCCTATTGTTCCGCCCAGTTGGAATCTTGCACGTGACAGAGTTAGGCGGGGTACTAATAAACCTGACATGTTAATTGAAGGGTGAGATATTATTTCTTTTGCTTTATCTATTGTGGAAGAAATTGAAGGTAATGCTGAGCCTTCTTCATATTCCTAGGCTATTATTTCTGGTGATAGTAATAAGTGGATGACCGCTATGCATGATGAGATGGGATCACTTGAAAAGAATGGCACTTGGGATTTAGTAAAATTGCAAGTGGGGTTTCAAGAGAAAAGAAGGTGTTTCTCCTAATGATGAGACAAGATATAAAGCAAGGTTAGTTGCTAAAGGTTATAGCTATATTCCAGGTATTGACTATAATGAAGTCTTTTCTCCTATTGTGAAGCATAGCTCTATTCGCACTTTACTCAGTATTGTTGCCATGCATGATTTTGAGCTTGAGCAATTGGATGTTAAAACTGCATTTTTACATGGAGAATTAGAAGAGGATATTTATATGGAACAACCTGAAATTTTTGTTATTCCTGGAAAAGAAAAGCTTGTCCGTAAGTTAAACAAATCTCTTTTGTTGGGGAACGTAGTAATAATTCAAAATTTTCCTACGTGTCACCAAGATCAATCTAGGAGATGCTAGCAACGAGAGAGAGGGAGTGCATCTTCATACCCTTGAAGATCGCTAAGCGGAAGCATTACAAGAACGCGGTTGATGGAGTCGTACTCGCGGAGATTCAAATCGCGAAAGATCCGATCAAGCGCCGAACGGACGGCGCCTCCGCGTTCAACACACATACAGCCCGGGGACGTCTCCTCCTTCTTGATCCAGCAAGGTGAGAGGAGAAGTTGAGGGAGAACTCCAGCAACACGACGGCGTGGTGGTGGAGGAGCTCGCGGTTCTCTGGCAGGGCTTCGCCAAGCACTACGGAAGAGGAGGAGTTGGAGAGGGGGAGGGCTGCGCCAGGGGAAGGGTGTGCGGCTGCCCTCTCTCTCCCTCACTATATATAGGGGAAGGCGGGAGGAGGAGGCACCCTAGGGTTTCCCTAGGGGAGGGGTGGCGGCCACAGGGGAAACCCTAGATGGGTTTGGGCGCCCCCACCCGTAGGAAACTTGCCCCCCAAGCCGGGAGGGGTGGCTGCCCTAGGGGAGGCGCCCCCACCTCTCCATGTTACGTGAGATGGGGTGGGAGGGGCGCACAGCGCCTTAGTGGGCTGATGTGCCCCCTCCCCTTGGCCCATAAGGCCCCCCAACGCTTGTCGGGGCCTCCTAAACACCTTTCGGTCACGCTGGTCGTCACCTGGTACTCCCAGAACAATTCCGGACTCCAATACCCTTCGTCCAATATATCGATCTTCACCTCCGGACCATTGCGGAGTTCCTCGTCACGTCCTAGATCTCATCCGGGACTCTGAACAACCTTTGGTAACCACATACTATTTCCCATAACAACTCTAGCGTCACCGAACCTTAAGTGTGTAGACCCTGCGAGTTCGGGAACCATGCAGACATGACCGAGACACCTCTCCGGCCAATAACCAATAGCGGGATCTGGATACCAATATTGGCTCCCACATGTTCCACGATGATCTCATCGGATGAACCACGATGTCGGGGATTCAATCAATCCCGTATACAATTCCCTTTGTCTATCGGTATGTTACTTGCCCGAGATTCGATCGTCGGTATCCCTATACCTTGTTCAATCTCGTCACTGGCAAGTCTCTTTACTCGTTCCATAACGCATGATCCCGTGACTAACTCCTTAGTCACACTGAGCTCATTGTGATGATGCATTACCGAGTGGGCCCAGAGATACCTCTCTGTCATATGGAGTGACAAATCCCAGTCTCGATTCGTGCCAACCCAACAGACACTTTTGGAGATACCTGTAGTGCACCTTTATAGTCACCCAGTTACGTTGTGACGTTTGATACACCCAAAGCATTCCTACGGTATCTGGGAGTTGCACAATCTCATGGTCTAAGGAAACGATACTTGACATTAGAAAAGCTCTAGCAAACGAACTACGCGATCTTATGCTATGCTTAGGATTGGGTCTTGTCCATCACATCATTCTCCTAATGATGTGATCCCGTTATCAACGACATTCAATGTCCATGGTCAGGAAACCACAACCATCTGTTGATCAACGAGCTAGTCAACTAGAGGCTCACTAGGGACATGTTGTGGTATATGTATTCACACATGTATTACGGTTTCCGGTCAATACAATTATAGCATGAAAAATAGACAATTATCATGAACAAGGAAATATAATAATAACCATTTTTATTATTGCCTCTAGGGCATATTTCCAACATCTTTATGGATTGAGCAATCACCTAGACAGTGGTACAAGAGATTTGACACCTTTATGCTCTCTCAAGGTTTCAAAAGGTCTAATTATGATAGCTGTGTTTATTTGAAAACTGTCAATGGTTCAGCTATTTATTTGCTCCTTTATGTTGATGATATGCTTATTGCTGCAAAGAGTATGTCAGATATTAATGAACTAAAGAAGCAATTGAGTAATGAATTTGAGATGAAGGATTTGGGTGCAGCAAAGAAAATACTTGGCATGGAAATATCGAGAGATAGACCATCTGGAAAAGTATATCTAAGTCAGAAGGGATATATTGATAAAGTTCTTTGTCATTTTAATATGCATAATGCCAAGCCAGTAAGTACTCCATTAGCTGCACACTTCAAGTTATCATCAGCCTTATGTCCTAAGTCAGATGTAGATATTGAGTACATGTCTAGAGTTCCCTATTCGGGTGAAGTTGGTTCACTTTTTATGCCATGGTTTGTTCTCGTCCGGATTTATCTTATGCATTGAGTGTTGTCAGTAGATACATGGCTAATCCTGGAAAAGAGCATTGGAAAGCAGTTCAGTGGATTTTCAAATACCTGCGACGTACTTCTAATGCTTATTTACAGTTTGGGGAAACTAGAGATGGACTTGTTGGTTTTGTTGATTCTGATTTTGTTGGTGATTTGGATAAGAGAAGATCACTCACAGGTTATGTTTTCACCATTGGTGGTTGTGCTGTGAGTTGGAGAGCAACTTTGCAGTCTATTGTGGCACGTTCCACTATTGATGCCGAGTATATGGCTATTTCTAAGGCACGCAAAGAAGCTATCTGGTTGAGAGGTTTGTATGCTAAGCTTTGTGGAGATTCATATTGCCCTACCATATTTTCTGACAGTCAAAGTGCCATATATCTTACAAAGAATCCAATGTATCATGAGAGGACAAAGCACATTGATGTCAGATTTCATTATATTCAAGATGTTGTTGTTGAAGGCAATTTGAAGGTATGCAAGATAAGTACTCATAAAGGAGCAAGGGGGAGGCCGGCCGGCCCTCATGGGGCGCGACCCAAGTAGGATTCCTACTAGGAATCCTATTCCTAGTAGGTTTCCAACAAGGGAAGAGAGGGGGAAGGAAGGAGAGGGAGAGAGGGAGAACGAAAAGGGGGGGCGCCGCCCCCCTTCCCTTGTCCTATTCGGACTCCAAGGGGGGGGGGGGACGCGGCCTGCCCTGGCTGCCCTCCTCTCTCTCCACTAAGGCCCATGGTGGCCCATTAATTACCCCGGGGGATTCCGGTAACCCCTCCGGCACTCCGGTTTTACCCGAAATCACCCGGAACACTTGCGGTGTCCGAATAACATGGTCCAATATATCAATCTTTATGTCTCGGCCATTTCGAGACTCCTCGTCATGTTCGTGATCTCATCCGGGACTTTGAACTACCTTCGGTACATCAAAACACATAAACTCATAATACCGATCGTCATCGAACGTTAAGCGTGCGGACCCTACGGGTTCGAGAACTATGTAGACATGACCGAGACTCATCTCCGGTCAATAACCAATAGCAGAACCTGGATGCTCATATTGGCTCCCACATATTCTACGAAGATCTTTATTGGTCAAACCGCATAACAACATACGTTGTTCCCTTTGTCATCGGTATGTTACTTGCCTGAGATTCGATCGTCGGTATCTCAATACCTAGTTCAATCTCATTACCGGCAAGTCTCTTTACTCGTTCCGTAATGCATCATCCTGCAACTAACTCATTAGTCACATTGCTTGCAAGGCTTATAGTGATGTGCATTACCGAGAGGGCCTAGAGATACCTCTCCGACAATCGGAGTGACAAATCCTAATCTCGATCTATGCCAACTCAACAAACACCATCGGAGACACCTGTAGAGCATCTTTATAATCACCCAGTTATGTTGTGACATTTGATAGCACACTAAGTGTTCCTCCGGTATTCAGGAGTTGCATAATCCCATAGTCATAGGAACATGTATAAGTCATGAAGAAAGCAATAGCAACAAACTAAACGACCATCATGCTAAACTAAAGGATGGGTCTTGTCAATCACATCATTCTCTAATGATGTGATCCCGTTCATCAAATGACAACTTATGTCTATGGCTAGGAAACTTACCATCTTTGATTAACGAGCTAGTCAAGTAGAGGCATACTAGTGACACTCTGTTTGTCTATGTATTCACACATGTACTAAGATTCCGGTTAATACAATTCTAGCATGAATAATAAACATTTATCATGATATAAGGAAATATAAATAACAACTTTATTATTGCCTCTAGTGCATATTTCCTTCAGCAGTACCCTCCCTACACCTACTCACCGCCGGCCTACGCATCCTCCCCGACGCCCCCTCTCCACCGTGGCACGATGCCCTTCTCCCAAGCCTCAACGCCGCATCTCAGCGACACCGACGCGAAAGCAGCCGACATGGACGACAACATCATGGCTAGATTGGCCGCCGCCGCCGCGTCCCTCGGGTTCACTACCCAGGACGACACAATGGACCTCAACGGCGACATGGACGGCGACCTCGACTACGGCAAGGAGGAGCCGAGCCGGAGGAGGAGGAGGAGGAGCCGACGCCTGCTCCAGCGAGGAAATGGAAGAAGAAGAAGGGGGCGGCCAGGACCGGCGAGCCGCGCATCAAGTGGGCATCCAAGGAGGACGAGTGCCTCGCCGAAGCGTGGAAAGTCGTCTGCCTCGACCCGATCACCGGCTCGAAGCAGATCATCGACACGTATTGGGACCGCAACAAGGCCGAGTTCGACGAGCGCAAGCTCATCGACCCCTACTTCAAAGGCGCGTACATGCAGCGCGGGGTGAAGGCAATGGTGAACCATTGGGGGCTCATCCAGTCGGCGTGCAACAAATGGCATGGGATCGTCGAGGAGATTGCGGCTCGCCCGGAGAGCAGCGCCAGCGTTGAGGATCAGGTATGGCACGCCAGCCTCCCACTTATTTTCACCGTGCGCGCCTGCCAACTGTTTGTTCGTCGGCACAGCTGCTACGGATGTTCGCCGTGTATCGCCAGGACAGCAGCGACCAAGATTTTAAGTACCTCCACATCTTCAAGCGGATCGAGAAGTGCGGGAAGTGGGCGGATGTCCGACGCACCCTCGCCAAGGCCAACGAGACCTACAAGCCCGACGCGCGGGTGACGGGCGCCCCGAAGGCAACAAAGGAGCCAAGAAGGGGAAAGAGGCCGACTCGGCTACCACGCGAGTGCAGGTGTCCTTTGAGCATTGCCTCGCCGACGCACAGGCTCGGGCCGCCCTGCGTGAAGAGAAGACCAAGGCGCGGTGGTCAGCGTTGATGACGAACATCGCTGTCAAGCTCGACCTACTCCGGACCAACATCGTCACGAAGAAGAGGAACACCGACCTGGCTTTCATGTTGGGTGGGGCGGACATGCTCCACAGCAACGACGAGAAGGTCAAGGCGTGGTACCTGGCAAAGCGCGGCCTCATCCTGAACCAGCTGCCGTCGACGGCGCCGCCAACTCCCACTCCCACACCCACGCCGACGACGCCACCAAGCCCGAGCGACGACGCCTCCACGACACCCAACACAGAAGCAGCTCCGACACCGCCAAGCCCGCGCACGCCGACTCCGCTGACGCCGAAGGTCGACCCCGCCGTTTGATGCGTTGCCCACGCGTCCTTTCTTTTTTTTTGTACGCCGAACTTTTCATTCGATCGCTGAACTGTGGCAAGGTGATCGCCGAACCGGGCCGCTGATCGCCGGGCTTGTGGCGTTTTTTTTGAGCGAAAATGACCAAGTTTGAATTTGCCGCGACTTGGTGGGCGGCGCCTGGAGGCGTGGTTGGGAGCTAGATCGCCCCCTGGAGCCAATCTACCGCCGGTTCGCTTCCAGGTGGCTTTTTTTGGGCGGCGGCGGCGGGGGCGGGGGGGGGGGGGGGGGGACGGCTGAAGATGCTCTAACTTAGTAGCACTAGGCTCACGCACACGCACGGACACGGCAGGACAACCTAGCCTATACCACGCTATTGTCCCAACATGATAACTTTCCTTATCCTTAACTAATCAACCGGCAAGGCTGATCACCCTAGTACTAATCCTAATCGGACTGGATTAGAACCTCACACACGTACAACTTCTAGTGCCAAATTTTGCACTTGCCTATTACCAGTTTGGATTACTCTAATGGGTCTGTCTAAGACACATCTTGATGTGACATATTTATGTCACATCTAATCTGATGTTCACTATGTTTGTGGTTTATTTTTTTTGTCTCAGTTTTTTTCCTTTTTGCTCCTTGTTGTTGTGTATTAATGGAAGCTTAGGTGTGACATCCTTAAAAAACATCTAGATGTGAATTAGACAAACTGTACTCTAATACCCGAGCCCCGCGTCGGCGAGTGCGTCTTCTTCATCTCTCACCTCCTCCGAGGTCTAGGATTTCCTATCCAACCCTTCCTCTGAGGTCTTCTCTATTTCTATGGCCTCCAATTCCACCACCTCACCCCAAACTATATTCTACACATCTCCTGTTAGATCACCTTCTGCGCGTCTTTCTTATGCATCGAGCCCCACTTCGGACTCTGGCGCAAGCGCTTCTGTGTGAAGATGCAGACAAACTACAACAAACCCACAGAGTGTGGGGCAGCCACGATAAGCAAATATCTCAGGTGCCAAGTGCTTGCAGGGAAAATTCATCGAGACCGTGAAGAACTTGCAGGAGGAATGGTTCTACATGGTCGATGTGCCCTTGAGCAACCGAGGAGGAGTCACTGCCTTCTCGGCCGCTCCTCTGGAGAGTCTCCATTCTTCGAATCCAAGGAGCTAGTCTACAAACAAAGGATTAATTTGCTCCTCCGGAGAGGCTCCATTGTTTGAATCAGTCCTTTTATTTATTATTAAGTAGGTCGCATAGTTGCCGGATTTGAAGTCCGATTTATTGACGGAGCCACACGCTAGCGGCGGTTCATGGATACTCATACGAGGAAGAGGCACTTTAGCAGTTTTGTAGGCTTAAACGGAAAAAATCATTTTTGCAAATTAATTTACCAATCGAAAGTAAATTTTAGTAAATATTTTTTTTATTATATTTGAACTTAGGAAATTCAAACCTAATTTGAATTTAGCTAAGCTTAAATGGAACCTAAAAGCCATTTGATTATTTCAAAATAAATGAAATCTTTTACAAATGAATTCCTGTACAAAACTTAACAATGTGAATTCATTTGAAGAATTCAAACTTAATTTGAATTCCAATTCAAACCTTAATTCAAACTCAGTTAAATTTGAATTCAAACAAGATAAATCCTATTTCAAATTGAAATTGAAATGTAACTCAAACCAAGTTGATAAACTTAAATGAATCTATTAAAATATTGGAGCCCATTTGAAACCTTAGTCCAATTTAGTTGAAACTTAAATTCAAGTCTAGTTGAAGTCAAATCAGTTTAAATATCAAACCATAATTCAGCCCATTTGAATTCAACCAAAGATCAAACCAACTTATGTAACCAAACTAAACAAACTTGAAAGGCACTTGAAGACCATATTCAAGTTAGAAACTCAAACTCAAAACAAACAAACCAAACCACCTGAAATTCATTTCAACAAACCCTAACCAAAACCAAATACACCTTATGCTTGTCTGTTGCTTCTTATTTGTATTCATGCAATGTATCTATAATTTTTTATTGATCCACGCTATTATATTATCTGTTTTGGATGTCTTATATGCTATTTTATATTATTTTTGGGACTAACTTATTAACCTAGTGCCCAGTGCCAGTTTCTGGTTTTTCCTTGTTTTTGACTTTTACACAAAAGGAATATCAAACGGAGTCCAAACGGAATAAAACTTTACGATGATTTTCCTTGGACCAGAAGAAACCCACGATACTTGGAGAGGAGGCCAGAAGACCTACTAGGCGGCCACAAGCTGTGGGGGATCGCCCCCTTGGCTTGTGGGCCCCTCGTAGACCTTCCGACCCTAATCTTCGCACTATAAATCCTCAAATATCCCCCCTATACCAGAGGGCACACCAAAAATATTTTTCCGCCGCCGCAAGCTTCTGTTCCCATGAGATCCCATCTTGGGGCCTTTTTCGGCACTCCGCCGGAGGGTTATTCGATCACGGAGGGCCTCTACATCAACCTTGCTGCCCTTCCGATGAAGCGTGAGTATACCACGGACCTAAGGGTCCATAGCTAGTAGCTAGATGGCTTCTTCTTCTCTCTCTCTCTCTCTCTCTCTCTCTCTCTCTCTCTCTCTGATCTTCAATACAATGTTCTCCTTGATGTTCTTGGAGATCTATTCGATGTAATCTTCTTTTGCGGTGCGTTTGTTGAGATCCGATGAATTATGGATTTATGATCAGATTATCTATGAATATTATTTGAGTCTTGTCTGAACTCTTTTATGCATGATTGAGGTAGCTTAGTATTTCTCTCCGATTTATCGATTTGGTTTGGCCTACTAGATTAGTTTTTCTTGCAATGGGAGATTTGCTTTGTGATGGGTTCAATCTTTTGGTGTCCTCACCCAGTGATAGAAGGGGCATCGAGGCGCGTATTGTATTGTTGCCAGTCGGTTTATTTGTCACAGACGTGATGCCTATATTCATGATCATTGCCTTCGATATCGTAATAACTTTGCGCTTTTCTATCAATTGCTCAATAGTAATTTGTTTACTCACCGTATGCTTTATTCAATAGAGAAGCCTCTAGTGAAACCTATGGCCCCTGGGTCTATTTTCCATCATATATTTTCAGATCTATGAACCAAAAACCCTAAAAATACCTTGCTGCAATTTATTTATATTTACTTTATTTTGCCTTTTATTATCTATCTCTATTAGATCTCACTCTTGCAAGTGACCGTGAAGGGATTGACAACCCATTTTTCGTGTTGAGTGCAAGTGTTTATTAGTTTGTGCAGGTGTGTATATTGGGGACTTGCTTGTGCCTCCTACTGGATTGATACCTTGGTTCTTAACTGAGGGAAAACTCATATCTACTTTGCTGCATCACCCTTTCCTCTTCAAGGGAAAAATCCACGCTAGCTCAAGAAGTAGCATCCCTTGGCATGAATTATGTTCTTACATTGTTATGTTATTTCCAACGTTAGATTGCGAGGAGTGCATCCCTTGTGACTGTGAGGAGTGCACCAGTGACATCAACCAAGGAAAATTTCACCTTTATCATCTATGCCCAGTATTTTCTATGCATTGTAGAAATGTCATGATAAGAGTGTGAGTTTTAGGCTTATGTTACACTATTGCATGGACATAGTAGAATAAACTTAGGTCATTACCTTGTTCCTTGTAACAACGTGTAGTGATGCTTAGTTGCTAGGAGCAATATTCAAAGAGGCTCTGTTATGGTTGACTTAATTAATGAACCATCTGGGCGGATTGGCCTTGATTGGGTTATCGAGTGTGTTGTTGGTGGCGAATGCTACCCAGGTATCAAAGGAATTGTACGAGTTCAAAGTGGAGTAGCCTCATGGAGCAAGAGAAAGGTCTTAGAAACAGGGGAATGCGAGGATGATTGTAGCGTCGCCCCTCGCGGATGGGGCACCGTGTGTCTTGGGCGAGTGATGTCCTGTCGTGGCGCTGAGAGAATGAGCTTGACGCATTTTACCGCTTCCATGATACTAGGACGAACGCGATGGACCATGGGCTCTGGCCTTTCCTTGGGAGGAAGGAGACTTGGGCTCAACGGGGGAGGTATCCAGGGTGGCGGAAACTGCTGGCCTCAGAGCTTCTACAACTGGGCCCTCCGAAATCTCCTCGGGCCGGGTGGATGGTCCGGTCATCAAATTGCCATGCAACCGGACCCATACAAATAGCTCTATACGTCTAGGCTATCCGACACCCCTCAACATCAACCCATATGTAGGGCGGATATGACCACGTTTGACTGACAAGAGATACCCTCGTCAAAACCCATCGGTCCGCCGGGCGCCTCCACGGTCTGGCGAGGACGTATTTATGGCGCCACTTCACCGCGCCACTCGAGGGGCCAAACCCAACTATTTAAGCTGGGCGGCGAGGCTAACCCTAGCCCGTCCCCATTCTCCTCCTCTCCTTCCCGTCCGTGCCACTTCCGACCCCCTACGAGCACCAGCCCGCTCCGCACTCGCCATCTGTCGGCCGCCATCGTCTGCACAAAATGACCTACTACAATATCCACGAGGAGGACATGAAGCAGTAGGAGTTCTTCACGCTCGAGGACAACAAAGAGGAGGCGCCGACGATTCGCCCTGCGGTCGACGACCATGAGGCCGGCGGCTCTCGCAACGAGGTCATCAACATGTGCTACGGCAAGTAGTTTGATAGTTTTCAGTTTGTTCTATGTTTTGTGTTCGGAGATAAAAAACGGATGTTGCATAAGTATTGTGGAAATGAGGATTTGAAAATAAGAAGTGTGGTTGCAATGTCTAAGAATGAGGGATGACCGTACGGTGTTCATGGACGCCGATGTTTAGGTGGCCACATTTTGCGTGTTCCTCTTGTGGATGCTCTAAGGATACGTCGTGGGGAGCGACGCGGGCGTGACCATGCCAGGGAAAAGAAGAAGCTGATGGGTGGTCAGACAGATAGATCTCATTCAGTTTTTTTTTCTTGCGGGAAGACCCTCATTTGCCTTCTTTTAGGAAAGTCATCATGACGATTTTTATTGATCTGGAATCACAGTTACATCATCATATAGAACAATCCGAATAAAACCTGGAGGTTCCTCCCAAGAATGGTTCCCCTCACTAAATCTAGCCAGATTATGGGCTGCTCTATTAGCTTCAATAATGGGAAGACCCTCATTCAGCTTAATGGTCCAACGGTATTATTTGCTGCCACATGGCCCTGCCGAGTCGGCCAGGACTAACATAGAACGGTTCATTTTTGTTTTGTTTTGCGAAATAGAACCGTTCAATTTTAATCGAACGGTCGTCAACGTTTTTTGTAGTTTTTTATGCAATACTAGTAGTTATCAATGAAAAATTCTAGAGTGGTAGTTTTTGTGAACCTAATCATAATTTTTTGTTTGGGGGGAAACCTAATCATAATCGTGATAGCTTTACGGTATTTACTCCATGTACGTCACACATGCAGTTAGCGCTTGCTGCTGTGATCTAGACTACCTTTTTTTATAACTACTTCCTCTGTTCCCAAACATAAGTCTGTTTTAGAGATTCTGATAAAAGACTATGTAGGAAACAAAATGAGTGAATCTACGCTCTAAAATATTTGTATGTATATTGTATGTAGTTTGTATTAAAATATCTAAAAAAGACTTATATTTAGAAACGAAGAGAGTACAAAGCAAGTAATTTGACTACAAAATTTAATTACATCAATTAGGTGTCACATAAAATAAATATTAATATATTAATTATTGAGCAATGTCTAATCCTAACAAAATCTCATATGTGAAGTACATATTTTGGAAGTGGAAAGAATACTAGCACTCGTGCACAGATACTTAAAGAAATCGTCCCCGCAAAAGAAAGATACTTAAAGAAATCAGAGTGAATGAATTATACTATATCTTTTACCCTACGTCGCGCATAGCACAACGTAGCCACACCGATCGATGTTACTGTAAGCGCTTCCAGAGCTGCTTCAACAGTAAACATCGTCTTGAAACATACTACGAGGTAACTAATATGACTCTACTACAAGACTACAAACAAAGGATTAATGTGCCCTCACTACAATCCGGTCACCTCCACCGGCTATGTAGCTAGATCCATCTCGACGAAGCTTATCACGTCGATGAAGCCAGCACCTTCTCCCCGGCCACGTTCTTGGACCGGCCGGTCGGACACCACGCCGCCGCTTGGCTTCGTACGCACCCATCTTCGAAGCTACCACGACTTCTTGCAGATCCTCTCGTGCGCGACGCCATGCATGTCTTCCAGTGCCTTCTCCCACACGGCGTGCGGCACGATCCCGCTCTTCCACACCCCTGGCCGCCGATATGCTTCTTTGCACAGGACATGGGCGACCTGGTTGCCCTCGCGGTATATGTGCTGCAGCTGGTATGTCGAGAAGTGCTTAAGCAGAGTCTTGATCTCCTGTTGCATGGACAGCGGTATACGCGTCTGCGTCCCCTTGCCGGTCAGGAGCTCCACCAGCACCTGGTCGTCGCCTTCCACCACCAGCCCGCCACAGAAGAAACTCATCGCGAGCCGCAGCCCGTAGATCAGTGCTCGCGCCTCCACTATCCCCACCGTCGAGTGCTCCGTCGGCTCGGCGAAGGCGACGAGGACGTGGCCGTTGCAGTCACGGATGGCGCCGCCGATGCTCGCCCGGCCGGACCCGTCGTGGTAAACGGATCCGTCGAAATTCAGCTTGAACCAGCCCATCGGAGGAGCCTCCCACCTCACCATGAGGCGGCTGGGATGGAAGGGAGGGGAGGAGGCCGACAACGAGGTGAAGCTGGGCGGAGGCGCAAACGGGATCCTGCTACAGAGAGGAGCAAAGGAGGGAGCAAACGAGGCAGGGGCAGCGATGCACGCCATGCCGCAAGCGATCTCTTCTGTTTTTCTTGCGTCCCGCAAATGAGGAAGAAAGCCCTAGCTTATGGGAGAGCGAATTTATGGTGCTCGAGGTATTCGGCTAGTCGGATTCGAATTCGGTTTTGGTTTTACCGCGTGCGTCGACCAGCTCGCGTTGCTGTCCAATCGCCCGAGCGTGATTCGGCGTCTCGTGGGTCATGGCGCACAACGTGCCCAGTTTTTTTTTCTTGAACTTCACAACGTGCCCAGGTTCATTGGAGCATCTGTAGCAGATCCGTATAACTTAGCCGGGTGCCTTTTTCCGACGGTTTTACGGGACGGACAAAAAAAAACAGCCCGAGCAGATATGGTAAAGACGGCCCGGCTCGTAAAACATTTGCGGGAGGCACGTAAACCGCCTGCGATTCCGGTATATATGCCGGCTCCGGGTCGATTTAGGGTTCACATCCGGCTTTTCCCCATCCACCTTCGCCGCGTTTCCTCTCATCAAGCGAGAAATCCCGTGAACTTCTGCCTCAATTTGTGGCGCATTTACCCACCCGAACTTGCCGGAGATGTCGTCGGCGGGTGCCAGTTGGGGTGGCTGAGGGGGGGCCGGCGGCCACCGCGGCAGGCCGCCTCGCAAGCGCGGCCACGACGAGGAGGCTGGGAGCTCCTCCCTCCGCCTTCCGGTGCCGGAATGGTGCAAGGAGGAGGTGCGCCGCCATGGCACGCGGTCTGAAAGTGCAACTAATCACCTGGTGGGTTTGGTATTTAATAACAACATATATGTCATTGAAGTAATGCCTATTTAAAGATACATTTCAAGAAAGTTCAATGTTATGATAGCAAGGACATGTGATTATGGACCCCTCAAAATGCTAAGGAAACATATCGGAAAAATCTCCAAGATCCTTTATTTTTGGTTAAGTGATCATGAATCATTTGCTCAAGTGCTTGAAGATATTGCTCCAAAAACCCTCAACCAATTTCTCATACCAATCTGTCCAAATCCCTAAAGTGAAAATCGGTCCCACCAAAACTCCCCACATCCGGACCCACCAAGTTACTCAAGAAAGAGCCACATGCCAAACCCTAGCAACTCGGTACAGCTGAGATGGCATTCGGTCCCACCAAAGTGAAGTGACAAAATTTCTGTTCCCCAATCGATCTCATTTCGGAATTACCGAAATGAATCGATTGGAACTACCATTCGGTCTTAGCGAAAAGCCTAACTTTTGAATCTTTTGCACTGTTCGGCTCACCGAGAATTCTATTGGGTATCACCGACTTGTGTATAAAGTTTATAACTGTTGGATTTTTGGTGATGGCTATTTATACCCCCTCCACCCCACCTACTCTCTAAAAGAGCCATCAAAACGAAACTACATTTCCAACATTCATTTCTTAGAGAGAACTACCTACGCTTGTGTTGAGATCAAGGCATCCAATCCAACCATTTGAACCTTGATTTCTAGCCTCCCAAGTTGCTTTCCACCACAATCCTTCTACCAAAACCAAATATGTGAGAGAGTGATTGAGTGTTGAGGAGACTATCTTTTGAAACACAAGAGCAAGGAGTTCATCATCAACAACAACATCTATTACCTTTTGGAGGGTGGTGTCTCCTAAATTGTTTAGGTGTCACTTGGGAGCGTCACTTGGGAGCCTCCAACATCATGTGGAGTTGAACCAAGGAGTTTGTAAGAACAAAGAGATCGCCTACTTCGTGAAGATCTACCCGGGTGAGGCTAGTCCTCCGTGGGCATAAGTCATGATGGAATAGACAAGGTTGCTTCTACGTGGAGCCCTCCGTGGACTCGCGTAGTCGTTACCCTCCGTGGGTTGACGTCTCCATCAACGTGAATGTAAGATAGCACCACCTATCGGAACCACGCCAAAAATCACCGTGCCTTCATTGCGTTTGATTTCTCCGATCACTCATTTACGTTCATATGCAAAGTCCTTACTTTCCGCTGCACAACCCTTAGACATGCACGTGTAGGGTGATACTTGTCTTGGTAGAATTACTAAATTTTGCCTACAACTAAAATTTGGGAAAATAATATGTTTATTTGGTCAAGTAGTCTAATCACCCACCCCTCCCCCTCTAGACATACGTTCGATCCTACAAGTGGTATTAGAGCTTTGCTCTTCATTGCATTGGTTTCACAACCTAGGTGAAAGGATCGATATGGTTGACTAGAGGGGGGGGTGAATAGGCAACTCACAATTTTTAGTTTTTTTACCAAAATAAACTTAGCATCAAAATAGGTCGTCTAGATGTGCAACTAGGTGAGCAACCTATATGAGGCAACAAAAACAAGCACACAAGAAAGAAAGGGATACAACACAATAAAAGCTTGCACAAGTAAAGGTAAGAGATAACCAAGAGTGGAGCCGGTGGAGACGAGGATGTGTTACCAAAGTTCCTTCCCTTTGAGAGGAAGTACATCTCTGTTGGAGCGGTGTGGAGGCACAATGCTCCCCAAGAAGCCACTAGGGCCACCGTATTCTCCTCACGCCTTCACACAATGCGAGATGCCGTGATTCCACTATTGGTGCCCTTGAAGGCGGCAACCGAACCTTTACAAACAAGGTTGGGGCTATCTCCACAACTTAATTGGAGGCTCCCAACGACACCATGAAGCTTCACCACAATGGAATATGGCTCCACGGTGACCTCAACCGTCTAGGGTGCTCAAACACCCAAGAGTAACAAGGTCCGCAAGGATTTAGTGGGGGGAATCAAATTTCTCCTGGTGGAAGTGTAGATCGGGGCCTTCTCAACCAATCCATAGAAAATCAACAAGTTTGATTGGCTAGGGAGAGAGATCGGGCAAAAATGGAGCTTTGAGCAACTATGGAGCTTGAGGGAAGAGGTACTCTTCTTGGGGAAGAAGACCCCCTTTATATAGTGGGAGAAAAGATCCAACCGTTATCCCCTCACTCAGCCCGCGCGGTGCGGTACTACTGCACACAGCCACAGTACTACTGCAAAGGGTTGCGGTACTACCGCTGCAGGGTCGGTACTACCTCTTGCGCGGTAGTGACCAGACGAGGGCCTGTTGCAAAGTGCAACAAGCGGAAGAACCGCCGACGCGGTACTACCGCGCGCCCCTACGGTACTACCGTAAGGCAGGGCTCAACTGGCGCTGGAAATGCACGGAATAAATAAATTACTTCTGTAACTAGTTCCGCTGAGTTTGGAGCTGTGCAAAAATCTGACACGGTACTACCGCTCACAGGGAGTGGTACTACCGTGTAGGAGCGGAAGTAAAAAATTACATCTGCGCCTACTTCCGCATGTGTCAGCATCAGGGCTGGAGGCAGTGGTACTACCGCTCACCAGGAGCAGTACTACCGCTCACCAGGAGCGGTACTACCGCTGGGCCCTGCGGTACTACCGCAAGCCCCTGCGGTACTACTACTCCCTTGAGCAGTATTACCGCACGCCACAGACACTTTAGCATTTGGCAGCCTTCATATCGCAGAGACAAGGATAAACGGACACTGCTCCATCAAAGCAAAGGAAAGGTGGTGCAAAGGAACAGATGTGTACGTGTTGATTCCACCCTAACCTTTCCGAAGCAGACCCCTCTTAATAGTACGGATTTCCTATGACTCAAATCCACCAAAAAGAAACGTAGAGAACTATTAGCAGCTGAGTTGTCAATTCAATCACACCTGGAAGACTTAATATCTGCAGCAAAGTATTTAGTAGCAAAGTAGTATGGAAGTAACGGTAACAGTGGCAAAAGTAACAGTAGGAGTTTTGTAGTAATTGTAACAGTGGCAACGGAAAAGTAACTAAGCAAAGGTCAATATGTGAAAAGCTCGTAGGCATTGGATCAGTGATGGATAATTATGTCGGATGTGATTCCTCATGTAACAGTTATAACCTAGTGTGACACAGAACTAGCTCCAGTTCATCAATGTAATGTAGGCATGTATTCCGAATATAGTCATACGTGCTTATGGAAAAGAACTTGCATGACATCTTTTGTCCTACCCTCCCGTGGCAGCGGGGTCCTATTGGAAACTAAGGGATATTAAGGCCTCCTTTTAATAGAGTACCGGACCAAAGCATTAACACTTAGTGAATACATGAACTCCTCAAACTACGGTCATCACCGGGAGTGGTCCCGATTATTGTCACTTCGGGGTTACCGGATCATAACACATAGTAGGTGACTATGGACTTGCAAGATAGGATCAAGAACTCACATATATTCATGAAAACATAATAGGTTCAGATTTGAATTCATGGCACTCGGGCCCTAAGCATTAAGCATAGCAAAGTCATAGCAACATCAATCTCAGAACATAATGGATACTAGGGATCAAACCCTAACAAAACTAACTCAATTACATGATAAATCTCATCCAACCCATCACCGTCCAGGAAGCCAACGATGGAATTACTCACACACGGCGGTGAGTATCATGAAATTGGTGATGGAGGATGGTTGATGATGACGACGACGACGGATTCCCCTCTCCGGAGCCCCGAACAGACTCCAGATCAACCCTCCCGAGAGAGATTAGGGCTTGGCGGCGGCTCCGTATCGTAAAACGCGATGAATCCTTATCTCCGATTTTTCTCTACCCGAACGTAAATATATAGAGTTGGAGTTGACGTCGGTGGAGCCTCAGGGGGCCCACGAGGCAGGGGCGCGCCCTAGGGGGGTGGGCGCGCCCTCCACCCTCATGGACAGGGTGTGGGCCCCCTGATGCTAATTCTTTCGCCAGTATTTTTATATATTCCAAAAATATTCTCCGTGAAGTTTCAGGTCATTCCGAGAACTTTTATTTCTGCACAAAAATAACACCATGGCAATTCTGCTGAAAACAGCGTCAGTCCGGGTTAGTTCCATTCAAATCATGCAAGTTAGAGTCCAAAACAAGGGCAAAAGTGTTTGGAAAAGTAGATACATTGGAGGTGTATCAACTCCCCCAAGCTTAAACCTTTGCTTGTCCTCAAGCAATTCAGTTGACAACTGAAAGTGATGAAGAAAAACTTTTACAAACTCTGTTTGCTCTTGTTGTTGTAAATATGTAAGGCCAGCATTCAAGTTTTCAACAAAGATTATGAACCAACCATATTCACAATAACACTTAGGTCTCATGTTTACTCATATCAATGGCATAATCAACTAGCGAGCAATAATAATAAATCTTGGATGACAACACTTTCTCAAAACAATCATAATATGATATAACAAGATGGTATCTCGCTAGCCCTTTCTGAGACCACAAAACATAAATGCAGAGCACCTCTGAAGATCAAGGACTGACTAGACATTGTAATTCATGGTAAAAGAGATCCAGTCACAGTTATACTCAATGTAAATTAATAGTAATGCATGCAAATGATAGCGGTGCTCTCCAACTGGTGCTTTTTAATAAGAGGATGATGACTCAACATAAAAGTAAATAGATAGGCCCTTCGCAGAGGGAAGCAGGGATTTGTAGAGGTGCCAGAGCTCGATTTTTGAAATAGAGATAAATACTATTTTGAGTGGCATATTTTCATTGTCAACATAACAACCGAGAGATTTTGATATCTTCCATGCTACACACATTATAGGCGGTTCCCAAACAGAATGGTAAAGTTTATACTCCCCCACCACCAACAAGCATCAATCCATGGCTTGCCCGAAACAACGGGTGCCTCCAACTAACAACAGTCCTGGAGGAGTTTTGTTTGCAATTATTTTGATTTGGTTTAAGCATGGGACTGGGCATCCCGGTTACCGACCATTTTCTCGTGAGTGAGGAGCGGAGTCCACTCCTCGTGAAAATAACCCACCTAGCATGGAAGATATAGACAACCCTAGTTGATCAATGAGCTATTCGAGCATACAAAACAGAATTTCATTTGAAGGTTTAGAGTTTGGCACATACAAATTTACTTGGAACGGCAGGTAGATACCGCATATAGGAAGGTATGGTGGACTCATATGGAATAACTTTGGGGTTTATGGAAGTGGATGCACAAGCAGTATTCCCGCTTAGTACATGTGAAGGCTAGAAAAAGAATGGGAAGCGACCAACTAGAGAGCGACAACAGTCATGAACATGCATTAAAATTAATCAACACTGAGTGCAAGCATGAGTAGGATATAATTCACCATGAACATAAATATCGTGGAGGCTATGTTGATTTTGTTTCAACTACATACGTGAACATGTGCCAAGTCAAGCCACTCGAATCATTCAAAGGAGGATACCACCCTATCATACCACATCACAACCATTTTAATAGCATGTTGGCACGCAAGGTAAACCATTATAAACTCCTAGCAAATTAAGCATGGCATGAGCAACTATAATCTCTAATTGTCATCACAAATATATTTCATTCATCATAGGATGAATCATGAACGATGAACTAATCATATTTACAAAAACAAGATAGGTCGAGTTCATACCAGCTTCTCCCATCTCAATCAGTCCATCATATATCATCATTATTGCCTTTCACTTACACGACCGAATGGTGTGGATAATAATAATAATAATAGTGCACGTGCATTAGACTAAGTTGGAATCTGCAGGCATTTAATACAAAGGAGAAGACAAGGTAACATGGGCTCTTGGTTAAATCAACAATAATGCATGTTAGAGCCACTCAACATGTTCATCATGGTCTTCTCCTCTCGACCCCCAAAGAAAAGAAAAGAAATAAAATTATTTACACGGGAAAGCTCCCAACAAGCAAAAGAAGAACGAGAAATCTTTTCGGGTTTTCTTTTAATTACTACTACTACAGGCATGGAAAGTAAACTAGCTAAGAGCTACAACTAATTTTTTTGGTTTTTCTTAAGGTTATTCAAATACACAAGAAGAAGGCTTAAAACAGAAAATAAACTAGCATGTATAGTACAATGAAAAAGTATGAGCACCGACAACTGGCATGAGTGTGTGAACATGAATGTAATGTCGTTGAGAAATACATACTCCCCCAAGCTTAGGCTTTTGTCCTAAGTTGGTCTATGCCCATGGATCAAAGTGGTCCTCTCCTGTGTACTAAGGAGGATCCTCGGGGTGCCACTAGTTGGCCAGCTCTTCCGGATCGCATTGATAAACAGACTGTCGATAAGGGTGAGGAGATGGCTCAGGCTTAGGCTCTGGGGATCATGTTCGCTCCCAATATGCATAAGTGTCATCAGGCAGGATGATGTATGTGCCTGAATGAATGTTAAACAAAGAAGGTGCAGGCAGGGTATTAATCTGACAAGTATTTTCACTGAATACCAGGTTATAAACACTACAAAAAATACACTTCCGTGATGATACGTGTTTGTCACAGTAGGTCGCGTTTTTTGTCATGCATGTACATCCATGACAAATTTATGACAGAATCAAGATAGTCATACCTGTGCTGTCGTAAAAGTGTTCCATGACATTACCAAAATTATCATCACGGAAGTGTCCACTTCCATGACGATAAATCGCGCGTCACAGAAGTGCTTTTGTCAAGGGTGACCGACAGGTGGCATCCACCGTAATGGAACGCCGTTAAGCTATCGGGTCGGGTTTTGGATCCGATAACCCGTTAACAGCCCCGACCAATGGGGATTTTCCACGTGTAAAATCATCATTGGCTGGAGGAAACACGTGTCGGCTCACCGTTGGGACAGATGTCATCCGCTCATTGCACCGAAGGCGCCTATGATACGACGACACGTGGCACGGCCCAATAGAGGCCCATTCCTGTGAAAAGGCCGGCCCTTATGACTTGGTCAAAAGGTGCCGGGCCGGCCCACGGAAAGCCTGTTAACGGCCTGTTCGCATATAGCCCATTTACAGCCCGCTAACCCAGGGCCCGTTACGCCCTATCCGAATTAGGCCCAGTAGCGTCATCTGGGCCGTCCAATATGATTCAGCCCGTTTTAACTTCCGGCCCATGTGTGGCCCATGACTTCTTTCGGCCCATATGAGGACCTTTGTAACTCTTGGCCCATTAACGGCCCGTGGTGAAACTGGCCCGTAATGAACAGTGTATCACTTTATACCCATTAACGGCCCGTTATTCCATTGGGCCGTTTCCAGCCCAAGTTATCTTTCGGCCTTCTCAGGGCCCATTGATTCTTGGGCTCATTTGCAGCATTCGGTTACATACGGCCCGTTACTGTCATTTTCTGCTTGTGGGCCAAATTCAGCCCGTCGTTACAGTCGGCCCGTTTGCGGACCGTTAATACGTTGGGCCGTTTTCATGTAAAAAAACCCGTTGGGCTGTTTTCATAGAGTTATCAAATACGGCCTATTAACGGCCCGTTATGGTCCACGAATAGTACGGCCCATGATTGGCGAAATGATGATACGCCCCGTAGAAGGCCCATGGATCCTACGGCCCGTATGAGGCCCATGGATAGTACGGCCCGTAGAAGGCCCATGGATCGTACGGCCCGTAGAAGGCCCATGGACCCTACGGCCCGTAGAAGGCCCATGGACCCTAAGGCCCGTATAGAAGGCCGATGGATCCTACGGCCGGACGAAGGCCCATGGATCATACGGCCTGCAGGAGGCCCATGGTTACAACAGTCCGTGTGTTGCCATGATTATTTTGGCCTAGTTACCAAAAATAGGCTATTGTGGCCACTAGAAAAAACAGAAAAAGAACTGCAGTGACTACAAGCAAACAACTAAACAAGACAATAAGGAAATAAATAAGCAAGCAATTAACGCTAGCCTATTACCGCTATTACACATATTACATCCACTGGGCATCAAAGTTCGCCACCAGTGCAAATATAGGGAACAAAGCAGCACATTACATACACTGGCCGTCAAAATTGGCCACCAGTGCAAATAAACGCGGCAGCAAAACAAGAGCATAACTGAAACAACTTCAGAAGAGCTCAAGAAACGTTATCCTGGGTATCCACCATGCTGGCAATAAGCTTAGCAAGCTGATTAGCTTTGTCCTGTTTGGCGCTAAAATCCTCCAACGCTTGCTGTTGCACCAGAAAGTATGCATCTGAATGCTCCAGGGACTTCCGCAGTCCTTCCGCTTCTTGTCGCAGCACAGCTGATCGATGTCTTTCAGCTTGTAGTTGAGACTCAAGAAACCGAACTGATTCAGACAGTGAGTTTGAATAGCTTGTGCAAGCGGTAGTGGCCAGTAACTCGAACACTAAACCAAGACAGGACTTTGGGGTTGTCTCGCTGTCTTCAAGATAGTCTTCCTTAGCTGTTTTATCAGCTTTGTTGGAGACCAACAAGGATGTGTCACTATCCTGAACCTTATCTGCATTACTTCCTTTACCATTGCTTAATAAGGCACTCTTCCCCAATATTCTGTCAGCATTCTAAAAGAAGAAACAAGCAGACACATAACAAGTTTAGCATGTACTAGTATATGAAACTCATTTCGGTGAACCAGTTCATTAGTAAGGTGGACAGGATTAAACTACCAAGTCTTCTATTGCCAAGTACTAGTACATAATAAAAGCATCAAACAAACATATATCTATGTCCTATGGTCACTGCATTGTCTTGCCAAATCAAAATAGAGACACGGTTCAAATCATATCAGTTCAAGACAAAGCAGCAGTGAAAGAATACAAAGCGTGGGAAACTACACGGCACAACAAGATTTCAGATGGGTACCACGGGTCTACATGTACAACAACACTATTGGCTCTGTTGTGATGCTAGTAATGTGCATGATATGAAAGTCAACTGTATACACAATTGAAATTGAAATCAACAGAGCTATTGATAAGAGCAAACCTGTTAAAGAAACATGCGTGAACATACCTGCTGTGCCATTGGAGTTTCGATTGGATCCTTCAATTTAAAAATAAGTTTGTATGAGTAAATACAGTGATACAAGAGCAAAGCAATCATAGTTAAAAAAGGCGCGCCTAAGCGAGCGCTTAAGCGCGCCTAGGCTCTAGGCGTTGGCAAAACGCATTGCGCATAACTACGCATAATCTGTGCATAACTGCGCATAAGCATGCGCTTTGGTCAGTAAAGCGCAAGGCGGTGGCAAAACGCACAATTAACGCCTAGCGCTTTTTTGAACTATGATAGCAATGGAATCTTAAATTAGAACAGTTGTTCTTCAGGTTTAGGCACTTGTTCTACATGAACAGAGTACAGTAAGACGCAAGAATATAATACTTAAAAATAGAAAATGAGCTCATAGACCTTACCACATTCTTGGTTCGGGACCAGTACAGAACAAGGCGTTCCCAGTCATCGTCCAGTAAATGTGTCTCAGGAGAACGTAAGGGAATTTGATGAGTTTCTTTGCCGGTGAAGTACGTTTTCTTCAGGTAATTCCGATACTGCCACCAAGCATTCTTGAAGATAGCAGAGGTATTAGCACAGGTTACCTCATCCTGAGTTTCCAAATCGGTCCTTCTCTATAGAGAAAAATGGGAAAATTTGTTGTATTATAACCATCATGGAGGTAGGATGTATGGGACGAAGCAAAGTAATTGCCATGAATAACATTACTTACACATAACTCCTGGACAAACACCTGCAACTGGCATTTTCCTTCATCTTCAGTATAATATTTCCAAGATGGGAAGATACGCACATACGATTTAACAACATCAAATGCGATAGATGCTAAACTACGACTAGCTGGTTGTGCTTCCTCCACAGGAATAGGCGTACTAACTGGTGGAGTTGGGGTTCGCCGTGATAGTACTGGCCCTTTGGGCACTGGAGCTGCCTTACTAACTGCTCTTGTTTGGGAGCTCTGTGGTGGAGATGGTGCTGTGTCAACAGGAACTGGGTTACTATCGGCTGGGGTTGGGGTTAGATTGGGTGAAGCTGGTTCTCTGTCCATCGCAGTAGGGGTACAATCTGCGAGAGTTTGGGTTATGTGTGGTAGGGCTGGTTCTTGTGCATGTACAACCGGGGTGCTATCTCCACCAAGAGGTAGCACTGTTTTATTTGAAGACCGTGTTTTTAGTCCGCTAGATACTGGCATCACCCGCTCCAATTCAAATGGCTGATAAACAGGAAACATAGTTGAATGTACAGACATTGTATGAGAGACAGATGCAATAGATAGTGTGGAAAAAAGAGGGCATGAAATAGTTGACATGTATATTGTTTAACTAAAACGGATAGCATGACATAATTTCACATATATGATGTCTATCTAAACTGGATAGCATAGCATAACATAATTCAAAGATATGATGAATAACTAAACAGGATCGCATGACATAATTCACCTACATGTTATCTAAGTAATCAGGATCGCATCATTTAATTCACATATGTGATTTATATGCTAAACAGAGGGCATTCGATATGATGTCTGAACTAAGAACATGGTGTTGAATATTGTGTATATGATGTCTAAACTATGCAATGCAAGACACCGTATGCATGATATGAGCAGTATAACCGTGCCAAGTTAGAGCATACACCTCAGTGGGGGAATAGGACTGGTCATCTGTCTCTGAATCCATCTCTGAGGAGCTATCGGGACCCAACAAGAGATCTGCTTCGACAGGTAGCACTGTCTGCTCTGAAGGCCTTGTTTTCACTCCAGATTTTTCCATCTCCCACCCAAATGGCTGATTCACAGGAAGAGTAGTTTAATGTACAAACATTGTCGACAAATGGAAATGTAATGAAGAAAAGGATGGGCAAGATATCATTCAAATATATGATGCCTGGTTAAACAGGATGGCATTGCACATTTCACATATATTATGGCTGGCTAAAAGACATGAGACTGCATAATTCCCATATATGATATAGAAACTAAACAGGTGGCATTACAGAACATGTCTAAACTAAGCAGATGACATATATGATGTCAAAAGTAGGCACTGCAAGGCAACATATGCATGATATGACTAACATCATCATGCCAAGGTAGAGCAAACACCTTGGGGGGTAAATAGGAGTGGTCAGCGGCGTCTGAATCCGCCTCAGAACAGATATCTTCCTCTGGATTACAATCTGGAGAGGGGTGGGGAGGGTTTGCCATTGAACCCACCATGGAGCGATGTCTGCATGACATTGTATTGCCGCGCAAAACTCTTCTCTTTTTCTCTACATGTTCAGCATGACTGTGTACAATATCTGACATGCATACGAAAAAAATATGGTGAGATTATGTAAGGAGAGCATGCAGAAATTTAGAGTGATGGTAACAACCAGTGGATCGACGTTTTTCCGTTGAACCAAAATAGCCCTAATGGATCGACGTGAATGTATAGTAATAAGTGATGCAACAAGTGTACAACCTCTTTGCCGTAGCCGTGTCGACCTCAGCATCATTGGGTTGGTCGCTGAAGCAGTTGAGGCAGAGGTGGCTGTCGGAGGTGTGGAGGAAGATCTGAGGAATCTGTAGACGGCGTCCAGGGCACTGCTCTGTTGTGATGGATCGTTCTGTCGTTGGAGCAGCTCCGGTGAGCCGTAAGACGTCAAGGCTGAAGCAGCACAAGACAGACATCGTCAATCTCAAGTGGGATTCTAATAGCATCTCCAATAGATGATGTAAAATGGATGTAAAATTAACATCACCAAAAACCACCTGACTACAACAGATGAGGTAAAAACTGTTGACTCTGAACTTAACTGTCGAAACTGAAATTTACTGTGGAATCTGAATGCTACTGTCGAAACTGAACGCAATGGTAGCAGAGAGGCACTTGACATGTAGTTTAGGGAGGGCCTGCAGTTCATCTTCAACCTGCACCCCCCTGAGCCGCCAGCCACCACCGGCCGAACCGCCGGCCCCAGTGCCGCCTCCCCGCCCCGAAACAACTCGCCACCGCCGCCCCGGCCAGCCCTCTAGGCCTCTCGCCCCCACCCTGAACCCTAAGATAGATAGTGGGGTACCTCTCCGGCGAGCCCCCGTCCCCGCTGCGGGTGGTTCTTCCTTAACTCCGGCGAGCCCCCCAACCCCTGAAAATTGACAGACCCAAAAGTCGATTCAGTCGACTGAAGTGTGGCTTAATTGGAGCAGAGCAGCAGCACGAGCAAGCGGGAGAGCAGCAGCAGCAGCTGGGCGAGCGAGTGATCGAGCGAGAGCCGGAGCAGCAGCAGCACGAGCGAGCGAGAGCCGGAGCAGCAGCAGCAGCACGAGCGAGCGAGAGCCGGAGCAGCAGCAGCAGCAGATCCGGCTGGTATGGACGCCACCGCCGAAGGGGCCTCGCACTGGGGGAGAGCCGTCGTTAAGATGTCGCCCGCGGCGCCGGCTTCAAGGTAGCCGCTCCATGGGGGTGCGGGATGGAGCACCGTCGGCGCTAGGAGGTCGAGTTAATGAGAAGGTGCGATCGATGAGTGTAAAAGCTCTTTGGTGGCGCCGAGTAGGCCTCGGCTTCGTCCGAGGAGTCGGTGAGGATGCTGCGGTTCCGATGGAGCAGGTTAAGGTGGCGCTGTGGGGATGGAGCAGCCGCGATAGACGAGGCGATCGTCGGAGCAGCTCCTTGGAGGTGGAGGACGGGGCGGCTGAACCGGCGGGACGGCGAGATGGACGACGGATCCTCATCCGGGGAGGTGGACGAGGGACGTTGAGCTGTTGCGGTGGACGACGTCGTCGGCGAAGAGGCTCCGGCTGGGCAGCGGTGACGTAGCGGACGGAGGAGGGTGGGGTTTCGTGGCTGGAGCGGAGAGGTTAAGGCCGCCTGGGATTTTGAATGGCGAAAAGGGGGCGATGGGAGGGGGTGAAGCATGACTTAGGGACGCGCTTGTCCAAAATGTAGGGTGTGTTACAAAAGTACCCCCCACCGATTTGAACTAGCGGCCCTTTCGGCTCAGGGTTAGAAGGGGGATTTCGCGTGTCGGGATTTGGCAGCTGGAGGGAGTTTTCGCGCGCGTTGTAATTTCGGGATAGCAAGGCGCGGGTTGTGAAGGCGCCAGTTTTGGGAGCACGATATCTGAATTTTCGGGATATAACAAGACGCGGGTTGAATTTTAGGGACAAGCCTAACGTGTAGTAATATTGTACTTGTACGTACCAAATCAATTCGCACTTCCCTCAACCAAAAAGAAAACGAAAAAAATAAAACTATTCACACCACACAAAGAGAGAGTCTTGCCCCGTTTTACTATACAAATGCTATTCAAAGCTACTCCCTCCTTCCATCTATATAGGGCCTAATGCGTTTTTCGATGCTAACTTTGACCAAATATTAGAGCAATGATATATGACATGCAACTTACACAAAGCACACCGTTAAATTCGTCTGTGAAAGGTTCTTTCAATGATATAATTTTCACATTGTGCATGTCATGTACTATTAATCTTGTCAATAGTCAAAGGCGGTCTTAAAAATCTCATTACGCCCTATATAGATGGAAGGAGGGAGTATGAATCCATGTTATGTCCGATTAAATTTTTTCGCTTGCTGTATAATGCATGTAACCTACTCATACCAACATTTTAGTGCATTCCAAATGTCTATACTACCGCTGCAATTCGAACTAAATTTGAATTCGTTTCTCTATTTCAATAAGAATCTACAATCATGATTGTTGCCAACTTCAACCATCATAGTTTCCTTGCTATCCGCCAGATATAAATCGGACGGCCTATAATGCAGGATGGCAGGCACACCATCATCAACAACTCCGTTTTTTATAAGAGTAGAGATAAAATATATTAAATGTAGTATAACATGTTCATAACCACACCATGTGTATCACCGTTATATATATTCACACATGCGTCGGTTTGAAACACTATGATAAATTCTTCAAATATCCGAATTCGCTTTTTATAATGAAGTATATATGATCTCTATTCGTCTTTTACACCCACACAACCCTCTTATCTTTGTAGCTAGCGCTAACTTTCTCTTGTGCATGCACACGCCCGCATCCCTCTCACCCTCCCTCAGCATTCTCTAGCTCCATCGCGCAAATTCGTCTTTTCACTTTAGGTCGTTCACCCACGGTGTGTGTAGGCCCCCAGCTCCTTCTTTACGGCACACATCGATCGATATGCCTCTCTAGCCAGGTGTGCCTAGCACAAACACAAGCTTCCCCTCTTCTCTTGTCACCGTCCATGCCTCACTCCCACCACTCTTTTCATCGTTCTCGTACTCGCACACTCCTCCCCCTCGATATAGTATGCCTCTCGTACCACCTCCTACATGCATCCCTCTCTCTCTATCCTTCTCCTCGTGCCTCATTTGCTTCTAACACACACATGCATGTATACCGATCGATCTCCCAACATATACCTAGATCGACTTTAACTACCCCCCCATCGATCGACGTACCTCACAAGTTATGTCTCTCCTTTCTCTAACAAAGGGCGATTGATCTTCCTATGTAGTTACGTCTGCTTACCACAGCCACATCGTCCCCCCTCATCATTCGTGCATGCCTCCTGACCCGTCTCTCACACGCACGTGCACAGACAACAAGCAGCCATCTCCTCTCTTATTGATATTGCGGGCGTGCCCTCCGTTTGTCTAGCAAGCCTATCCCACCATTTGTTAGAAGCAACTCCACTACCACCCCCTCCAACACTCTAGCTCTGTCTCTCTCCCAACCTTATTCCTCTCCTGCACATATGCATGGATGCCGATCGATCTCCCTTAATACATGAGGCAGATCGATCTCCTTAATACATGAGGTAGGCCTCTCTCCTCCTCCACACATATACCAGCCATTGTACCTCTATAGTTAATTGGGCCTCCCTCTTCCCCCACCACACACCGATAGTCGAGCGCTGCAGGTAGGTATCCATGCCACAGAGACAAACTGCACATGTCCCATCTCACGTTCCAGTAGGCCAGCCACTCTATATCTTTGACGTGGGCACACACAAATTCGATGGCACTCTTTATCGATCGCGCGCGCACACACACACACATCATCCCTCTCTTCGATTCTATGGACACCTCAAGCCGATGATACCTCCACTCTCTTCTCGTGGATCGCCCCCTCTATATATATGTTATATCCAGGACTCTATTTCACACACATTGCATATGTTACATTTTTTGATTGACCCCCCCCCAAAAAACTCTCAAGAACCCACACACTATATCTCTCTAGGTTTGTATCTCTCTCACACAACCCCACGTAGGTGGTGTACGTATACAAGAAGAGAATAGGTGCACCGTGCACGTACTCACGCTTCGTGCCCAGCCACACCCGCGCGGGTACACGGTGGAGCTCATTTCTTTACGAAATGGCAGCCCACGTGCTAATTTGAACGCCTGTAGCGGTTGTTTACCTAGGGAGGTCGTGTACCACGCGTGCACGAAACAAAGTTCGACTTGACGCGTTGCCGCGTTATTTTTAAATAAAGTTATAGCGCTCAATGGCACGTACACAGAATATAAAACGATTTTTATGGAGAAAAAGGTAGTCCGCTCACTATATACAATGGAGCCTGCCTGCCTGGTTTGTCGCTCTTCAGAGTATCTCACACAAGGCTGCGGTGGCCTCTCTCTCTCTCACCGTTGGTCACTGATCCGGCCGCATCCCGTCCGCCGGGGGAAAGGGAGTGCGGTGGCCTCTCTCTCTCTCACCGTTGGTCACTGATCCGGCCGCATCCCGTCCGCCGGGGGAAAGGGAGGAAGTGCATCGTTTCTCCGTTTGACGGCGCCGAGGCAGCACGTCCCGATCTGCGGTACACGCCGTTCTCTCTGACCAAGCTCCGGCGCGGCAGGGCCTACGCCACCTGCTCGCAGATTCCGCCCGCCGCCGCTCACCTAGTTACATCCCGACGACCTCCAGGTATCCCCTCCGGCCTTGCTCCACTGCCCGTCTTCCCACGTCGCTGCATGTGGATCTTCCATAGTTCTTTGCCCAAAACGTAGCTCGTCCGGCGTACTTTCCATATTGCATTCTCGTCCTCACACCGTTTTAGACAAACACAACCGTGTTGTTATCTTCCCTTAGGACAAGGAATATGCTTCTTTTTTGTCGTCGCATGTGTCATCAACTGTTATTGGCCAGTAATTGTTTCCTTTCTACTCGTTGCTATTGCGACCTTTTGGTGAACTGCACAAATCACTTTTTTCTTAAGAGTGTTTTGTGCAGTTGTACTAAAATGTCACACGGGCAACGTCTCTACATTTCAGTGCGACTGCACAAAGGGAGATTGGTTTTGCTCTATCCTCCTCATCCAACTCCGAGCCTAATCTTCTCCAACTAGTTAGTCTTAAGAGAGACTGCAAAGGTGACCGGCTTCTATTTGTGTGTTTATTGTTTCATCAGCAGTCCTCTATTATCGTAATCACACTTAATATCTTTGGAACAGGGACGCTCAGCTCTATTTTAGTGGAACTGCACAAAATGATCGGAATGTTGCATGCTCCAGACAGCTACTTTTTTCCCAACATGCCTTGTTGATTTAGACAGAGCTGGGGGGACGTTGCTGCCAATGAAAGCATGGATCAATTTTAATTTAACACCTTCTCACAACTCTGTCTTCAGTTGTGATGTAATTATTAGCTCTGATCTGCTAATAATTGACATGCATTAGCAAGGAAGTTAGTTTTTTATTGTTTCCGAAAGAGCATCGATGGCAAGACACGCGAAACAAAAGCTGAAAGCTCACACCATTGTACAATTTCATGTCGCTGG
The DNA here is from genome assembly GCF_018294505.1 of Triticum aestivum. Lineage (NCBI taxonomy): Eukaryota > Viridiplantae > Streptophyta > Magnoliopsida > Poales > Poaceae > Triticum > Triticum aestivum. The sequence goes on along the minus strand of NC_057799.1, from coordinate 549,157,207 downwards.
AAAATTATTTGTATAGTACGTCAATTATGTAAACAAATGATGGAAGCTTGATAGCATTGCCAGAAGCCTCTTCATCATCCGGGTCCATGTGCCATGCACAAAATTATACTCCTTCGTTCCTAAATATTTGTCTTTTTACAAATTTCAAACGGGCATATTTTAGAGTGTAGATTCACTCATTTTGCTTCGTATGTGTACTCCCTCCGTTCCTAAATATTCTATTCGTCTTTCTAGAGATTTCAACAAGTGACTACATACGGAGCAAAATGAGTGAATCTACACTCTAAAATATGTCTATATACATCCGTATGTGCCAGTCCATTTGAAATCTCTAAAAAGACAAATATTTGAGTAGTCACTCGTTGAAATCTCTAGAAAGACAAATACTCCGGAGTATATTTAAGAACCGAGGGGGTAGTGCACAACCGCATGGGAGACTCAGCCCGGTCGTTGCGCCGCATTAATAGTGAGTAATGAGCAGTCAAATCATAAGCCCCACCTTTCCCACTGTAAGTTGCTCTGAAGAAGCAACCATCAATACGCTCTTCTTTGAATCCGCTCATACTACTCCATCCGTCACTGTTTATACAGCGCGCTTCAGAAAAAAGAAAAAAAATCTGTGGGACCAAGGCGACTAGCGATCGGCCTGAAAAATAGCATTGGTAGTTATAGCACGGCGTCTATTACTAGAGGGAATAATGCGTACACACATGCATGCAGTGCTTCCACCCCGGGTACACACACGCATGCACTTACTCCACTCCGTAGTAGTACAGTACATGGAGAGAAAATTGCGGACTTGATTGCGGTTACCACGCCCTAATTAATTGAGCATTAAACCAAACGCGTCTAAAGTCTCTCTGGTGGTGGAAATGCATTGAGAGAAATGCATCATAATGAAGCGCGCCCTGTAAACTCTGACGGAGGGAGGAGTAGTATGAAGGTGCAAAACCGAGTACGCGTATGGCCAGTCGGTCAACGCACCTCCTCTTGGCATATCACTGACATGTGGGACAGGAGTGTGAGCAAACCGATCTCAATTGTAGGCAAAGAGCCAACCCGCCGTTCCTTGAGAGAGACGAGGAGCGAGAACACACAGACGGGCTCGCACGGAGGCCAAGATATATTCGAGCATGGTTGGTTGATCGATATCATTCATTACATGTTGGGCTGCCGTTTTCCGCCCTTCTCCAGAATAAACATGTACTTTATCAGAGATAAAAAATAAGAGTACAGACGCTCCACCATGCGGTTCTAGTAGTAGTACTACTCGTACTACTGCGCTTGGCTCTTCGCCTCTTCGTGAAGTCGAACAATGATGGTACTCCGCATGTTGGGTACTACAGTGTATGCCTCTGACAATCTGACACTAAATGGACTGATGCATGTCCACCGAGGGTAGGTTGCATTAGTCAAAAGGCGTAAGCGAGCTTCACCTTGTCCTGCAAGCTTCTCCTTGTTCTGCGAGTTGACGGGACACACCAAAAAGTAGTGCTAGTCCATACTCCCTCCTTTCCGGTTAATATGGCTTAATCTTTTTTGATGAGAGAGCTTTATTCATATATAAGCATTCTTAGGACGATCAGCCAAGAAAATGGTCACTAGGAAGCGAGGTACCCCGCAAAAAAAGAAGTAGGAAGCGAGGTGTTTCATCAAGCCAGCTCTCGGCCACATTCAAAGTGCAGCAAGCACGGTTCGCACGAAGATGCGCCGCAAGGTTTGCTGACCTGTTTACATGCTGAATAACAAAAAAAGAGGAAATATTACCGAGCGCTATTATTTGTAACAGGATATGAGCCAGAATTAAGCGAGAATTGTGGCGAGTGTTCCATGCAATCAACTTCCATTATCACATGCGAGATGTTGGAAATATGCCCTAGAGGCAATAATAAAATGGTTATTATTATATTTCCTTGTTCATGATAATTGTCTATTGTTCATGCTTTAATTGTGTTATCCGGAAATTGTAATACATGTGTGAATACGTACACCATAACATGTCCCTAGTGAGCCTCTAGTTGACTAGCTCGTTGATCAATAGATGGTTACAGTTTCCTGACCATGGACATTGGATGTCATTGATAACGGGATCACATCATTAGGAGAATGATGTGATGGACAAGACCCAATCCTAAGCATAGCACTAGATCGTGTAGTTTGTTTGCTAAAGCTTTTCTAATGTCAAGTATCATTTCCTTAGACCATGAGATCGTGCAACTCCCGGATACCGTAGGAATGCTTTGGGTGTACCAAACGTCACAACGTAACTGGGTGGCTATAAACGTGCACTACAGGTATCTCCGAAAGTGTCTGTTGGGTTGGCTCGGATCGAGACTGGGATTTGTCACTCCGTATGACGGAGAGGTATCTCTGGGCCCACTCGGTATTGCATCATCATAATGAGCTCAATGTGACTAAGTAGTTAGTCACGGGATCATGCATTACGGAACGAGTAAAGTGACTTGCCGGTAACGGATTGAACGAGGTATTGGGATACCGACGATCGAATCTCGGGCAAGTAAAGTACCGATTGACAAAGGGAATTGTATACGGGATTGTTTGAATCCTCGACATCGTGGTTCATCCGATGAGATCATCGTGGAACATGTGGGAGCCAACATGGGTATCCAGATCCCGCTGTTGGTTATTGGCTAGAGAGGTGTCTCGGTCATGTCTGCATGATTCCCGAACCCGTAGGGTCTACACACTTAAGGTTCGATGACGCTAGGGTTATAAGGAAGGTTTGTATGTGATTACCGAATGTTGTTCGGAGTCCCGGATGAGATCCCAGATTTCACGAGGAGTTCCAGAATGGTCCGGAGGTAAAGATTTATATATGGGAAGTCACCATACGGTCACCGGAAATATTCGGGGGTATACCGGTATTGTACCAGGACCACCGGAGGGGTTCCGGGGGTCCACCTGCCCCGGAGGGCCTTATGGGCTGTAGGTAGAAGGGAACCAGCCCTTAGTGGGCTGGGTGCCAAACCCCCTAGGGCCCATGCGCCTAGGGTTTGGGGGGGAACCCTAAAGGGGGGGGCGCCCCCCTTGCTTGGGGGGCAAGCTCCCTCCCCCCTTGGCCGCCGCTCCCCCTCTAGATCTCATCTAGAGGGCCCGGCCCCCTTCCCCCTTCTCCCTATAAATAGAGGGGTGAGGGGAGGGCTGCAGCACCACATCCAAGGCGCAGCCCCTCCCCTCCCTAACACCTCTCCTCCTCCGCGTGTGCTTGCCGAAGCCCTGCCGGAGAACTGTCACTCCACCACCACCACGCCGTCGTGCTGCTGTTTGAGCCTTCTTCCTCAACCTCTCCCTCCTCCTTGCTGGATCAAGGCGTGGGAGACGTCACCGCTCCATACATGTGTTGAACGCGGAGGTGCCGTCCGTTCGGCGCTTGGATCATCGGTGATTTGGATCACGACGAATACGACTCCATCAACCCCGTTCTCTTGAACGCTTCCGCTCGCGATCTACAAGGGTATGTAGATGCACTGCTCCCCTCTCGTTGCTAGTAAACTCCATAGATTGATCTCGGTGATGCGTAGAAAATTTTAATTTCTGCTATGATCCCCAACAGTGGCATCATAAGCTAGGTCTATGCGTAGTTTCTATGCACGAGTAGAACACAAGTTGTTGTGGGCGTCGATTTTGTCAATTTACTTGCCGTTACTAGTCTTATCTTGATTCGGCGGCATCGTGGGATGAAGCGGCCCAGACCGACCTTACACGTACGCTTACGTGAGACAGGTTCCACCGACTGACATGCACTAGTTGCATAAGGTGGCTAGCGGGTGTCTGTCTCTCCCACTTTAGTCGGATCGGATTCGATGAAAAGGGTCCTTATGAAGGGTAAATAGAAATTGGCATATCATGTTGTGGTTTTGGCGTAGGTAGGAATCGTTCTTCCTAGAAAGCTATAGCAGCCACGTAAAAGTTTGCAACAACAATTAGAGGACGTCTAACTTGTTTTTGCATCAAGTGTCATGTGATGTGATATGGCCAGAAGGATGTGATGAATGATATATGTGATGTATGAGATTGATCATGTTCTTGTAATAGGAATCACGACTTGCATGTCGATGAGTATGACAACCAGCAGGAGCCATAGGAGTTGTCTTAATTTATTTATGACCTGCGTGTCAACTGGAATGCCATGTAATTACTTTACTTTATTGCTAACCGTTAGCCATAGTAGTAGAAGTAATAGTTGGCGAGACAACTTCATGAACACACGATGATGGAGATCATGGTGTCATGCCGGTGACGATGATGAACATGGCGCCCAGAAGATGGAGATCAAAAGGAGCAAAAATGATATTGGCCATATCATGTCACTATTTGATTGCATGTGATGTTTATCATGTTTTACATCTTATTTGCTTAGAACGACGGTAGCATAAATAAGATGATCCCTCGCTAAAATTTCAAGAAAGTGTTCCCCCTAACTGTGCTTCGTTGCGAAGGTTCACGCACCGTTGTGAAGGTTCGTTGTTCCGAAGCACCACGTGATGATCGGGTGTGATAGGTTCTAACGTTCGCATACAACGGGTGTAAGCCAGATTTACACACGCAATACACATAGGTTGACTTGACGAGCCTAGCATGTATAGACATGGCCTCGAAACACAAGAGACCGAAAGGTCGAACATGAGTCATATAGCAGATACGATCAACATGAAGATGTTCACCGATGATGACTAGTCCGTCTCACGTGATGATCGGACATGGTCTAGTTGACTCGGATCATGTATCACTTAGATGACTAGAGGGATGTCTGTCTGAGTGGGAGTTCGTTACTAATTTGATTAGATGAACTTAATTATCATGAACTTAGTCTAAAAAACCTTTACAATATGTCTTGTAGATCAAATGGCCCACGCTAATGTTGCCCTCAACTTCAACGCGTTCCTAGAGAAAACCAAGCTGAAAGATGATGGTAGCAACTACACGGACTGGGTCCGTAACCTGAGGATTATCCTCATAGCTGCCAAGAAAGAATATGTCCTTGAAGCACCGCTAGGTGATGCACCTGTGTTCCCAGCAACTCAAGACGTTCTGAACGCCTGGCAGTCACGTAGTGATGATTACTCCCTGGTTCAGTGCGGCATGCTTTACAGCTTAGAACTGGGGCTCCAAAAGCGTTTTGAGCAGCACGGAGCATATGAGATGTTCCAAGAGCTGAAAATGGTTTTCCAAGCTCATGCCCCAGTCGAGAGATATGAAGTCTCCGACAAGTTCTACAGTTGTAAGATGGAGGAGAATAGTTCCGTCAGTGAACACATACTCAAAATGTCTGGGTTGCACAACCGCTTGTCTCAGCTGGGAGTTAATCTCCCGGATGACGCGTTCGTTGACAGAATTCTTCAGTCGCTCCCACCTAGCTACAAGAGCTTTGTGATGAACTTCAATACGCAGGAGATGGAAAAGACCATTCCTGAGGTATATTCAATGCTGAAATCAGTAGAGGTGGAGATCAAAAAGGAACATCAAGTGTTGATGGTGAATAAAACCACTAAGTTCAAGAAAGGCAAGGGTAAGAAGAACTTCAAGAAAGACGGCAAGGGAGTTGCCGCGCCCGGTAAGCAAGCTGCCGGGAAGAAGACAAAGAATGGACCCAAGCTTGAGACTGTGTGCTTTTATTGCAAGGGAAACGATCACTGGAAGCGGAACTGCCCCAAGTACTTAGCGGATAAGAAGGCCGACAATACCAAAGGTATATGTGATATACATGTTATAGATGTGTACCTAACCAGCGCTCGTAGTAGCTCCTGGGTATTTGATACCGGTGCGGTTGCTCATATTTGTAACTCAAAGCAGGAGCTGCGGAATAAGCGGAGACTGGCGAAGGACGAGGTGACGATGCGCGTCCGGAATGGTTCCAAGGTCGATGTGATCGCCGTCGGCGCGCTACCTCTACATTTACCTACGGGACTAGTTTTAAACCTCAATAATTGTTATTTAGTGCCAGCTTTGAGCATGAACATTGTATCTGGATCTCGTTTAATGCGAGATGGCTACTCATTTAAATCCGAGAATAATGGTTGTTCTATTTATATGAGAGATATGTTTTATGGTCATGCCCCGCTGGTCAATGGTTTATTCTTAATGAATCTCGAACGTGATGTTACACATATTCATAGTGTGAATGCCAAGAAATGTAAGGTTGATAATGATAGTCCCACATACTTGTGGCACTGCCGCCTTGGTCACATTGGTGTCAAACGCATGAACAAACTCCATGCAGATGGACTTTTGGAGTCTCTTGATTATGAATCATTTGACATGTGCGAACCATGCCTCATGGGCAAAATGACCAAGACTCCTTTCTCCGGAATAGTGGAGCGAGCAACCAACTTATTGGAAATCATACATACTGATGTGTGCGGTCCAATGAGCGTTGAGGCTCGCAGTGGCTATCGTTATGTTCTCACCCTCACTAATGACTTGAGTAGATATGGGTATGTCTACTTAATGAAACACAAGTCCGAGACCTTTGAAAAGTTCGAGGAATTTCAGAGTGAGGTTGAGAATCAACGTGACAGGAAAATAAAGTTCTTAAGATCAGATCATGGAGGGGAAAATTTGAGTCACGAATTTGGCACACACTTAAGGAAATGTGGAATTGTTTCACAACTCACGCCGCCTGGAACACCTCAGCATAATGGTGTGTCCGAACATCGTAATCGCACTCTATTGGATATGGTGCGATCTATGATGTCTCTTACCGATCTATCGCTATCATTCTAGGGTTATGCTTTAGAGACTGCCGCATTCACTTTAAATAGGGCTCCATCGAAATCCGTTGAGACGACACCGTATGAATTATGGTTTGGAAAGAAACCTAAGCTGTCGTTTCTTAAAGTTTGGGGATGCGATGCTTATGTCAAGAAACTTCAACCTGAAAAGCTCGAACCCAAGTCGGAAAAATGCGTCTTCATAGGATACCCTAAGGAAACCATTGGGTATACCTTCTACCTCAGATCCGATGGCAAGATCTTTGTTGCCAAGAACGGGTCCTTTCTGGAGAAAGAGTTTCTCTCGAAAGAAGTAAGTGGGAGGAAAGTGGAACTTGATGAGATGACCCCTCTCGAACCAGAAAGTAGCACAGCACAAGAAAATGTTTCTGTGGTGCCTGCACCGACTAGAGAGGAAGTTCATGATGACGATCATGGTCAAGTACCACTGAACTTCGTAGGTCCACAAGGACACGTTCCGCACCAGAGTGGTACGGCAACCCTGTCCTGGAAATCATGTTGTTGGACAACGGTGAACCTTCGAACTATGAAGAAGCAATGGCGGGTCCAGATTCCAACAAATGGCTTGAAGCCATGCAATCCGAGATAGGATCCATGTATGAAAACAAAGTATGGACTTTGACAGACTTGCCCGATGATCGGCGAGCAATAGAAAATAAATGGATCTTTAAGAAGAAGACGGACGCGGATGGAAATGTTACCATCTATAAAGCTTGACTTGTCGCTAAGGGTTATCGACAATTTCAAGGAGTTGACTACGATGAGACCTTCTCACCCGTAGCGAAGTTGAAGTCTGTCAGAATCATTTTAGCAATTGCCGCATTCTACGATTATGAAATATGGCAAATGGACGTCAAAACGGCATTCCTTAACGGCTTCCTTAAGGAAGAATTGTATATGATGCAGCCGGAAGGTTTTGTCGATCCTAAGAATGCTGACAAAGTATGCAAGCTCCAGCGCTCAATCTATGGGCTGGTGCAGGCATCTCGGAGTTGGAACATTCGCTTTGATGAGATGATCAAAGCGTTTGGGTTTACGCAGACTTATGGAGAAGCCTGTGTTTACAAGAAAGTGAGTGGGAGCTCTGTAGCATTTCTCTTATTATATGTGGATGACATACTATTGCTGGGAAATGATATAGAATTCTTGGAAAGTATAAAGGCCTAATTGAATAAGTGTTTTTCAATGAAGGACCTTGGAGAAGCTGCTTACATATTAGGCATCAAGATCTATAGAGATAGATCGAGACGTCTCATAGGTCTTTCACAAAGCACATACCTTGACAAGATATTGAAGAAGTTCAATATGGATCAGTCCAAGAAGGGGTTCTTGCCTGTATTGCAAGGTGTGGGATTGAGCACAGCTCAATGCCCGACCACGGCAGAAGATAGAGAAAAGATGAGTGTCGTCCCCTATGCCTCAGCCATAGGGTCTATTATGTATGCCATGCTGTGTACCAGACCTGATGTAAACCTTGCCGTAAGTTTGGTAGGAAGGTACCAAAGTAATCCCGGCATGGAACACTGGACAGCGGTCAAGAACATCCTGAAGTACCTGAAAAGGACTAAGGATATGTTTCTCGTTTATGGAGGTGACGAAGAGCTCGTCGTAAAGGGTTACGTCGATGCTAGCTTCGACACAGATCTGGATGACTCTAAGTCACAAACTGGATACGTGTATATTTTGAATGGTGAGGCAGTCTGCTGCTGCAGTTGCAAGCAAAGCGTCGTGGCGGGATCTACATGTGAAGCGGAGTACATGGCAGCTTCGGAGGCAGCACATGAAGCAATCTGGATGAAGGAGTTCATTGCCGACCTAGGAATTATTCCCACTGCATCGGGGCCGATGACTCTCTTCTGTGACAACACTGGAGCTATTGCCCTTGCCAAGGAGCCCAGGTTTCACAACAAGACCAGGCACATCAAGCGTCGCTTCAACTCCATTCGTGAAAATGTTCAAAATGGAGACATAGATATTTGTAAAGTGCATACGGACTTGAATGTCGCAGATCCGTTGACTAAACCTCTTCCACGAGCGAAACATGATCAACACCAGAACTCTATGGGTGTACGATTCATCACAATGTAACTAGATTATTGACTCTAGTGCAAGTGGGAGACTGTTGGAAATATGCCCTAGAGGCAAGAATAAAATGGTTATTATTATATTTCCTTGTTCATGATAATTTTCTATTGTTCATGCTTTAATTGTGTTATCCGGAAATCGTAATACATGTGTGAATACATAGACCATAACATGTCCCTAGTGAGCCTCTAGTTGACTAGCTCGTTGATCAATAGATGGTTGCGGTTTCCTGACCATGGATATTGGATGTCATTGATAATGGGATCACATCATTAGGAGAATGATGTGATGGACAAGACCCAATCCTAAGCATAGCACTAGATCGTGTAGTTTGTTTGCTAAAGCTTTTCTAATGTCAAGTATCATTTCCTTAGACCATGAGATCGTGCAACTCCCGGATACCGTAGGAATGCTTTGGGTGTACCAAACGTCACAACGTAATTGGGTGGCTATAAACGTGCACTACAGGTATCTCCGAAAGTGTCTGTTGGGTTGGCTCAGATCGAGACTGGGATTTGTCACTCCGTATGACGGAGAGGTATCTCTGGGCCCACTCGGTATTGCATAATCATAATGAGCTCAATGTGACTAAGTAGTTAGTCACGGGATCATGCATTACGGAACGAGTAAAGTGACTTGCCGGTAACGAGATTGAACGAGGTATTGGGATACCGACGATCGAATCTCGGGCAAGTAAAGTACCGATTGACAAAGGGAATTGTATACGGGATTGCTTGAATGCTCGACATCATGGTTCATCCGATGAGATCATCGTGGAACATGTGGGAGCCAACATGGGTATCCAGATCCCGCTGTTGGTTATTGGCTAGAGAGGTGTCTCGGTCATGTCTGCATGATTCCCGAACCCGTAGGGTCTACACACTTAAGGTTCGATGACGCTAGGGTTATAAGGAAGGTTTGTATGTGATTACCGAATGTTGTTCGGAGTCCCCGATGAGATCCCGGATGTCACGAGGAGTTCCAGAATGGTCCGGAGGTAAAGATTTATATATGGGAAGTCACCATACGGTCACCGGAAATATTCGGGGGTATACCGGTATTGTACCGGGACCACCGGTGGGGTTCCAGGGGTCCACCTGCCCCGGAGGGCCTTATGGGCTGTAGGTGGAAGGGAACCAGCCCTTAGTGGGCTGGGCGCCAAACCCCCTAGGGTCCATGCGCCTAGGGTTTGGGGGGGAACCCTAAAGGGGGGGCGCCCCCCTTGCTTGGGGGGCAAGCTCCCTCCCCCCTTGGCCGCCGCCCGCCTCTAGATCTCATCTAGAGGGGCCGGCCCCCTTCTCCCTATAAATAGAGGGGTGAGGGGAGGGCTGCAGCACCACATCCAAGGCGCAGCCCCTCCCCTCCCCAACACCTCTCCTCCTCCGCGTGTGCTTGGCGAAGCCCTGCCGGAGAACTGTCACTCCACCACCACCACGCCGTCGTGCGGCTGTTGGAGCCTTCTTCCTCAACCTCTCCCTCCTCCTTGCTGGATCAAGGCGTGGGAGACGTCACCGCTTCGTACGTGTGTTGAACGTGGAGGTGCCGTCCGTTCGGCGCTTGGATCATCGGTGATTTGGATCACGTCGAGTACAACTCCATCAACCCCGTTCTCTTGAACACTTCCCCTCGCGATCTACAAGGGTATGTAGATGCACTCCTCCCCTCTCGTTGCTAGTAAACTCCATAGATTGATCTTGGTGATGCGTAGAAAATTTTAATTTCTGCTAGGATCCCCAACACGAGAACCCTCGAAGAGAACCAAATGTGTTGAAGATTGCTTTATCTCATTTTAAAGTTATAATAAGAGTGCAGACGCTCCTCCATCCGGTTCCTAGTACTAGTATAGTACGTCCCTTTATAGACTATAGTAGTAGTACTAGTAAACTTTGCGCTTGGCTATTCGCCTATTCGGGAAGTCGAACAATAATAGCACTTGTAGTATAGTGTCTGCTTCTGGCAATCTGACACCGAATTAACTGTTGCACGTCCACTGCCTGAGCGAGGGAGAACTTGCATTAGTCAAAAGTTTCTCCTTGTCCTACGAGCCACCGCGTGCAAGCTTCTCCTGTCCTGCAACCTTCTCCTCGTTCGGCAAGGTTACGGAACACAGCAAAGTAATGCTAGTCCATACTGCCTCCTCTCCGGTTATTATGGCTTAATTTCAAACGAGATAAATACACTGTCTGTCACTGTATATTTGTAAAAATACGGTCAGTGTACTTCATAATACGCTCATTGCGCTCAATATATATTTTTGCCGGTGTTTATACGGTCACTAGCTCACCCTGACTGAGTATGTGTGTGCATGCACGTGTAGGTTGAGCACTTGAGCGTGACCGTGTGTGTTCCGTCGTGTGCTCGGACATGCATGCATTAGGGTGTCGCGCGCGTTTTTGCGTCCATGTGTACGTGTGACTGTTGCATACACGTAGGGGGAGTACGTGTAGGGGCCACTAAGGAGCAGTCAAATCACACAGTAAGTTAGTCGGAAGAAGCAACCATCATTTCACTCTTGAATGACAAGTACGCAATATAAAATGGTTGATATGGAGAGAAAAAGAAAACCACTATATATACACTAGCAGGAGCCTAAGCTAGAAGCCTGCTTGCTTAGGTTGCTCTCTTCACAAGCATAGAACGACGGGCCTGATCCCACAGCTGGGGGAAGGGAACAATGTTCTGCGTAGACGCGGTCAACATCGGCGAGGGAGAAAACCCACAGTCGGTGCGTCCCAATCGGGGGTCACCGCGGTATGGGCCGATGCCGCGTCCCAACCGCCCTTCTAGCTACAGCCCGACGTCCCAGTTAGTCCATCTTCCTTTTGGAGCCGGCTTGCTCCACTGCCGTAGCTCCATCTCCATGTCGATCTTTCTCTACTTCTACCGGTTTCTACTTGTGATGAGTTTATGTCTCATGAACTAGTGCCAGTACTATTATTCTAATCACACTTCATCAATATCTCTGCCATCAGGGATGCTCAGGTCGATTTTAGTGGAACTGCACAAAAGCATCGTATGATCCGAGGGTGCCAGTCGTCTTTCCTTCGACAGGTTCTACCTGGCCAGGAAATTAAATCATGTTTAGGGTTTAGGGTTTAAGTCCTAGTGACCCCATCAGTAGTTTTCCTTTCGTACACGCTCTCACAACTTTTTTCTTTAGTTGTGAAGTAAATATTGGCTATGATCTGTGAATCATTGAGATGTATCAACATGCGTGTTAGTTTTCCTTTGTATTTGATGGAATGTTGTAACGGGGCAACCTTGGAATAGGAATGAAAATGGAGTGGAAAGTTTCCGTTTTTCCGGAGAAAAAATGGAAACGGAGAGAAACCAACGTTTCGTTTCGTTGGATCGTGCCATCGAGCAAAACCAACGTTTAAATCACGTCTGTCGTGTTCGTGTCTCACCCTCCTCCACGGCTCGACCCCACACGGTCGCTCGGCATGCCACTCACCGCAAACCGAGTATACGATAACTTTCCCGCCTGCTTGTCGATGGATCGCGCCATGGAGTACTAGCACTACTGGAAGAGATTGACGAGTTGGGGGAGGACAGCTAGCTGTAGCACGGACTCCCAAGAACTTTTTACATGCATGTTGTAGCCGGCTATTGCGACCTTTGAACGCGGAGCAGCCGCGTGCACCCGGAAGCGGCGCGGGCGACGCTCTCTCGGCCGGCGCGCCGCTTCAATGCCGGCGCCAGTGAGAGGTCGCGTCCGCTCTGGCCGGGCATGAATGCGGCACTGACCGTTTCGGGCGGGAAGCACGCGCGGGTGATGAAGAGGGTTCGGGTTGGTCAGGACCGGCCGTGGCAGCGGTCCGGACGTGCGCAAACAAGAGATGTTGTACGTTAATATTGCTGCGTATATAATTAACAACGTAAATAATATGCCAGTTGGACAAATATGATTGGAGATGGAGATGGAAATGGAATTTTACGTAAACACGGATATGCATGTCTATGTCTATGTGTGTGTGCGCGACGACTCTCGCGACCTGGAAGCGGGGGCGTGTTTTTGATCGAGTTTTCTTTCTTGGTACGTTAGAAAATCAGTTTGTCTAATTCACATCTAGATGTTATTTAAGGATATCACATCTAAGCTCCCACAAGTATATAATGTAGCAACAAGAAACAAAAAAAACTAGGAAAAAAATAGACCACAAACAGAGTGGACATCAACTTAGATGTGACATAACTATGTCACATCTAGATATGTCCTAGACAGACCCTTAAAAAATTGTCCGCCAGTTTTCGTTTCTTTTTTTCGGGAACGCGCGTATTCTATTTAAAACCACTGCTATGGAGAGATTTTTTTACTCCATTATAGCCTCTTGTTTGATAGAGTTTCTCGCGTCTCGCTCTCTCACCCTCTCCATATATGTTACACGCTGGAGGCTCATCGTTGATTTGCTAGGGTTTGCTATATTCACAGTCTCTCACCCTCTCTTCACCAGATCTAAACAAGACTGTGTTGGCCTCTTGTCTCTCTCTCCCCCCTCACAGCTGGTGAAGGAGGCGTCCGTATCCCGTCGCACCGGGAAGGGGAGGAGGTGCATCGTTCACTCTATCGCCTTCGGCGAGGGAGGCAATCCACTGCCGGCTGCGCTGTTCTCTTTCACCCAGCGCCTGTGCGGGAGGGCCACCGACCCCTTCTTCCTCGCTGCCGTACGTAGTGTGGGCAGATCCGGCCTCCCGCCGCACGCCTTGCCACATCCCGACGACCCTAAGGTATAAGTTTCTTTGAAACCGTCGTTGCTCTAGCTGCATGTGGATCTTTTTCGATCTGTAGTCGAATCTAGGTCTTGGTTCAAAGAGGAAAGAAGGGTGCGGTGGGCTGGAGCAAGAATCTAGGACGTGGTTCAATGAGGAAAGGAGGGGCGGAAAGTAGTATAGACTGGCTATCCAGCCGCTTTGTAGGTCGAAAAGGGAAAAAGGGGGTAACCCAGTACACACATCTGTAAGGAACCGATCTCTTTGTTGAAAAGGGAAAGAAACTGGGGGGTCGGGTAGTTTGTGCAGGACTAGATTTGCTGCCCTCACATAGGAAGAAGGTTCAAAGAGAACAAATATGGGACCAGCGCATATATGCTGCTTGGCTACATACTCTGCATCACCCATTTATACGTGTGGACGCACATGGTGCTGGCATGTCCCATACAGCTATTTTGCTGTTGTTAATCTAAGAATGCCGCCGGAAAATTGAAGCAATGCCACTGTTAAAAGTAAATTACATTTTTTAACGAATGTTGTTTCAAGAGAATGTCTCTGTTAATATGAATCAATGCAACCGTTTTAGAAATGCTACTGTCCTACTTTGTTTTCCATCCAAGATAAGTTAGATGCTTCTTTCTGTCACCGTTTGTTTCATCCTCCTTTATCGGCAAGTAATTGTTTCCTTTTTTTGCCTCTGTTAAAACAGGGCTATCGATTCAACTTGTTGCTATTGCGACATTTTGCTTCGCTACTCGAAACACTTATGTTTTAAGAGTGTTTTGTGCAGTTCAACTTGAATGTCACACCGGTGACTTTGCTTAATTTTGGTGGAACTGCACAAAAGGAGATCGAGATTTGTTTCCAGTCTTCATGGCGAGTTGTTTCAAATCTTGGTCTCAACCACATGATGTGTAGTGTGCTTTGAGATGTTGTGCTACTTGTTTTGGTACTGTTTTAAATAAATGTTGAATTGAAGCTATTGTATTGCTGTCTTTTCCCATTAAGTAGTGAACAAAAATGGGACCAACCCAGACATGATGCTTGTTGCTTTGTTACAACAAATTCAGCATCACCCCCTTTATAAGCCAGTAATTGATGCCACTCTCAGAATTAACTACTGAATCTTATTTCAAAACTGCAACACTTGTTAGGGATTGGCGGGATTACCATTTTTGTGGCCGCATGTTTCATCCTCCTTTATTAGCCAGTAATTGATTCCTTTTTTGCCTCTGTTTAAACAGGGATATCTATTCAACTTGTTGCTATTGCGACATTTTGCTTCGCTACGCGAAACACTTTGCTTGATTTCAGTGCAACTGCACAAAACGAGATTGGATTTCCTATTCGTGTTGGCAGATTCGTATTTTATCTTGTCCGTCTCATGAAAGGTCAGTACAGGCCTTCATCCACATGATTGTGCAGTGTGCTTTGAGATGTTGTGCTACTTGTATTGGTACTGTTTTAAATAAATGTTGAATTGAAGCTATTGTATTGCTGTCTTTTCCCATTAAGTAGTGAACAAAAATGGGACCAACCCAGACATGATGCTTGTTGCTTTGTTACAACAAACTCTGCATCACCCCCTTTATAAGTAGATGGAAGCACATACTGTTGTTGCGCCCACTCTCCCCTGGAACTGTTTATGCTTTTCGTTAATCTAATGCCGCTGGTAAAATTAAGCAATGCCACTCTCAGAATTAATTAACTACTGAATCTTAGTTCAAAACTGCAACACTTGTTAGGAATGGTACTATCCTGCTTTGTAGTTCTTTCTACATGTTTAACCAAGGTATTGTTAAGATAATGTCTCTGTTAAAATGAATCAGTTGCATTGTTTTAGGAATGGTACTTTTCTGCTTTGTCGTTCTTTATACATGTTGAAACAAGGCATTGTTAAGATAATGTCTCAGTCAATATGAATGAATCACACTGATGGAGAATTGCTACTCTCCTGCTTTGTTTCCCATTAAGATAAAGTAGATCAGTAGATGCTTTTCTTCTGGGAGTACAAGTCATCAACCGTTATTTCTCAGTAATTGTTTCCCTTATACCTATTGTTGCTTACAGGGATATCAAAATTAAAGCTCGGTTTTATTCCGACTTCGATTTTAGTTGAACTGCACAAAAGGAGCCAATGTGTCCAAGGCAAACTGCTGCATTACTGGGTCCAGTTGGTCGTTCCACTTTGCAGAAAGAAGCAGTCACTGTTTGCGCTACATTACAGAAGGAATGACCGAGAAGCTTTACAGAGTATTATTAGACACCGGTGACATGACTAGTCTGCAGAGACCATTGGCAATTTAACAACACGTGGAGTGCCCTGGGCAAAAAGTGCCCAAACAAGTACAAGAAGCTACGACAGGACTCCACGATCATAGGCATTACATATTTTGAATGGGAAAAGCTTGTCAAAGTTTAATCATTGATGTTAGCAAGAAGACGTTAGTTTAATATATTGGAATTGGAAAACCTTGTCAAAATTTGCTCATTGATGTTAGCCAGAAGACATGCATTTGATATTTTTGAGTGGGACGCCCTTGCTGTGAGCAGCGTCGAGTGTTTTTTCCTATTCCTGTGTTCAGTTTAGAAGTAAATAGTTACTCTGCTGAGATATTCCTGTGTTAAGAGTTTGTTCTGAATATTGTCTATGTAATGCCAGGCCTTGTGTTTGATTGCAAAGTTGAGCTTGGAATGTTGTGGCATGCGGCATCACGAGCTGTTCACCGTGCCTCCTGAGAATAATGCTTCGTATTGTTTTGCATGTCGATCTAATGCCAGTGATTTGCTTGTTAAGAAGATCATCCTCTTCTGTTGTTTCCGTGCTTAAGAAGCTCATCGTCTGATGTTTCATTCATAGCCTATACGACAAGTCGGGTAGGTTAGACGTGAAACCATATGATCTTCCGACCAACTCATGATATTAGGCCGTGATTGGATCATCGTTTTCCAACCAAACCCGCTTGTAAAACTGACGCTTGTAAATTAAAGCAGATGGTCTCGGGTGAAGGCGCTTGGTTGGTCGATTTTGACTAGTAAAATATTGGAAGTACTTCACACATGATAAAAATGCTGAACGACACTCGGACGATTGCTAATCCAGCCGTTAGCTGCTATTTCAGCCTTGCCCATGGATGGCATGATACGCACGTCGTCCATGTATCGTCTGGTAATGTCGTCCATATAGCAGTGCTCGTAAAATATACACTGGTCTCTCAAATTATACGCGTAACCCGCCGGTTTTACTTACAGACCTCGGGCCCTCGGTTTCATTACGCCTGTATTTTACGCGTTGTTTCCGATGACGAGTAGATTACACTTGTATGTTAATACAGGTTTGAAATAAACCAGAACTCCCAAGCGCGGCCTTACCGTTTCATGCCATCTCAGTTTCTCGAAGGTGCTCATAGGTGTCCGATGATCCTGGCTTCCTGAATGAGCAGCGGGCGCTGTATCAGACCATCCGTAGGGCCCGCGAGGCCCTCTCCGTTGTCCTTCGAGTTGTTGCGCTCGCTGTGGCGCCGAGCATTGTTAACATCGTTAACGAACATGAGGATTCACGAGATGACTTTATTTTGACTGGATGACACTAGGGACCCACTAGGGCCATAGCCGTACGTACGCAATTGCCTCCTTTTTATGTACAACTATATTTTTTTGCTTTCTCCTGGTTTTCTGACATCACGGTCCCACACCATTGTCAACCTATGTAGTCAATATAAACGAGAGAATTGCACAAGGTGCGGCCGACAGCTGGGACTAAGCAGCTCGAGCAGTATTTGTGTTTTTGAGGCGTGAGCACTGCAGTGTTTTTCTTGGCGATGATTTCGCTGTTGTTCAGAGGAGAGCAGGGTATTAACTGGGCGGACTGTGGCCCGTCTAGCCTAGGCCAGATATCCAGCCCAGATACTAATTTTTTCAAGATGAAAATAGCTAGCCCAGCTATACGTCTTTTTGAGGAATACCCAGGCAAGGTCAATTTGTTATTCTCCGCCCCGCTGGGCAGGAAATCTTTCCTAGGAGGGATGCATTAGGCTTAACAGGAAAATGGGCTTTAAAAAATAATAAATGGGATGTAATTATAAAAACTGGGCAGTAACTATAAAAAATGCACTAAACACGAAATTAGTTTATAAAATATTTTTTATGGATTTTGAAAACCTTAAATTTTCATTGTTGCGCGCGCAATGTTTCGTTGGATTTTTACGTAATACAAATTTATATTTAATCTGACTAGAAATTTCGAGATAAAAATATGTCGGATCCCATCAAAATGTGGAAAATTTTATTGAATTATGTCTTCAACGGTTGGTTGAAATTATTAATCGTTGTCCTAGCTAGAAAATGGGCTGTACTTTTAACAAACTGTAAATGGGCTGTTGTAAATTCCATTAGAATTCAAAAATGGGTTGTACATTCTTACAAAACGCAAATGGGCTATAAGTTCTCTGCCACACACTTGTGGGCCTACTAACTGACGCGTCCCCTAAAAAAATAAGTTGACGCGTATGCAAGGCTTTGCCAACTTATTATAGTCAACACACGGTTCTAGCAGAAGTGGCTGTTGGATGTCTATCCAACGGATGTCGTGCTTCTTCTTCAATCTCGGATATTCTTAGGTTCGGCCGCCCAAAAAATGATTCCTCCCCCTGACATCTGGGGCGCACCGTTTCGGAGGCTGACCTGTGGGCCTACTAAGTTGGAGCGTACCAAGGGCTTTGTCAACTTAGTCAATATAAACGATTCTAGCTTCAGTGACCGTACGATGTCCATCCAACGGCCGTAGTGCTTCTTCAACCTCTGGTCTTCTTGGTCCAGCCTCCCAAAGCAGCGCCGGTCGTGCCGCCTGCTCCTGCCTCCCGTGGCCGGCTGTGCTACCGCAGATGCCTCACCGCCCCATACTACTCCCACCGCTGGCCAGGCCATCCCTCCACTCACCCACACCCCCTGTTATTCTGCGGCGACGGCAGCCTCACACCGCAGCCGAACCAGTGAACCCTCGTACTCCTCTCCGCGCGGGCTTCCACTGCTGCGTCTTCCCTGGCTCCGCGTCGTCCCCTTCCTAGGCCTCACCGTCGTCCACCGCCCTGGTGCTCTCGCCACGGCGTGGTCAACGACCGACTTCCATCGGAAGAGTACTGTACGTGGAGAGGCTGACAGCTGGGTCCACGGCGGCCGCAAGGAAGTGCCTCCTTATTACGCGCAAAATAATTATTCCTCCACCTGACAGCGGGGACCCACCGGACGGGCCACATTATTTCGCGAAAAAACATTTCCCCCCTGACTGCTGGGACCCACCGGATAGGGCCACCGTATTTCGCGAAAAAAAAATTCCCCCCGCTGTCAGCTCGGACCCACCGGAAGTGCCTCCTTATTACGCACAAAAAAGAATACTCCCTCTGCTAGCTGGGACCCACCTTGGTGGGAGGCTGACTTGTGGGCCTACTAAGTTGACGGGGACGGAGGGCTTTGTCAACTTAGTCAATATGAACGATTCTAGCTCCAGTGACCGTTCGATGTCCATCCAATGGCCGTAGTGCTTCTTCAACCTCTGGTCTTCTTGCTCCAGCCGCCCAAAGTAGCGCCGATCGTGCCACCTGCACCTGCCTCCCGTGGTCGGCTGTGCTGCCGCGGAGGCCTCACCGCCCCTTTTATTCCCACCGCTGGCCAGGCCCTACGGCGACGACAGCCTCACACCGCAGCCGAAGGAGTGAACCCTCATACTCCTCTCCGCGTGGGCATCCACTGCCGCGTCTTCACCGGCTCCGCGTCGTCCCCTTCCTAGGCCTCGCCGTCGTCCACCGCCCTAGTGCTCTCGACGCGGCGTGGTCAACATGGTCAAGGAACGACTTCCATCGGACGTGGACTGTACGTGGAGAGGCTGAAAGCTGGGTCCACGGCGGCAGCAAGGAAGTGCCTCCTTATTACGCGGAAAATAATGATTCCTCCACCTGACAGCAGGGACCCACCGGACGGGCCATCGTATTTCGTGAAAAAAAAAACGTTTCCCCCCTGACTGCTGGGACCCACCAGCTACACCTTCGCACGCAAGGAAGTGCGTCCGGGCAAAAAAACGATTCGCCCCCCTGACTGCTGGGACCCACCAGCTACATCTTCGCATGCAAGGAAGTGCGTCCGGGCAAAAAAACGAAAACGATTCGCCCCCCTGACTGCTGGGACCCACCAGCTACATCTTCGCAGGCAAGGAAGTGCCTGACAGTCGGGACCCACCTGGTCGAAGCGTACGTAGCGTTGTCATTCTGGTCGCGAACGTGTACGTACATATATACTGGTTGAGGTAGAGGCGCGCACGTGTCGTAGTAGAGGCGCGTACGTGTCGTAGTAGAGGCGCGCACGTAGCATGTACACGTACGTACAGCGGCCGGGGTGCAAGAAAGAAAATACGGCCACGTACGTACATACGGGAAGGGTCTCGAACGCCTACTCGCGCATACGTACGCCGAGGGCTCGTGTACATGGCTGGGTCGGAACGGAGAAACAGCGTCGTCGTCGTGTTCATGGGGAGGCAACGGAATGCGTCGTGTTCATGGGGAGGGGTGTGGCGTACCGCAAAACGGAGGAAACAGACCTCCTACGGTCGAAACGGGGGTCCTGTTGATCGGGAGGAGTGTGGCGTACCGCAAAACGGAGGAACGGACCTCCTACGGTCGAAACG